>NC_091436.1:79781590-80108575 GCF_964237555.1 Oryctolagus cuniculus | reverse complement strand
CTATTCCCAATTGATCATAAGGATAGGACTAAGAGCCAAAGGGATCACATAAACAAGAATAGTGTCTGCAAATACTAGCTGAGAGAATAAAAAAGGGAGAGAATGATCCAACATGGGAAGTGAAATACACAGCAGACTCATAGAATGGCAGATGTCCTAAACAGCACTCTGGCCTCAGAATCAGCCCTTAAGGCATGCGGATCCGGCTGAAAAGCCCATGAGAGTATTTCGGGCATGGAAAGCCAAGACACTCTGGGAAAAAAAAAAAAAAAAAAAAAAAAAAACACACTAAATGAAAGATCTCCGCGAGTGAGATCCCGGTGGAAAGAATGGGTCATCAAAAAAGGAGGTACCCTTCTCTGAAGGGAGGAGAGAACTTCCACTTAGCCTATGACCTTGTCTAAATAAGATTGGAGTTGGTGAACAGGGGGCTTCCATAGCCTTGGCAGCTCATGACAAGAGCCTAGGGTGATTACTGAGGCCATAAACAAGAGTGTCAATTTGTTAAGTCAACAACAGAAGTCACTGTGCACGTGTACTTACTCCTCATGTAGGATCTTTGTCCTTAGTGTGCTGTACATTGAGATTTAATGCTATAACGAGTACTCAAACAGTATTTTTCACTTTATGTTTCTGTGTGGGAGCAAACTGTTGAAATCTTTACTTAATGTATGCTAAACTGATCTTCTGTATAAAAAGAGAAACGAAAATGAATCTTGATGTGAATGGAAGGGGAGAGGGAGTGGGAAAGGGGAGTGTTGCGGGTGGGAGGGACGTTATGGTGGGGAAGCCATTGTAATCCATAAGCTGTATTTTGGAAATTTATATTCATTAAATAAAAGTTAAAAAAAAAGAAAAAATCTTCACCTTCAAGATAGAGACAGAAAGTAAGAGGATAGTTCTAATGAAAATTTAAGAGGACCTGGAGTAGTTATATTTATATTTGACAAAATAGACATTAATACAAATGCTGTTCAAAGGACAAATGTACTAAATAAGTGATCAAGGTATCAGTTCATTAAGAAGGTGTGACTGTTATAAATGTATTGCATCTAATGTCAGTTTTAGAAAACAAATGTTAATAGATCATAAGATCTGATAAAATAATACTGAGGGACTTCAACCCCCACTTTTATGGAGGGAGAAATCCAGACAAAAAGATCAGCTAAGAAACAAGGGTTAATCTACACAATAGAACGAATGGACTTGATAGACATTTATAGAACATTCTATCCCACACCTGCACAATACACATTCTTTTCTCCAGCACATTGGTCATTCTCACGGATAGACCATATAATGGGCAGGCAAAACTGTCAATACATAATTGTTAAAAATTTGATATCATATTATATAACTTTTCTGATCACAGTGAAAAGTAGCTGGAAATTAACAACAAAATAAACTTTAAAATTACACAAATCTATGATTGAAGAAGTTCCTGAAGAACTAGTAGGTGTTTGAAGAAATCCCAAAAGAGATTGAAAAACTCCTTGAAAATAAAGAAGTGAAAACAAAACCTATCAAAACATATGAAATATAGTAAAAGTAGTGCTAAAAGGAGAGTTTACAGTAATAAGTGCTCACATTAAAACAATGGAAAGGTTTAAAATAAGTGATCTAACATGTATCATAAGGACCTAGAAAAACAACAACCAAGCCAAAAATTAATAAAATAAAAATGAAAATTACAGAACAAAAATAAAAATGAAATTTTGAAAATAATACAAAAGATTAATGAAAGGCAAGAGTTGGTTTTTGAAAAGATAAGCAAAATTGATAAACCTTTAGCCAGTGTAACAAGAGAAAAATAGAGAAGTCTGAAATCATTAAAAGCAAAGATGAAAAAGGAGATATTACAAATGATATCATAGAAACATGACGAATCATCAAGAATTATTATGAACAACTATATGCCAACATATTGGAAGACATAGAAGTGGATAGATTTCTAGAAACCTAAAACTTCCTGAAATTGAATCATAGACATAGATAACCTGGACAGACCAATAACTGAGGATGAGACTTAGTTAGTAATAAAGTCTTCCAATAAAGATAATTTGAAGATCAGATTGTTTTACTGTTGAATTTTACCAAACTCTTAAGGGAGAATGGATATCAATTTTTCCAACTATTCCAAAAAACTGAAAGGAAAAGAATTCTTCCAAATTCTTTCTGTGAAGCCTGCTTTATTTAATTAATAAAAAGATTACATAAAAAAGAATAATAGAGCAACATCTCTGATAAACATACAGGCAGAAATTCTCAAAAAAAAAGCAGCAAATTGAAATAAGGACACATCAAAAAACTCATCCACCCTGCACAAGTTGAATTTATGCCAGCAATGCAGGAATGGTTTATCATCTACAGATAAATAAATATGATGCATCACATCAATTGGATGAAGAATAAAAATCAAGCAATTATCTTAATAGATGTAGAGAAAGCATTTGATAAAAGACAACATGCTTTCGAGATAAAATCCTTAAACAAATTAGGTACAGAAGAAGCATACTTTAATACAATAGAAGGTATATATATGAGCCCAGAGCCAACATAATATAATAGTGGCAAGATGTAAGCATTTTCACAAAGATCTAGAACCAGATAAGAATGTCCACTCTAGCCACTCTTATTCAATATACTTATGGAAGTTTTAGCCAGAGCCATTAGATGAGAGAAGGAATCAATCGGTATTCATCTCAGAAAGAAGGAAGTCAAATTATACTTGTTTGTGGATGATATGGTTCTTTATATTTGCAAATTAAAAGACTCCACGAATCAAGAGGCTATTAGACCTGAAAATACAATTCATCAAAATTTCAAATACAGAACCAACACAAAAAAATCAGTAACATTTTTATATAACAACAGTGATCCTGGTGAAAAAGAGATTATAAAAAACTCATTAATAATACCTACAAAAATAAAAGCTTTGATATATATTTTGCTAAGGATGAAAAAGAATCTATAATGAAATTTACAAAATATTAACGAAAGAAATTAAAAAGACACACAAAAAAGGAAAAATCCCCAAAGTTCATTCATAACAGGAATATTATCAAAACATCCATACTACCCAAAGCAATTCATATGGAAGCACAACAGACTCCCAAATAGATAAAGTCATCTTAAGCACCATAAACAAAGCCAGATACATCATGCTACCAGATTTCAAAACACACTGCAGTGCTGTTAGGACAACATGGCATGGTGTTAGCATAAACACAAAGAACAATAGAACAGAACAGCATTCCCCCAAATAAATCCACATATCTACAATCAACTTTGATTATCTTTGACAAATGTGCTTACATTCTACCTGGAGAGATAGTAGTCGCTTCCTTTTTTTTTTTTTTTAATTATTTGTTTATTGGAAAGTCAACATTACAGAGAGGAAGGGAGAGACACACACAGAGATTTCCCATTCACTGGTTCACTTCCCAAATGATTGCAACAGTCAGGGCTGGGTCACGATGAAGCCAGGAGCAAGTTTGTTCCACATCTTCCATGTGAGTGGCAGGGGCCTGAATACTTTATCTATCTTCCACTGCTTTTCCCAGGCCATTAGCAGGGAGTTGGGTCAGAAGTGGAGCAGCTGGGACACAAACTGGAGCCCATACAGGGTGCTGGCATCACAAGTAGTGAATTAACCCAGTATGCCACAACGCTGGTCCTGAGGAAGAAATTCTGTTTTATAAATGGTGTTGGGAAAATTGGATTTCCACATGCAGATGTTTGAAGCAAGAGACTTACCTTAGGCCCTACAAAAATCAACTTAAAATGGATCAAAGATTTGAAACTACCAAATTACTAGGGAAAATACTCCAAGACATTGCCACAGGCAATGATTTTTTGGGGTAAGATTCCCAAAGTGCAGCCAAAAAAGGAACTGACAACAAATGAGATTATATCAAATGAAGAACTGCTGCACAGCAAAACAATTAACAAAGTGAAGAGACAATAGACAGAATGGGAGAAAATATTTGCAAGATCTCTCTCTGATAAAGGATTAACATCTAGAATATATAAAGAAAACAGTAATTCAACAACAACAATTCAGTAAAGGGCAAAGGACATGAGATTTATTTTTATCTTTTAATTTTTATTTAAGGTAAACAAATTTCATGTTTTTGATATATACAGATTTAGGAACATAGTTGATACTTCCTATGTTACCCTCCCTCCTGACCATGCTGTCACCCTTCCTACTCCTTCCTCACTTATTCCCTATTTTAATTTACATAATGACTTTCTGTGTCTATTTTAACAGATTTTCTGTTAATGTATGTTTTATCTGATAGTAGGATGGCTCTATGTTTATTTTTAGGCATTTGTAGAAGTACCTTATGGTTTTCTCCTCTGATGGGTTTAATCTTTGAATTATGCCTGTGTGGCTTAGTGGAGTGTCTGTTTTGTCAGTAAATACCCAGAGTTGTGTGCTGGCTATATCCAAGGACCTCTGATCAGTGCTCCAGGGTGGAGCAAGTGTCCATGGTGACACTCAAGTTGGGCGTGGTAGCTCTCTGTTGTCAGCAGGTGGCATGTTATTATCAGCTCTGCTGGCCTAATCACACTCTCATTTCCTCTCTTCCCGGTGGGCAATGCTCAAGGTTAGCTTACAATAGATGCAACACTCACCTACTCTGCTGCATGAATTGCACAAACGATCTGTGCAGTCCAAAGTGTGAGCATGGATCTTGCCGCAATGACACACCCCAAGCATTTAGGGAACTTTTAGCCTCTGGCACTGTATACAATGATTGCCCAGAGATCCAGCTATACCCTGTGCCTCACTGTTCCATTGCAGATTTCTTGCAGCTCCCACAGTCACAGGGTGCAGAGGCTCTGCTCTGCCCCACTAACCTGTCCTGTTCATGGAGAGAGCAGAGACACTTTCAGAGCCAGCTGTCTGGGGGTGTTCTGCCCTGGCAGTTTGAGCCCTGTGATATGTTGAGAGGTTGGGGGCACTTCACAGCCCTACATGGAAATCCAGCTCCCTTGTGAATCTTCCCAGCCAGACTCAAAGTCAGAGAGGAACACAGATTTTTTCCCATTGGTAAAATCCCTGGATCACATGGGTGCACAAGAACCACCTCAACGATTACATAAATTGATACTTTCTCCCCTCTGGTTGCCAGGTACCCTGGTGGGGAATTGGAAGAAAGAAATATGCCTTTTTTTTTTTTTTTTTTTTTTTTTTTTTTTTTTGCTGGGCTAGTTGAGTACCCTGTCCCCAGTTAGGGCTCCAGCCCAGACTTGAAAACAGTCTGAAAGGCTCTCCCTCCAGCAATATTACCAGTGCATGGACTGTTGCAGTCTGCTCTCAATTCATTTTCCAAAGGTGGCATATTCTCTGGCTCTTACCTGCAGGGATCCTGTGTTGTATCCATGCTCATTGCTAAATGTCGACACCTTCCACACTGACCCATGGTATCCTCCTTCCTTCTGTAGTGTTTCCACTGCAGATTTCTTTCCAACTCTCCTGTGAGAATGCACTTACTCTCTGTTTTTTTTTTTTTTTTTTTTTTTTTTCCTCAGTTAAAGCAATATGTCCTTTCCTTATTCAACCCATCTTGGAATTCTCTGATTTTTTTAAGAAGAAATACAAATAGCAAAGAAACAAATGAAGCAATGTTTGAGATCACTATCCATAAGAGATATACAAATAAAAACCATCAGAATTTATCATTCCACTCCAATTAGAATGGTTATTATGTCAAAAAATAACAAATGTTGGCAACATTGTGGAGAAAAAGGAACCCTAATGTACTCTTCATGAGAATGCAAATTACTACAAACAATCTGAAAAAACAATATGGCTATTCCTCAAAAACTAAACATGAATCTACATATGAACCAGCTATCCCACTTCTGGGAATATTTCCAAAGCAAATGAAATCAGCATATGAAAGAGATGCTTGCACTCCCATGTTGATTGCAACCCGATTCACAACCACAACAAAAAGATATGGAATCAACTTAGATGTCCATCAACTGAGAACTGTGTAAAGCAAATGTGGCACATGATGGAACATTATTCAGTCATAGAAAGAGGAGAAATCCTGTCATTTGCAACAAATTTGAGTGAAACTAGAGATCATTATGCTAAATGAAGTAAGTCTGACACACGAATATAGATTCCACATTTTCTCTCATAAATGGAAATTAATATATGTAGAATAAATATTGTCTTCACTGAATTATACCTTCTACCTTATAATACACAATTATTTCCTCACTTTATAACTTTGCCATGAATTTCACATTATGTGATATTAATATTCCTATGTTCATGATAAATTATGTGTATATGTATGAATATAATATTTATATATATTGTAAATATGCAAAATGCTTAAGTTGATTAAATCTCAGTAAGTGACTAAATATTTTAAAAAGCAGTAAAATCAATCTTCAGTTCCATTCCAGATACTATGACTTAATTAATCTGAGTGACTATAGACATTGAGGCTTTTAAAACTCTCCTAAGTTACTTTAAGTTGTAATAGATATTGATAATGACTATCCTGGTGACTAAGGATTCTTCATCATTCTTACTGCATGTCAATCTCCCTCAACGCCTCACATTCTATTTCTCATCTCCAGTTTCTTTTCTTTTATTTATTTATTTTTTGACAGATGGAGTTAGTGAGAGGGAGACAGAGAGAAAGGTCTTCCTTCCCTTGGTTCACCCCCAAAATGGCCGCTTCGGCCAGAGCTACGCGGATCCAAAGACCGGAGCCAGGTGCCTCCTCCTGGTCTCCCATGTGGGTGCAGGGGCCCAAGCACCTGGGCCATCCTCCACTGCCTTCCCGGGCCACAGCAGAGAGCTGGACTGGAAGAGGGGCAGCGGGGTTAGAACCAGCACCATATGGGATGCTGGCGCCGCAGGTGGAGGATTAACCAAGTGAGCCACGGCGCCGAACATCCAGTTTCTTTAATTAATTTCCCTTTGTGTTTCACAATCAAAACTCCCAGCAAGGAAAAGTATAGTCAGATTCAAATAGCTATAACCAAGATTTCAGGAGACAGAAGCATCACACTGTACCCCATAAATGTAAGGGGTCTTCAAGATTTTCATGGATGGACATGGTGATTTTCCATGAAATCATCATCAGTGGTTTTCAAAAAACTCTTGCAACAAAATAAACTTGACTTTTAATTCCACTTTCCTAGAAAGCATATGCAATCATTTTGTGCCAATTAAAATTAAAACAAAACATTTAAAAGGGCACAGTAACTCACATTCAATGATTAACTTGAATTACTTTTCTCAGAAAATGACTGCATATGGTAGTCACTCTGAGTTAATAGACTTTTCCTTGCGGCCAACATTTACTTAATATGTAAAGTGTTCTCCCTCATGGCAATGATATGTAGAACGATTTTTGGAAGCCTTATGTGTATTAAGGTACATTTTATGGCTGAGGAAAGAAATAGTTAAATTTTGCATTTTTTTTTCTTGTTTGAAACTGAAGTAGGCAGGGATACAGGTTAAAATAGATTAGGTTTGTGAGCTGGAAGACCACGCCTTTGCCACGCCCCGGTGTGACCTCATGCCCTATCTGATACCTTCGCCACACCCCAGTGTGACCTCATTCCCCTACCTGGCCATACCTGGGTGCCCACCAGCCAATCAGGTTAATTAACCACTCCCCTTTGGAAGTGGGTGAAAAGCCTGGACATGGTGTGTCTGCCCTTCTCTTTTCCCTGACCTTTTGCCAGGAGGGGTCTTGTTGTATGTAGCCTTGTGCCTCCATGGCGCGAGAGCTTCAGGCCACCCACCCTAGGCTTCCTGGCCTAGATGCTCCTCCATGGGGCTGGTTCTTGGTGCTCGGTATGAACCCAGATTTACCTCTCTCTTTTAATAAAGCTCTCACTCTCCTATGCACTTTTCTCACTAAATAAAAGCTTAAAATGTACCATGTTGCATTGTTTATCTGTGCCGGTATTTAGAATTCCTTTCTAAATATTAGGCAAGAACTCTCTCGGGCTTATTAATATTGGGGATTTATTAATAAGCATATGGTGATATCATATGGCATCCCAAATTCTGGTAACACATGTGACATCCCAGATGGCGCTTCTGGGGAACTTTAAGTGGCCACATTTTGATACAGATTTTAGGGGGTCACCTCTGATATCAAACAACTTTCAGATATGTATAATGTCACAGTCTTGGTTCCATTTATGTTAGCATATAAAAAGTTTTCTTGTTTTAATAAAATTGGCTTTTTTTTAATATTGACGTAGTTGCAGGTGGAGTTGCTTTTATTAATACTGTCAACATCAAGCATCAGAGAGAATCATTGTGATTATCATAAGAAAGGGTTTACTTAGAAAGTGCCTTTAATATAAAATGGACAGCAATGGAGATGGTTCCACGAAGCTCTATTTAATGTTGATTCTGCAATTCGGTCATAATTTGGCCAACTGAGAAATAATCAAAGGTAATATCTGAAACTCACCACTTTGCAGGTTATATGAATGAACTACATACTTATTAGAAAACCTGCTAATTTTCCTTTGGCCTACCCACTGGTTCTGAGAAGTCCTAAGGAACATTTTTGCCACTATATGATGATATTTTTTCCTTCTTCAGTGTGAGGTATTCTAAGAATTTAAATAAATGATATGATTTTATAAGATAAACAACAGAGAAAGTTTTGATTTTCACTATTTTCAATCATTTCACAGATCTGCTTGGAGGATTAAGAACAAAACATAACTTATCTCTGTAAAAAATGGATAAACCATGACTATATATGTAAATATATATTGAATTTACATTTTACCTATTTTATTTTCTAAGATTCCAAAACCATTTTTGTTATGCTGCTTGTATAATAATGTATTGAAGAAATAATCAAAATAAAATAACAATGCTATGCTCTGTTTAAGCATATTATTACATAGGACCAGATTATGCAAACCTTGCCAGGGGGCTACCTACTAATCAGTAGGAATGACATCTGTCTAGCCACAGTAAAAATAAAATCTATATGCTCTTGTGTCGTTTGTAAGCTCCAAAGCAGGCATCCTGCCTGCTAGTCCAAAAACCTACCCCTAAACCTCTACTCTTGAACTGCCTTTTTATTTCTTCATAATACATTAAGAAAACAGTAAGTGTGTTAATGTAAAAGCAAAATGTTCCCTATGTATAAAGCAAGGAATATATTTGTGTGCACATTTCATGTTTGTAATTGTATGTTCACTCTGTATTTTTTAATGTACATCTTTGAACCTCTACTATGTGTCAATAACCATACTCTTCAAGGAGTTGGCATATGTCACTTCAGAAAATGAGACAAATGAGGTCTGTATTTTTACATAGCTTTTGTTCTAGAGAGGAAATCAGAGAACATACAAACTTGAGAGATTAGCAAAACAATAATTGACAGTATAAGTGCTATGAGATAAATTTTAAAATAGTAGAGATGGAAAAACTAAGTAAGGTAATAAAAAGGCAGTTGAAAAAAAGTGCTAGTTGAGCTTCACTCTGACAAACAGGGAGGAGCTGTTTAAATATAGATTTATGGGAAGAAAATTTCTAAAAGGAGGGATAACAAGAGTAATGAAACAGATGGTGAAAGACTAATCTGTCCATGAAAGGGAAACTAGATCAATGTAGTCTGAAATGAGGAACCAGGAAGAGAATGTGTCAAGTATCATTGGAGTTATGGGCAAGGCCTTCGGAGACATTAGGAGTTCGTAGTGATGTAACATGTGCATACCAAATCTTCTGAAGCAGAAGAAGCTTGGTATGATTAACCTTAAAGAGCTTTACTGTTACCTTGGAAGAAAAATATTTTATTAAATTAAAAAAATGTTGGCAAACATTTAGCTGGTTGATATGGGGAGACCGCGCTGCTATCCATTCTCCTCCTCTTCCTTGAGTAATAGAATGTTTAACTGCATCAACAGCTATCCAGCTATAGATTGTTCTCTTAGACTTGCTTGCAAGAAGGTATGGGGAATTGTGTGTGCAACTCCTGCAAACAAAATTTCACTCTATCTTTTCATTTCCCTTCAAATGACAGAAACAGAGAATTGATGATAGTGGCTGGTGTCAAAATGTAGACAAGGAAAACCTCCTTTGCAGTGGTGAAGAGAAATGAGTGTGATCCTTGCATGACCTCATGGATCAGAGCTGTGTGTCTGCCCTGACCCTCTTCAAATACTTCTAGATTGTCACAAGCAAGATATACACAATCCTGTTGTTTTTGTCAAACCATTATTATATGAGGTGTCTTTGTAATGTCAATGTTGTGTATACTTACTAGAGTAACACAAAATAACTACTAAGAAAAGTTGAAATGGAAATGACTGTCAACAAAATGCTTCACTTAACTTACACAGTAGAAATAAATATCATAATCTTAACACTCAGTTTGTTGTTATTAGGTGGCTATTTAATAGAATTTAACTTATGACTATTGCATGAAAACAACTGAATATTCAGGTAAGAACTAGAGTAAATATATTGAAGGTGACAGCATGTCTCTAGGATATCTATTTTGGGGGCACATACTAGTGTCTTAATGTGTTAACCTGACTTCACCAAATCCTGCTTCTCCAACTATTTCACAGCAGTGTTTTTCTTGAACTGTCACTCCCCAGCAGCTTCTTCTGAATGCAAAACATTCAATGTGCCTCAGGCTTCCTAGAAACCCACTGTATCATTTGGCCTAAATAATTCCAGTTTGGTTTTATTTTTGCCACACAAAATAATGCTATAAGGCAATAAAATGCTTAGGGTCCAATGCAATACATGTATAGAAAGAAGAAAACATTCAGAGCATGTTGAGAGGTCAATAGGCACAACAGGACTATGGATAGTTACATGTATTTAAACTATGTTTGGAAACAGTTATATCTGAATTTTAGTGAGATAGATGATATAATTATTCAAAATGAATCCATTGCTAGGCACTCATCTACTTAAGCCTAGAAGAATATCATTTCATAGTCAGATAAACACTTAAGGAATACAAATATACATAGGCTTTCATATTGATATTTACTCTTTCCTTTTCTTTGTCTGTATACTTAAAACAGATTTCAGCAAAACTATAAAAGGTTCGAGTCTTCAAACCAATCTATGGCTTTGAAACACTGATATAAGATGCATCTAGGGGACTAATTGGCAGGGAAGAGAGCCAGGAGCTCTAGTGGCATGGCCTTCAATGAGAAGCAGATGGGCTCCCCACCTGGGGAGTTGTAATATACACTTAATTGAAACAAAGTCAGAGTCGCCCAGCAGAAACCACATTTAGAGTAAAGCCATACTGATGATTCTGTAGTATCAATTATTTTACTTTTGACTTTCTTTTTTTGGCTGTAATTATACGAATATTACATAAGAATGTGTTTTTCCATATTTTAATCTTTAGAGGATTCTGTAAATATTCCAAAATTCTTTTGAAAAAATTAAAGTATCCAAAGTATGTGAGTACTTTAAACTGCATACCACAGACATTTACATGAATGCTTATAAGTAAGTGCGATGTTCTGATTAATTGGATTTCTGATTAAATGAATGATTACCAATCATACCCTGATGAGAAATGTATCATTTTCAAGCATTATTAAGTATAAAACAGGAGCTCAAAGAGCATAAGATTTAGGATAAATGAAAAATCATTCGTGTTTCAATTCAATTCTCACTGCCATACTTTTCTTTCCTAAAATACGTGGGAATACTTCATTGTCTAAGTGGAGAAATTGATCATCTGCATCATTAGTGACTTTTCAGTGCCTCTTGATGACCACTTTGAAAACCAATCCTTAATTGTACTGTTGGAATTTAATTCAGTAAACACTATCAGACATTCCAAGTCTGGCAGGATGTCCAGCATTTACACGCCAGTGAAGATAAAACAATCTTTCTCTTCCAGGAATTCAGAAGCTTTTGAGTCACATTCAGAACTTCCTTGTATATATATAGCTAAAAAAAAAAAAAAAAAAACCTTTTATGCAAAACCCTTTCCTGCAAGGCCTGGATTCTTGTCATTATCTCAACCATTCTCCAGCTTAAAATTCTTCAAGGCTGTCGCTCCCCCTCTTCGTGGAGGAACGACACAGGACCCTGCGCTGTTCTTTCATCTGCTCGGCCCTCCCCGGGTTTGCTGCTGGTTCTTCCCGGGTTGGCTACCATCTCTTCCACCTCCGTGGAAGGGCAGTTCACCCTGCCACATTCCCCACTTCCGCGGGGGAGCGGCACACCGCCGGCCGGCTCTCTCGGGGGCTGCACAGGTGTTCCCCTTAGATGTTCCTGGTGCATGCCGTCTCTCTCCTCCTTTATAGTCCTCCTCCGCCAATCCCAACTCGGCTGCCCACACGCCAAGTACACTGCTCTCCTCCAATCAGGAGCAGGATCAGCTCCTGGAGGTCATCACTCAAGTTGGCAAGAGGCAGCTGCGTAGAAGCTGTTTTCTTCTCTCCCAGCGCCATATTGTGGGAGAGCAGATGCATAGAATAAGTCTTAATTCCAGTAACTTAGTCCAGACCGGGTTGCTCCCCACAGATCCCCCTTTCTTTTTATTTTTTGGCGTTGATACGCGCCTGTCTTCGATGTCCCGCGGCACACACTCTGCTCTGCTTGCTAGAGTTGCCCACAGGTGCTTACAAGTCCTATCAATCAGGCAAACCGAATCCGGGTCCTCTCTTCGCCATGTTGTGAGGAGGTTTTTAGGCGCTGATGCGTGCCTGTGTTCGGTGCCCTGCAGCGCATGCTCTACTCTGCTAGAACTGCCTGCAGGTGCTTACAAGTCCTATCAGGCAAACCGAACCCAAGCCTTCTCATTGCCGTATTGTGGGAAGACTTATTGGCATTAATTCGTGCCTGTCTTTGGTGACCTGCGGCGCATAAGCTGCTAGCCGCCCGCAGGTGCTTATCGTCCTAATCAGGCAGACCGAATCCAAGCTTTCTCATTGCCATGTTGTGGGGAGGCCTTTCTCTATTTCTCTATCTCCGGGCATTCCTATTTCTCCTATTTTGCTTTTATCTACCAGCATTCCTATTTCTCTCATTTTACTTCTAAACTTCCGTTTCTCTTATCCCTGCGGCTTCCCAGCGCCTGCCCCGAGGCTGCTTCTCGGCGGCTTCCTGGCTCTGAGCCGCTTCAGCCCGCGCCTCTCTCATCTGCGCGGCTTCCTGGTTCTGCGCGGCTCGGCTTCGCGCGCACACTCCGCGGTCTCCACGCCCTTCGCGCCCGCACCACGGCCTTGCGCCAGCCCCGCGGCTTCAATTTCCCTAACATTTTTCTCTACCCGGTATGTTTCCCTAAGTTTTCTTCCAACAATATTCCTCCCTCATTTCTCCTGGCTTCTCCCCACAGTCCGTATCCGAGTCTGTTTGTTCTAGCTTTCACTTTCGCTTTCGACCTTAGAGATTTCTCCCAGCTTCCCCACAGTAGTCCGTATCCTAGTCTATGCCTAGGCTTTCAATAGCTCCTTCCGGCACCTTTTTCGTCCGGTTTTCCTTAGGCTCTTTGCTAGTCTCTCTCTCTGGTATTTTCCCACTTCTTCCCGTTTCTTCTCTCCTAAGTTTCCTATCCGAGTCACGGCACCATTATGTCGCTCCTCCTCCTCGTGGAGGAACGACACAGGACCCTGCGCTGTTCTTTCATCTGCTCGGCCCTCCCCGGGTTTGCTGCTGGTTCTTCCCGGGTTGGCTACCATCTCTTCCACCTCCGTGGAAGGGCAGTTCACCCTGCCACATTCCCCACTTCCGCGGGGGAGCGGCACACCGCCGGCCGGCTCTCTCGGGGGCTGCACAGGTGTTCCCCTTAGATGTTCCTGGTGCATGCCGTCTCTCTCCTCCTTTATAGTCCTCCTCCGCCAATCCCAACTCGGCTGCCCACACGCCGAGTACGCTGCTCTCCTCCAATCAGGAGCAGGATCAGCTCCTGGAGGTCATCACTCAAGTTGGCAAGAGGCAGCTGCGTAGAAGCTGTTTTCTTCTCTCCCAGCGCCATATTGTGGGAGAGCAGATGCATAGAATAAGTCTTAATTCCAGTAACTTAGTCCAGTCCGGGTTGCTCCCCACAAAGGCTACGTCCTGGGTTCCCAATAAAAACCAAATCCTCCAGAGCACTATTGAACAAGACATTTCACATCTATTCTCCAGTTTAAAAAAGAAAACTGGTGTTTCAGTGGTCATTGACAATTGATATGAGCAAGAGTCAAGAATAAAAGGTTTTCAAAATCAACAAGAAGGCATTGATAGCCCTCTTAGAGAAATTTTGGCAAAGGAGGAAAAATCTTGCAGAGCTTTCTTCGCTAACACTACAAAATTACCCCTAAAATGTATCATGCTATACAAAATTTGGTAGCAAAATCAGACACTTAGGACTCAAAAACTTCACCAAGGATGCATTAGAAAGGTATGGACTTAGTAAAAATGGCTGCATAGATTTACACATGTACTAAGTGATTTAGAAGCACATAGATATAACAATAAAAATGGAACTTTAAAAAACGCTATAGTTTTCTTGCAGAAGTAAGCAAGTGGAGAATAGCAGGTTTTAATTTATTATAAGATAGCAAAAGATACACTTTTTGAAATAAGATGCATTTTCTAGCATGAGATAGGACTGAATGCGGCACATAGCATACTTGGTGAACTGAGTACTTAGTAGAAGTTCGACGTGTTCACGTATGAATTTTGTATGTACCTATGCAGTTTAGTTCAGCTGTGTGTTATAGTTTTCTGAGTTGATCTAGTGTCTCTATTGAAGATATTCCCACAAAGACAAATGTGAAATTTGCATTCTACTTAAATTGGGCACTAATATATTAATGACATTGGAACAAATTTATGCTTTCAAAAATATTATAGCAGAACTCACTGTTTTGTCATTCAGATATTTTAACAACACTGTGAGCCACCTGTGCATGATTTTATAGCATTTTTCACACCTAAGAAGAAGACTCTGAAGATTCTAAGACTGGCTTAGAAGAATTCTTGAAATTCTTTCAAGTAAAAGCCAGAAGTCAATCAATTGTCAAGTGTTCTGATGGACATCTGAAACAGGGAGCATGGTGACTGTCAAGGGGATGTTTCAGTAGAAGAGGAAGTTAAGAGGAGGAGCAGAACCTGTCATGTCACCCTAATTGTACCTGGATTTGTTTCTGCTTATTTTCCACTAAACAGACATAGAAATAAACTGTGTTCAGATGTATTTTTTCAGCAGCAGTTGCAAATGAATACAGCTCCATTTTGCATGATTTTTAAATAGTCTGCATATTTTAACGTTGACATCATTGCAAAGATGATTCCCATTCCAATCCAAGAGGACACATTAATGGAAGTGCACCAGACTAGGTCTGCAAAACTGTTCAAAAACAATCTCCATAGTTGCAGCCAGGAAAATGTGACCTTAGCTGTCAAGACGAAGGGGAGAATCAAGGATCTGTGACAATTTATTTTAAGCTACTTAATCCCTTCACATATAGCTATAAGACCTGGCTCAATGTGATGATATATTTCCTTTAAATACTTGTCAGAATCACATTCTTTTGAAAATACATTTAAACATGAATAGAGACCAGGAATATAAAATTATCATGTATGGGTCTGAGTTGTACAGAACTTTTTTTAAAAAGAAAATTGGCTTTATTTCAGGATCCACTAATTATCAGATCATGTCCACATGAACATGGCATATACAAAAATTTCATTAAATGATTTTATTCAAGTATAATTTCTTAACATACAAAGTTTCTTTTTCGAAGTCCCTATGAACTTAATTACTGTACCAGACATTGAATAGTAACGTTTTAAAATCTTCACTTACTAGTATTTTTAATTTAAAGTGATTGATTTCTATATCCTGAATTATACGTTGAATAAACAGCCATATACAGTGTGATGAAATGTAAACAAATTTAAAAATAAGCTAATAAAATACAATTAAATTTTTTAAAAGATAATAAAGAATTCAAGTTTGTATGCATTTGGAAAAAAAAAAGAACTATGGGTATTACAGTTATTTCTACATATTCTATTAACCCAAATTCTCTTCTTTCTGATTTATTTAATAGATCCACTTTTAAGTGAACTTCTATTTTGCTACTTAAGTATGCTGTGCATAGTTCACATAGAAATATTTCCTAATTTATTCTAAGTGTATGTAGCTAAATGTACCACTAGGAATATGGAGAAGAGGAGTGTGGTGGGGGAACTAATGTTTGCTCTCTCATGATGAAAGGTTTCCTGGGGTCAAAATGGAATTCAGAGATATAAGGTTCCATCAAGGAAATAAAAGTGAGGGTTTTAGTCAATATTACCTGCCACTTCAGACACAGAAAAAATGATGTGTCATGCACATGGGAATTTTTTAATACTTTCTAAGATCTATAAAAGCAACTAAATGTGGCAGGGATGTGAAATGACCACCAACCTCCCATTTAAGTCAAGCTCATATTATATAGTGGCTGTTGAGAAAGAGCAAAGTTTGCTCCAATTTATTGAAAAGCAGTTATGGATGATTTCAATATCTTCTGCCTGAGAAGTTTATGAAAGAGAAGTACAATACACACACATAAACAAACAAAAGAGAGAGAGAGAGAGAGAGAGAGGGGGAGAGAGAGAGAGAGAGAGAGGAGAGGTGCTATCAAGTCTACAGGTAAAATAGTAAATTCTTTGGGCCAGTGCTGTGGCATAGTGGGCAAAGCCGGAGCCTGCAGTTCTGGCTTCTCGTAAGGGCACCAGTTCAAGTCGTGGCTGCTCTACTTCCGATCCAGCTCTCTGTTGTGGCCTGAGAAAGCAGTAGAAGATGTACCCATGCACCCAAGTGAGAGCCCCTGAAGAAGCCCTGGTCCCCGGCTTTGGATAGGCCCAGCTCTGGCCATTGTGGCCATTTAGGGAGTGAACCAGAAGATGGAAGACCTCTCTCTGCCTCTGCCTCTCTGTGACTTTGCCTTTCAAATAAATAAATAAATATATTTAAATGGTAAATTCTTTAAATTCAGTATTCTAACCATGACTGGATGACTACTCAGTTATAGATCAAGAAGGCCCCAGGCTTCACACATCTAAAAAGTCAATATTTAAAATATATAACCAAACAAAAATAACCTTCACTGCCTTTCAAGTAAATACTGATGATGATTGCAAGCTAATGACCATTTTTTTTCATGTTTCTTTCCCACCTTTATTTTTTTTTAACTTTCTAGAATTGGCAATATTGAATCTTAGCATCAATTGCAGTACAAGCACTTCTTTGGATAGATGTAGATACCGAGAGAAAGGTGTCTTGTGACACAAAATGACTAATTGTAGAGCTATTATTAGAGAGGAGTGATGCAATTTTCCTAGTTTCTCAGTATATTAAGGCTAGTTTTACTAGGATAGATAGGGTAGTTGTGATGGCTAACAACCAAGGGGGCTGGCGCCGTGGTTCAGTTGGTTAATCCTCCACCTGTGGCGCCGGCATCCCATATGGGCGCCAGGTTCTAGTCCCGGTTGCTCCTCTTCCAGTCCAGCTCTCTGCTGTGGCCCGGGTGGGCCCCTGCACCTGCATGGGAGACACCCTGCACCAGCATGGGAGACCAGGAAGAAGCACCTGGCTTCTGGCTTCGGATTGGCGCAGCGCCGGCCGTAGCAGTCATTTGGGGAGTGAGCCAATGGAAGGAAGACCTTTCTGTCTGTCTCTCTCTCTCTCACTGTCTATAACTCTACCTGTCAAATAAATAATAAAAAAGGAAGCTTTAAAAAATATCAACCAGGAATTGATAAATAGAAATATTCAACTTCACAAGAGATAGTGATCAACCCATGCAACGACTCCATCTCTCTATGCATTTCTGCCTCATGCTGTTGCAACAGAAGAAAAGGGCAATAAAATATTAATGCTGCAAAGTATTTGGAGTTACAAAAACTGAAAGGGAAAACACTGCAATATGAATGAATATCAACTCTTTTGTCTTGAGTCCAGCCCCGTTTCTGAAAGCCTCCTGCTGGGAATGGGAACTAGGATTTGGTCACACAAAATCATATAGCAGTAGGATTGAGCTGGGTATCTAACTCTGCTGCTAAATTGAAGACAGAGCCCTATGCTGTCTGCCCCATGTCTTATTGGCCTGTGAAACACTTTATAAAATGGAGCCTGGGATTTTCCTAAATGTAGACGGCACCTATAATTTGCTTCTTTGACATCAGGTATTCCAGAGTTTATATAGCATTCTGCAGCTGGCTGGCTACTGAGTGGTGAAGTAGTGAGCCAGGGATTCAGATTTAGGGAAACTGCCTTATAAATGACACTTTCCTAGCAGTATGATTTTACCTCATGTTTGTGCATGTTCTGTCCTTTGATTAAAATACTCACTATCCTACCCATTAACACTAACACTACCAGAAAACTTCCCAGGCTGCCTGACTTAACTGTCTCCATTTTTTGTGAAATTTTCTTTAACTGCCTTGGGCAGAAGTAATTCCTCCTTTATTTGTGATACTATTGTACTTTGTTCTCATCTCTGCAGTAGAATTCATCTTCATGCATGGGAGGTGGCCTTTCATCTGTGCCAGACATATTTGGAGTTCCAGCACCTAATCGGCAGATGGCTAAAGAGTTGCCTGCCATTTTGGAATAAAATGTTGCAAGTTCATTCCAACTTATATAGAATCAGTCTTTTTTTTATTTATTTTTTATTTTTTATTTTTGGATAGGCAGAGTGGACAATGATGGAGAGAGACAGAGAGAAAGGTCTTCCTTTGCCATTGGTTCACCCTCCAATGGCCGCCGCGGCCGGCATGCTGCAGCCGGCGCCCCGCGCTGATCCGATGACAGGAGCCAGGTGCTTCTCCTGGTCTCCCATGGGATGCAGGGCCCAAGCACTTGGGCCATCCTCCACTGCACTCCCTGGCCACAGCAAAGAGCTGGCCTGGAAGAGGGGCAACCGGGACAGAATCCGGCGCCCTGACAGGACTAAAACCAGGGGTGCCGGCGCCACAGGCAGAGGATTACTCTATGGAGCCGCGGTGCCAGCCCACAATTTGATATTTTTAAAAAAACCCTTTACTTATATTTGCTATCAGAAAAATGGAACAGAGTGGAGGGGGAAAGCCAGAAGATGCACAAGTATATGTACAGTTGCTTTGTAAGGGCTGCTATTACAAAAATATCACAGACAGGATGACTTGAACAATAGAAATCTTTGTCTTTAAGGCTACAAGTCTGAGATCAATGTGTTGTCACAGCTGTTCCTGAAAGTTATGAGGAAAATTAGTTTTATGCCTCTCTGCTGGCTTCTGGGGGGTTGCTGGCAATCTTCGGCTTTCCGTGTCGTGTAGAGCATCACTCTTATCTGCTTTTATGTCTTCTTCTATGATATTCCTCATGTCTGTTTCTGTACCCAGATTTCTCATTTTTATGAGGACATTGGTCATATTTGATTAGCACCCACCCATATAACCTCATCTTAGTCCAGCTACATCTGTAAGGATCTGTGAGATCACACTCTGTGGAACTAAGAGTTGAGGCTTCAATCTATTTTCTTGGGATGATGTGATATAATCCACACCAAGACACACTGCAACTTGCACAATCAGAAGGCAATTATGCCTTGAGTTAGGGCATAAAAACAGAGTTAGAAAGAAATGGTTAGTCTTTGGCACAGTTTTGTAGGTATGGTTAACAATTTTTCTGATTATTTGGGTTTGGGATACAAAGAAGAGAAGCAAGAAAGGAAGATTTCAGGATTTTGATCTGAATTATTAATTATTAATGTTTTATGAGACTAAGAAGACTAGGTAAGAAGCAGATGTGTGAAGAAACTTAAAATCTGTCTTTGGACATGTTAACATTGACATATAAGAACTAAACAGAGATATTGATGAAGCTTTTGAATATCTACAAGTCTGGCTTAAGAAACTTCACAACTGCAAAAGACTTAACCATCTGAGTCCAACAATATTTTCACAGATAAGGAAGTTAGTATCTTTTAAAGGTTCATTTAAAAGTAAAGTAAAATACCTTCTCCAAGGTCAGTGAAGCATGCAGTGATAGTAACAGAAACAAATGGCTACAACAACAACAACAAAAACCCAAAACTCAGTTAGTTCTCTTGATTTCCAACTGAAAAATTTTTGTATTATACTACCAAGCTTTCATCACCATTCTTAGTTCCACATGCAGTTAGTAAACAGCAGTTGGTAGCCTGATGCAACAAAAATGTTAAATATTGCAATTCTAGACCCAGCAGTTGGGTGACAAAGATTCTAGTTAAAGAAACTTATTCTCTAAAATATTATCACAAAATTTATGAAAACAACTAGGTAGTCAAATGCAAGACAAGCTTGAGTGGTTTAGGGGAATTGAGCAAGTTCTTTTCCCTCTAACATTTTCTGAGAACTCTCATACAGTATCTGATATACTATGTTGAGTGTTAATGGCATCAACTGCTCAATTCTTTGCCCACACACCACTTGTCAGCTGATTCTTATCTGGTCCATGGGAAGGTTTTGTCCATTTACAGATTTGGTTGAGATCAACTTTTTATGTTTGGAACTCTGACCAAATTTAAATTCAAGAGGTTCTGAAGAACATGATCAGTGTGTTAGGCCTCTACTGGATTGAACAAGTTTGGTTTTTATAAGTTAAAACTAATATCCTGGCCGGCACCATGGCTCACTAGGCTATGCTCCACCTTGCAGTGCCGGCACACCGGATTCTAGTCCCGGTCAGGGCGCCGGATTCTGTCCTGGTTGCCCCTCTTCCAGGCCAGCTCTCTGCTGTGGCCCGGGAGTGTAGTGGAGGATGACCCAAGTACTTGGGCCCTGCACCCCATGGGAGACCAGGATAAGCACCTGGCTCCTGGCTTCAGATAAGTGCGGTGTGCCGGCCGCAGCGTGCCAGCTGCGGTGGCCACTGGAGGGTGAACCAATGGCAAAGAAAGACCTTTGTCTCTGTCTCTCTCTCTCACTGTCCACTCTGCCTATCAAAAAAAATAAATAAATAAAATAAAATAAAAAAAAAACTAATATCCTTGTACCTTTACCTACAGGTTATTCTAATTTTGTGACAGACTGTCAAAAGTGGCTACACAGATCAATGCAAAGTAAAATAATTTATGATATTCAAAGTCATATTACTTGTGAATTCAAATATATACTACATATTTATACAAATATGCCTATAGAAATAGCCAGTTATCTGTCTCTTTAGGAGTATTTTAAATTTTTATTAAATTGATATTTTATCATGACTTCTGTACTTTATTATTCATCATTACAGCAGTTGATTAGCTGAAAATGTAAGAGATATGAGATAACTTCAAAAACTAGAAAGATGTTCTAACTTCAGGAAGTTTGTGCTATTAAAATATTATGAACCCACTGTAAGGCTGATTGAAAGAATGGTGGTTTTATTATTTGGTCATAGATAAAAGACCACGAGCAGCCTCAGCAGATTTCAGAAACACAAGAGACAGAATAGGTTTGCTATGCACTAATATCTTATAAATATTCATATGCACTTAATGTTCATGGAGACAAAACTCAGCCTAAAGGAGCTCTTAAATATATGAAATGTCATACCCTGTGATGCTTTCAATTGAAATATTCTACCAATAACCAAAGGAGAGAAAGAAAAGCACAGATAGTGAGGCCCCTTTAGCCAGAGTATTTGACTCACTTTGTTGTAAATACTAATATTATTTTGGAGAACAATTGCACACACCAAAACAAATAAAACCTGTTATGCATAATTTCTAAATATTAAAATGGTAGAAAGGGGAAGAAAGAAAGAGAGGCAGACAAAGAACTTGCATCTGTTAGTTCATTTCCCAAATGCTCACAGCAACCAAGGGTAGGTCAAGTTAGAGGCAGGAGCCAAGACTTTAACCTAGATCTTGCATGTGGGAGGCAGGGACCTGACTATGTAAGCCAAAATTGCTGCTTTCCAGGGTGCAAATTGGCACGAAGCTAGTGATTGAGAGTGGACTTAAACTAGGGACTTTAATATAGGATGTGGGTGTCCCAAGTGGTGTCTTAACTGCTGTATCAAATTCCCAAGCCTGATGGATATTTCATATTATTTTAAATTCTGGTAAAATAATAAAGGCTTTCCTGTCCTTTACATTAAAATTAGCAGAACAAATTTTGTTATTTGGCAGCAAAGGCTACTTACTTGTGATTGTATTATTTTCTAGACATTTACTTGGAAAAAAACATTTAAGTACTTGTAAAACAGTATGTTATCTCCATTGTGCATATGCATCCATTACTAATGCTAGAAATGATGCTTTCTCTCTCTCTATCTCTCTCTCTCTCTCTCTCTATATATATATATATGATAGATAGATAAATAGATATTTCATGAAACTTGTATAACTTAAATACAATTTTTAAAAAGAAAAGAAATGATGGAAATGAACATACTTGCAGTTTTCATATTTCACTGATAAATTCCATCAGCCAGGAATGAAAGTTACATCTTTTGTGTTTAAGGGATAGAAGGTAATATTATGGATTACAGCACCCTGAGGGCACTTGTGGCAGGTGCAGTAATTTAAGTCATCCAAAATGCTCACTAAGCCAGCCAAGGAATAAGGCCAGGTGGGTAACAATACCAAACAAAGTCATTTTGAACTGGTTTGCTTTTCTAACGGTCTTGAAAAACAGAAGAGATTTTCAGCTTCTTAGGTGGCTTGGTTCTGACCCCAGTAGAAAGCAAGGATGGAATTCTCAAATTCTTTTCAGTCCTGCCTTTTCATTCAGATTTAAAAATAAAAATCTGATAATAGTATGGAAGAATGTGCACATATTCATCTCCTGTTGTGTCCAGTAGAGGGCGCTGGAAAGGCAGGTCTGCAATAGGAGATTGGACTCAAAACAATGAGGTTAGATCTTTTACAGAAAGAAACATTTTTTTTCCTTAAGCACAAATTAATTTATGATGTTTAATATTTATTTTTCAAATGCAATGAGAAATTGGCATTACTTCTCTTTTCAGGTTTTGCTTTTTTAATTTGATTGTTATAACATGTCCCCTCGTAGTCAGTAAAAGGAACCAAATTCCTATAAGATCGCAATGTTCAATTGACATTGGTCCTCTTTGATAGGGGAGAAGTCACTAAATGACTTCTGATTCTCCATAAATTACTCTAAATTTAATTTCTAAGTTTGAATTTGAATCCAAATTTGTTTGCTTTAATATTTCCTAAGAGACATATTGTATATCGAATATTGTCAAGTTCAAAACATTATTCAAATATCCATTTCAAGATATGTACCCTAAATGTTCACATTTAAAGTTAAGATGTGTTATGTATTATAAATAAATACAATATTCAAAAAGGTCTCCTTATGATAAATTTTCATTTTTTTCCTTCTAACTTTATAAACTTTATGGAGGCTTATGGAAAAATATGGTGGAAGTGCTGAGATAACTTCTTGAATACATTTGAATTTCAAAATATAAGTATTATGAAGAATTTTAAAGGATATCCATACTAATGAGAATGTACTTTAGGTAAATGGTAGATATGGATAACCCCCCAAAAAAGGGCACTTTCTGTAATTCATGCTCTGAATGTTTCCTGGACAAGGCTTACTCACTAATGACATCCAACATGTACCTCGTGTTTCTGTTTCTTTCTCGGGGAATAAGACCTTCGGCCCTATTTCTCCACATGCTTGCTTGGAGCAACATCAAAGAACACCCTAAACCAAGTAAAAAAAGAAGCATATGTGGACAATTTTAATAAACATAAGTTGCTGGAAATTCTGAACTTCAACATTCCTGCAGTTTTGCATTAAAGACCACTCAGGGTTTAGTGAACATTTACATTTTTTTCTGATTTTGTGGAATTTACAACATCTGCTACTCTACAGAAAGGTAGAAAACAATAAACAAGGAGGGTTGTTGGCCTCCACACACCTCTGATTTTAAGAAAGGCTTAATCTCTTTATTTTAATTTTAATTATCTCCAATTCCATATGCTACAGTGTACGCATAGTAACAGGCTACATCTGCTGAACAGTTTCAGCTGTCCCCCTGATGACACTTGCTAGTCATCAGTCCGTGTTATGTGGGGTGTGGAGTTTCTTCGAAGGAAAACTGCAAACCAGAAGAGCTACACCTTTGACTCTCACTGTTCTGCAGAATGATTAGTCGTCATCCTAACAGTGGTTTGGTTCCTCTCAGCTGTATTTGCAAGCCAGCAAGAAATAGTCGGATGCAAACACCACAATGCAGATGCGTTTAAACACTGGAGACCCACAGCATGGTCGCAGCAGCTGAGCATTTTATCTGGAGCCCTAGGAGCCCTAGGCAGCGAGGCAGCAGAACAGAGCAGTTTAACTCAGGGGGCCAGCAATGAAAACGTGGCAGCACATGAGAGCCCATGCTGTAACAGGCTGATGGACAACATTTGGCTTGTATCAGGACACAGACTCAAAAGCAATGGAAAGACAGAAAATAAGCTTCTCATTTCCTTCCTTGAAATTAGGTCCAGCTTCTGACTACTGTTCTGTGTTGGTTGGGGTTTTGAATACACAAAAGCAGACAGGCTTTAATTCATATCTGGTAATGGGTTTTCCTTCTTTCTTTTTTTTTCTTTTTCTTTATTTTCTGTTCTTCCTCTCCGTCAGTGTATTCCGTATGCCTTTTAAATGCAGCTGTAAAAACTCATTTTTATTATTCAAGTGACAAGTTTCATGAGTCATATATAAACCTTCATTTATTCATTTATATGTGCATTCCTGTAAAAGTACCAACTATATACCAGGCACTATGTTGTTGCTGAGGATGTTAGTGAGCGAAACAGACAGAAGTTCCTGCCACCCTGGAGCTTTCATGTCAGAAGTGTGGTGACAGAATATGAATATGCATAAAATATACAATGGAGCAGATGGTATGCAGGCCATGTAGTGAAGTAAAGGAGGAAATGGATTAGGAAGTGGTAATTTGGACTGGGGGGAAGTCTCACCTTTAAATAAAGTGATAACAGCAGATAAACTTGTAGCAGATGAAGGTGCCAGGCAGTGTGGCTGCAAGCCTGTGTATGTGTGCATGTGTATGTGTGTGTGTGCGCACACATGTGTTTGTGTGTGTGTGTGTGGGTATGTGTGTAAAAAGAGACAGAGACAGAGAGAATAGAAAGAGAAAAAAGGGGGGCACATTTCAGATAGAGAAGGGAGGGAAATAGTGAAGATCCTAAGCTGAGCTTATTTGCTATTACTATAGGTCTCCTGATAAATGACAATTTGGTATCCACACTATTCTCTTTTCTTCCAGGTTTTCTTCTTGTTTTCATTTAACAAATATCTATTTAAGATCTATTACATCTACTGTGCCTGTTACTGAAATAATGAAAACAAGTGAAATCAGTCACTTAGGTGATTCATGGTTTAGCGTACCTAGGTAAATACTTTTATTAGTTTATTCTTATTGAAAGATTTCCTATAATTTGTTCCTACATTAAGTTGATGTAGTTACATATTTCCTTCCTGTCACTTAGATTCTAATATATAAATTTTTCAAAAATTTAAATCTGAAAAATATACAGGTTACATAATTATTTTGGGTATGCTTAATTATTTGGAAGCATCCTGTCTTTATGATGGAGGGTATATCACTTCAGGGTCATTTGACAACATATGTAAAGTTCTTTGTAAGTTGCTTTAGCCCACCTTGTTTATATTTACTGAGCCAAAGGATCATGTTTTTATCTGTTACCTGCTGCCCCAAATCCACAGCTCTTCTGGAAAGGCTCATACACACACAACAGGCTAGTTCCTCTGTGCCTCATTCCCTCTTCCCCTCTTCAGCCTTGTATTGTCCCCAGGAACTCAAATTCCTCTAATTTTCTAAGTATAGTGTTCAGCAATTTGCAATTGCTCTTCTTAAAGTCAGCTGCAAGACTATTTTGCATATTCAAGACCTTTTAGCTTTCCAGCTAAAATAAAATGGTCTTCCATTAAAATAGTGGCATACAGATTTCCCTCGTAAGGCTTCCCAGAAAGAAAAATTTAATTTAAAATGAAAAAACACTTTCTTTAGAATATAAAATCACATTAACTAAGAAGTTGATACACGAACTCAGTGAGTCTCTTTCCCCTATAAGTGTTGCATTTCTGATCTTTTGAGAACAAGTTCATGTCCATTAATAGAATGGGCAATTTTTCCAGTCAGCCTATTTGACATCCTTTGGAACCCCTACTTCTTCGCCTTGCTGTAGTCCTCTGGGATGGTTATACTTATCATTTGCTAAGATCTTTGATATTTTACTAAAAAATTGCAATTATCTCTATGATGACCTCTGTTTTATTAGAATTGATTAACTTCTCCAATATCTGAAGTAGGTAGATTAGGGGATTGGGTACCATATTCAGGTAGCATTCAGTGGCCTTTATATCCAGGTAGAGTATTACCTCTGAGTCCTCTTCTCCTCCTCAAACCAGAGAAGCCTTCCCTGTATATTTTTACAACCTATCAGGCACAGATTTTCAGCTGTCACTTCACTCTTGACTAAACTATATCACCATTTCTACAATGGTGGTGGCTTCAATGTAGAAATTCAGCTTTAGTGAGAAGAAACTAAATGGATCTTATCGCTTAAGATAAATGTGCATGATCTCAGAATGCAAACAAAGAAGTAAACATAAGGGAAGCAAACTTTGCTACTTTCTATTATGCTGGAAAACATAGAACAAACCAAACCCCAAATTAATAGGAACAAAGAAATAATTAAAATTAGAGAAGAAATAAGCAAAACTGAAACAAAGAATGATACTGAAATCACTGAAATGAAGAGATTTTTTTTTGAAAAAAAAAAAAAATAAACAAAATGGATAAACCTTTGTTCCTACTAACCAAAAAAGGAAGGAGAAGACTCCAACAATAAAATGAAAGATGAAAAAGCAACTCTCCCTCTCTTATTCGGGACATGCTCAAGCTGATTTACCTCAAATGGTAGAGTTAGAAACATACCAAGGGACTCCAATTTAATCCCATCAAGGTGGCATGTACCAATGCCATCTCACTAGTCCAAGTGAACAATTTCAGTTCAAAATTGATCATAATGAAAGGACTAAGAACCAAAGGGATCACATAAACAAGTCTAGTACCTGCTAATACAAACCGATAGAATAAATAAAGGGGAGAGTGATCCAACATGGGAAGCTAGATACTCAGCAGACTCATAGAATGGCGGATGTCCTAAACAGCACTCTGGCCTCAGAATCAGCCCTAAAGGCAATCCGATCTGGCTGAAAAGCCCATGAGAGTATTTTAGGCATGGAAAGCCAAGACACTCTGGCAAAAAAAAAAAAAAAAAAAAAAAAAAAAAAATCTCTGTTAGTGAGATCCCAGTGGAAAGAACAGGTCTTCAAAGAAGGAGGTACCTTTCTCTGAAGGGAGGAGAAAACCTCCACTTTGACTATGACCTTGTCTAAACAAGATAAGAGTCGGAGAACTCAAGGGGCTTCCATAGCCTTGGAAACACACGACTGGTGCATAGGGAAATTACTGATGCCATAAACAGGAGTGTCAATTGGTAAAGTCAACAACAGGAGTCACGGTGCACTTACTCCTCATGTAGGATCTCTGTCCTTAATGTGCTGTACATTGAGACTTAATGCTATAACAAGTACTCAAACAGTATATTTCACTTTGTGTTTCTATGGGGGTGCAAACTGTTGAAATCTTTACTTAATGTATACTAAACTGATCTTCTGTAAAAAAAAAAAAAAAAAAAAGAAGAAGAAGAAATTATCAATTCCCAACTTGACTCTCACTGGGATTAAACATGACAATAGGTCTGATCTGATTTCATCATCATTTAAAAAATAATCTATTATTTTTCACTTTATGTTTCTGTGTGGGAGCAAACTGTTGAAATCTTTACTTAATGTATGCTAAACTGATCCTCTGTATATTAAGAGAATCGAAAATGAATCTTGATGTGAATGGAAGGGGAGAGGGAGTGGGAAAGGGGAGGGTTGCAGGTGGGAGGGACGTTATGGGGGGGAAGCCATTATAATCCATAAGCCGTACTTTGGAAATTTATATTCATTAAATAAAAGTTAAAAAAAAAGGAGATGTAACGAAGGATACCATAGAAAGAATAAACAATCATTAGGAATTACTACAAAGAGCTATATGGCAACAAATTGGAAAACCTAGATGAAATGGATAGATTTCTGGACACATCCAATCTACTAAAATTGAGTCAGTAAGATATAGAAAACCTAACCAGACCAACAACCAAGACTGAGATTGAATCAGTAATAAAGATCCTCCTAAGACCCAGAATAGCTAAAGCAATCCTTAACAATAAAAACAAGGCCGGAGGCATCACAATTCCAGACTTCAAGGCATACTACAGGGCAGTTATAATCAAAACAGCTTGGTACTGGTACAAAAACAGATGGATAGACCAATGGAACAGAATAGAAACACTGGAGATCAATCCAAACATCTATAACCAACTCATATTCGACAAAGGACCTAAAACCAACCCCTGGAACAAGGACAGCCTCTTCAACAAATGGTGCTGGGAAAACTGGATGTCCACATGTCACAGTATGAAGCAAGACCCCTATCTTACACCCTATACAAAAATCCACTCAACATGGATCAAAGACTGGGGATGCGCCACGACACAATGAAACTAATTGAGAGCATAGGGGAAACCCTTCAAGATATCGGAATAGGTGAACAATTCCTGGAGAAGACCCCACAGGCACGGGTAATCAAAGATAAAATAAACAAATGGGATTACCTCAAATTGAAGAGTTTCTTAACAGCAAAGGAAACAGTCAGTAAAGCGAAGAGGCAACCGACAGAATGGGAGATGTTATTCACAAACCACACAACAGATAAAGGATTAACAACTAGAATCTACACAATGATCAAAAAACACCACAGAATCAAAACAAACAACCCAATAAAAAAAAATAGGCCAAGGACCTTAACAGACATTTTTCAAAAGAGGAAATCCAAATGGCCAACAGACACATGAAAAATTGCTCAGGATCCCTAGCCATCAGGGAAATGCAGATCAAAACCACAATGAGATTCCACCTCACTCCAGTTAGATTGGCTTACATACAGAAATCAACCAACAACAGATGCTGGCGAGGATGTGGAGAAAAGGGGACACTAATCCACTGTTGGTGGGAATGCAAGCTGGTAAAGCCACTATGGAAGACAGTCTGGAGAGTCCTCAGAAACCTGAATATAGCACTACCACAGGACCCAGCCATCACACTCCTTGGAATATACCCAAATGGAATTAAAGGGGTGAAAAAAGCCATTTGCACCTCAATATTTGTTGCAGCTCAATTCACAATAGCTAAGACATGGAATCAACCTAAATGTCCATCAACGGATGACTGGATAAAGAAACTATGGGATATGTACTCTATGGAACACTATACAGCAGTAAAAAACAATGAAATCTGGGCATTTACAACAAAATAGAGGAAGCTGGAAAACATCATGCTGAGTGAAATAAGCCAGTCCAAAAGGGATAAATATCACATGTTCTCCCTGTTCGATGGCAACTAAACGAGCACCTAAAATGATACCCATTGAAGTGAAATGGACACTATGAGAGACAATGACATGAGCAGCCCTTGTCTAGACTGTTGAGGAACAACTTACTATTTTGTTCCTTTAGTATTTTTGTTGTTGTTGCTGTTGCTCGATTTGCTCTACACAAGACCACTGGTTGAACTCTGCAATCAATGCACAACCATTCTTAAGCATTTAAAAATTAACAGAAAATTGATCTCTGTGGAACATGGGAGTGGGAATAAGAGAGGGAGGAGATATATAGGTTGGCACATACTCACTCAGACCTACCTCCAATGGTGGAACTGGAAATGTGCCAGGGGATTTCAACTCAACCTTACCAAAGAGGCAGGTACCAATGCCAGCACACTTGGTAAAGTGACAAATATAAATACACAACTGATCCAAAAGATAGGGTAAGTGTCGAAGAGATTACAAAAATAAGACCAGTGTAAGCAAATAATGAAAGATAGAATCAAAAGGGAGAGAATGATCCTGCGGGGGAAGCAGGACACACAGCAGACTCATAGAATGGCAAATGCCCAAAACAGCACTCCTGCCTCAGAATCAACCCTTGAGACATTTGGATCTGGCTAAAAGGTCCATGAGAGTCTCGCAGGCATGGAAAGCCATGACACGGTGGCAAAAAACAATCTAAATGAAGGATCCTGGTGAACAACACCCCAGCAGAAGGATCAGGCCATCAAGGAGAGAGGCGCCTTTCTCTGAAGGGAGGAAGGAACCTCCACTGTGATATGGCCTTGACTAAACAAATTCAGAATTGGTGAACTCAAGGGGCTTCCATAGCCTAGACAGCTCATAGCAAGAGTCTCTGGTGATTGCTGACGTCATAAATAAGAGTGCCAATTGTTACGGGAGTCACTGGGTTCATGCTCCCCATGCAGGATCTCTGTCCTTAATATGTTTATCTATGAAACTCAAAAACAACACTACTAGTCGAACAATACCCTATACCTGGTTCGGTTGTGTGAGTGCAACCTGTTGAAATCCCTGCTTAGTATATACTAAGTTGATCTTCAGTATATGAAGGTAATTGAAAATGAAGCGTGATGAAGGGCGGGATGGTAGAGGGAGTGGGTGAGGGGAGGGCCACGGGAGGGAGGGAGGTCGGGGGGGAAGCCACAACAATACAAAAGATGCATTTTATATTCTACTTAAAACTATTGGTTGAACTCTGTAATTAATACAAAATTACTCTTAGGTGTTTAATTAATGCTATAACTAGTACTCAAATAGTATTTTACACTTTGTGTTTCTGTGTGGGAGCAAAATGTGGAAATCTTTACTTAACGTACGCTAAATTGATCTTCTGTATATAAAGATAATTGAAAATTAATCGTGATGTGAAGGGGAAGGAGAGAGGGAGTGGGAGAGGTGAGCGTTGTGGGTGGGAGGGAAGATACGGGGGGGAGGAGGCTATTGTGGTCCATAAGCTGTACTTTAGAAATTTATGCTCATTAAATAAAAAAAAAAGATCCTCCTAACAAAGTAAAGCCTAGAACCAATGGCTTCACTGTTAAATTCTACCAGAATTCTAAATACAAACTAATTCCAATTCTTAATTAATTCAAAGCAATTGGAGAGGGAATCTTTCCAAACAGCTTCTATGAGTCCACCTTCACATTACTTCCAAAACCACAGATACAACAAAGAAAAAAAACTATAGTCCAATAACCTTGACATAAATAGATGCAGAACTCATCAAGAAGATAAGAAGATACCAGCCTAATGATATCCAACAACACATTAGAAATATCATTCACCTGGGCCAAGTGGGATTTATCCTTAGGATAGAGAGATGATTCAATATATGCAACTCAATAATGGAATATATCACATTAGCAAACTGAAGAATAAAAACCATATGAATATCTGAATAGATGCAGAGAAAGCATTTGATAAAATACAACATCCTTTCATGATAAAAAAAAAAAAACAACTAAGCAAATTGGGTATAGAAGGCACATATTTCAACACAGTAAAAATGATATAAGACAAACCCCACAGTCAGCATCTTATTGAATAGAAAAAGCTGAAGTATTACCACTAAGATACAGAACCAGAGAATGCCTCCTTTCTAAATTGCTCTTCAGTATAGTTCTGGAAGTTTTAGCCAAAGCCATTATGTAAGAAAAATAAATCAAAGAGATACAAATTGGAAAGAAAGAAATCAGATTATCCTTGCTTGTAATGATGTGATTCTATATATAGGCCAACCAAAAGACTCCATTAAGAGATTATTGGAACTCATAAGAGATTTTGGTAAAGTTGTAGGATTTAAAATCCTCACACAGAAATCAAAAGACTTTGTATAAACAAGCAATGCCATGCCTGAGAAAGAAGTTAAAAGATTAGTCCCATTCACAGTAACATCAAAAAAATTTAAGTGCATTGCAATAAATTTATCTAAGGATGAAATTTCTATACAATGAAAATTATAGAACATTAAAGATGGAATCAAAAGCAGACACCAAAATATTGAAAAATCTTCCATGTTTGTGGATTAGAAAAATTAATATCAAAATGCCCATGATATCAAATTCAAACCAGATTCATTATGATCCTAATACAAATACCAATGACATTCTTCTCAGATATAAAAAAAACATGCTAAAATTCATATGGAAGGAAAGGAGGCCCCAACTGGTAAAGCAATTTGAAACAGAAAAAAGAAAGCTGGAGACATCAAAATATCCTACTTAAAGTCCTACTACAGGGCAGTTAAAATCAAAACAGTCTGGTACTGGCACAAAAATAGACATTTACACAATTGGAACAGAATAGAAACCCCAGGAATTAACCCACACATCTACAACCAACTAATCTTTTTCAAATGAGTTAAAGTCAATCCCTGGAGCAAGGACAGTCTCTTCAACAAATGGTGCTGGAGAACAAAGGATCTCTTTATCTAGAATATGAAACAAGACCCTTACCTTACACTTCAAATGAAAATCAACCCAAATTGGATCAATGATCTAAATCTATGAAATGATACTATCAATTTACCAGAGGAAAATTTTGGGGAAACTCTGCAAGATATTTGCTCAGGCAATGACTTCTTGGAAAAGACCCCAGAATTACAGGAAATAAAAACAAAAACAGACAAATATGATTACTTCAAGCTAAGGAGCTTCTGCATAGCCAAGGAAACACTAAACAAGTTAAGAGGCAATGGGAGAAAATATTTACAAACTATGCAACTGATAAAAGATTGATATCAGGATCTATAAAGAGCTCAAAAAACCTAACAACAACAAAGCAGGCAGTCCAGTTAAGAAATCAGCAAAGGCAACGAACAGGAGTATTTCAAAAGATGAAATACAAAATTCCACTAGCCACATGAATGAAATGCTTAGAATCATTAGCCATCAGGGAAATGTAAATAAAACCATCATGAGGTTTCACCTCATGCCAGTTCCAATGCCTCTCATACAGAAATCAATGAACAATAAATGCTGGCGAGAACGTAGGGAAAAATGTTCCTTTATACACCATTGTTGGATATGTAAACTGGTTCAGTCACTGTGGAAGACAGTATGGAGATAGCTCAGAAATATGAAAATAGGTCTACTATATGACTCAGCCATCCCACTCCACCTGGGAATTTACCTAAAGGCATTGAAATCAGCATGTGAAAGGTTTATTTGAACTCCCGCATTTATCGTATCTCAGTTCACAATGGTTTAGATATGGAATCAATCCAGATGTCCATCAAATGATCAATGGATAAAGAAAATGCTATATATACATATATATATACACACACACACACACACACATATATATGTATATATATTCAGTGTTGGATATTATCAGGCCACAAAAAGTAAGAAACCTGTCTTTTAAAAAAATATGGGTGCAACTGGACACCATTATGCTCAGTGTAATAAACCTGTATCAGAAAGTCACATAATATATGTTTTCTCTGATATGTGACAATTGATATAGAGTATAAATAAATCCTTAGTAATGAAATGGACGTTCAGGGGTATGGTTGTCATTTTTAGCCCATGTTTATATTCCTCTGGAGCTATGGTCTTCCTGCTTTTCGCTTGTCGAATATTATGATTAGTGGTTACTGAAGCCTATGAATATAGAATAGATGAAAATTATGTCTGTGAAAACTGATGAAGAGAGGGCAGGGAATGAGGGGAGTGGGAGGGAAACATGGGAGTGAAGGAAGGATGGTTGTCTTCTTGGAACTATATGAAATCCATGAAATCTGTTCTTACTATATTAATAAAAAATTTAAAAAGAGGTCTATCAATAGTCCTATTGGAGGATACACTTAAGAGTCAAAGGGATCACATAAACAAGACTAGTGTCTGCTAATACTAACTGATAGTATTAAAAAAGAGAACGATCCAACAAGGGAAGTGGGATACACAGCAGACTCATAGAATGACAAATGCCCTAAACAGCACTCTGGCCTCTGAATCAGCCCTTCAGGCATTCGGATCTGGCTAAAAAGCCCATGAGAATGTTTCAGGCATGGAAAGCCAAGACACTCTGGAAAAAAAATGACCTAAATGAAAAATCTCTGTGAGTGAGATCCCAGCGGAAAGAAAGGGCCATCAAAGAAGAGGTACCTTTCTCTGAAGGGAGGTGAGAACTTCCACTTTGACTATGGCCTCGTCTAAATAAGATCAGAATTGTTGAACTCAAGAGGCTTCCATAGCCTTTGCAACTCATGGCAAGAGCCTCGGGTGATTACTGACACCATATATAAGAGTATACATTGTTAAATCAACAACAGGAACCACTGTGCACTTACTCCCCATGTAGGATCTCTGTCCTTAATGTGTTGTACTATGTGAATTAACGGTATAACTAGTACTCAAACAGTGCTTTATACTTTGTGTTTCTGTATGGGTGCAAACTGTTGAAATCTTTTCTTAGTATATACTAAGCTGATCTTCTGTATTTAAAGATAATTGAAAAGGAATCTTGATGTGAATGGGATGGGAGAGGGAGCGGGTGATGGGATGTTTGTGGGTGGGAGGGAGGTTATGGATAAAAAAAGCCGCTATAATCCAAAAGTTGTACTAAAATTTATATTTATTAAATAAAAGTTATAAAAGAAGTTATTGGTTAGGTGGAAATTGAAGCAAGAATGTTGGCTCCTAGTGTCCTAACAAGGAGACTTGAAAATTGTGACATGCACTCAGTCAGATATAGAAGCATCTTCTAAGAATTAACAATTCAGTATATTCATACCCCTACAAGATTTTCTGTGTCTCTGGTATCACAGGTGCATAATATGACAATCATCCCACGGGTATACTGAAGGGAGTATTTCTCACTGTCTTGCCACAGACAATAAAGCAATCCACAGGGTCACTGACAGGAAAGTTACTGCCTAACTACTTTGGAGGATTAGATAACTCTGAATCAACTTTCCTTCAGATGTGTTCAAAAGCATGTTGCTTACATCCTCTTCAGCACTGGTAAAATATTTGGCTTCTGTGAATTTGAATAACCTACCAAGATATAGACTCTACAGTAGGTCATAAAAAAGAGCAAAATAGCCTTGTACTTTATTATATAATACTGGTGACTCAATGGTAATTGAATATTTCACTGGTATCCATTATTAAAGATAGTTTGTTTCTATGTGCTTTAAGCACCAATATAAATGATATATCTAAGACAAACAGATATTTTATTATACTATCTCATTTCTTACTATGGAGCTTTCCTTTAATTAGTCCTAGAGTGAAGGTTGATGAATGATTTAAGGACACAATAACACTATCTTTTCTAGTCAGATCATATCATTTAGAATTTAAAGTGATTTCAGATTATTTTGCCTTTCTGAAAAGAAAGATATTTCATGGTTTTGTTAGTTGAAACAGATCATGTCTACTCTTCTCTCTTTTATAAATTATCAGAATAGAGTTTTCCATGTGCTATATAATAATCCTACATATACAGAGAATAACATGAAAGGGAGAGATTTATGGAAAAATCACATCTGTAAAATATATCTTTTTAAAAGTATTCTTAAAATAATATATCTAAAACTTTGCTTCTAAATTCACAATAGTAAAACAGAGTGAAAATCATTTTGAAATAATTGATCAAAATCAAATCTGCCTATAGTTTGGTATGTGTTTAATGCCTAGGACAAAATAATTCAATAAGTTATAGCACAGATATTTTCAGATTCTGTCTTTCAATTTGACATTAAAACAATTGCCTCCTTAGAGTTTTTTTTTTTAATCACACCAATAAAGTAATGGCTTAAACAATGCATCATGTATTTTCCACAGTGACCACTATTTAGTTGTTAATAGCACACATAACTTTTGTTATTGTTGTGGGCCAAAGTCAAATTTATCTACATTTCAAGGTATACTCCCATCCACAGAATTGTTTAAGCTTCCTTCATGATCTATCTACTCTCCTAAACCTACAGAGGAAGTTTTGCTGCTAATAGACTCCTAAAACAGATGCTTTATTTTGACTATGGAGTCCTAGAATAGAATTGATTTTCAGAGGTTAACAACAGAGAGCCACGTACTGGAATTCTGTTTCTCTGGCATAGGACAAGACTTAAGGAATAATTTAATGCCTTCTGTGCATGAAGAGGGGGCTAATGCACCTAGAGAAAGGAGTTCCCAAGGTAGGGGGCTGGACTTGAAGTAGGGAGTACTGTAAAGAAGAGAGCTGGTAAAGGAGATCTCCCTCTTCTCTGAAGATCTGGTGTCAACAGGGTAGCAGATTTCAGATATTCTGTCCTTATGGCAAATTTCTATGGAGTAATGCACAGAGTTCTGTTTGATCCCAAGGAATACAGTAGAGGTACATCTGTATAGAAGTTGATTGTTAAATTGTCTGTATAGACTGCTTTCAAAAAAAGTAGTGGCTGAGTCTTCTATAAGAGTGTTTAAAAGGTGTATATTTGCAATCAACAAAAAGTTTCAAGAGATTAGACTAAAGATATCTACTTTATAGACAAAGTCAAATGCAAAAATTGGTGTTATTTATTATTTGTACCTTGATCTTTGAGAGCAAAATGACAGATAACTGATGGCAAATAATTGGGCATAGGCCATCAAATAGGTACTAACAGGCACATTTTGAGATTGAGGACATAATTAGGGCTGTTGCAGAGTTACATATTTTTCCCTAAAAAGTACAGAGCTCTAAATTTTCTTTTAAAAATATTTATTTATTTGAAAGTTAGAGTTGCACAGAGAGAGGAGAGGCAGAGAGAGGAGTCTTTCATCTGTTGGTTCACTCCCCAAATGGCTGTAACAGCCGGAGCTACACTGATCAGGAGCCAGGAGCTTCTTCCGTGTTTCCCATGCAGGTGCAGGAGTCCAAGGACTTGGGCCATCTTCTACTGCTTTCCCAGGCCATTGCAGAGAGCTGGATTGGAAATGGAGCAACCAGGACTCAAACTGGTGCCCATACGGGATGCCAGCACTGCAGACGGCAGCTTTACCAGCTACACCACAGCGCTGGCCTCAGAACTCTAAATTTTCATGGATCCATTGTGCGGTGATTTTCAGATGTTTCTGGACTCTCTGAACCTTCTGGCCCCACAGCTAAGTCTTTGCTCTAGGGATTTTATATACAACTTGAGAAGACATAATATATTTATTGTATAATAATTTTTTGTCTGGTCTGAAGATATGACATAGCCTCACTTGTAAGCTAAATTTTTTATACACATGTATTGATCAAAAAATACAAAATTTTAGGCCGGTGCTGCTGCTCACTTGGCTAATCCTTCGCCTGCGGTACCGGCACCCCTGGTTCTAGTCCCAGTTGGGGAGCTGGGTTCTGTCCCAGTTGCTCCTCTTCCAGTCCAGCTCTCTGCTGTGGCCTGGGAAGGCAGTGGAGGATGGCCCAAGTGCTTGGGCCCTGCACCCGCATGGGAGACCAGAAGGAAGCACCCAGCTCCTGGCTTCGGATCGGCATAGCACACTGGCCGTAGCGGCCATTTAGGGGGTGAACCAACGGAAAAAGGAAGACCTTTCTCTCTCCTCTCTCTCTCTCTCTCTCTCTTTCTTTCTCTCTCTCTCTCTCACTGTTTAACTCTGCCTGTCAAAAAAAATACGAAATTTTAGGCCACAAAACCAGATGAAATGCTTTTCACAGAAAATGTTATATTTGGAGACATATTTCAGCACAGATCTCCTGCTGCAGGACACACAGGCTGATATGATGAGGGTAGGATGTCAGATGTTGTGTGCTTGATCATAGGAAGAGAACTCCACAAATCAGGAAAATCTAAGCTTTTATGGACTTCTGGAAATCTGATAATTCTCTGTCTCTATCTCTGTCTGTCTCGCTCTCTCTCTCTCAATTACTCATTAACATGTAAATTAAAAAAAATCCAATTAGGAGTAGGAGGGTTCAAATATGTATAAAATTAGCCCCTATTGTACTGTAATGATTCTGAGTGTCTCTCTCTTTAGGCAGACACATTATATAGATCCTATGATATATTTGTGGTCAAACATGGCCATTGCTCACACCATCTGAATAAGACAGGAACAGAAGAAATCCATGGATTTCCCTATCCTCCATTACAAAGTATAGGACTAGGTGGGGGAGATAAACCTTTATATATTGATCATATGAGGAAATTTAACTGACAATTTATCATTATAAGGAAGTTCTTTATAACTTAGCTCTTCGAATAGATTTATGACTTCTTTATAGTCAAAGCTGTAAAACTTCTATCTGCAATAAGCTGATTAAAAACAAAATTGCTGTTTGTCTAATTCATGTGTTTCTATTTTAAGGTAATTTACATATTAGGAACTCACGGATCTTAAGTGTGTTGTTTCATTAATTTTGAGAAATTTATGTAGCTGTATGCTTCAAGTTTAAGATATTGCCATTATCACAGAAAGTTCTCTCACGCCCTTCTGTAGTCAAACCCTGTCCCATCAGAGATAATAAATGTTCTTTGATTAGAAACCTCATTGAGACAGAGAGAAAGGTCTTCCTTTTGCCATTGGTTCACCCTCCAATGGCCGCCTTGGCCGGCGCTGCGGCTGGCACATCCCGCTGATCCGAAGGCAGGAGCCAGGTGCTTCTCCTGGTTTCCCATGGGGTGCAGGGCCCAAGCACTTGGGCCATTCTCCACTGCACTCCCTGGCCACAGCAGAGAGCTGGCCTGGATGAGGGGCAACCCGGACAGAATCCGGCACCCCGACCGGGACTAGAACCCGGTGTGCCGGCGCCACAAGGCGGAGGATTAGCCTAGTGAGCCGCGGCGCAGGCCTTCATTTATTCTTTACTCCCATCTCTGAAGGTCACCTTCAACTTTCTAAGATATCATTATCAAATGAAAAGTGTCTTTCCTTCTTTACTCCACATATCTCAAAGCCTGGAGCATGACAGATGCTTCATTTCGTTAATAAGACCTACTGGCTACTGAGTTTCTCAGGTTTCTAACAAAGGACATGTCCTTGATTCTCCCCATTTTCTTTCCATTTACCCACCCAATTTCCCATTACTCTACTCTACCATTAGGTTTAACCAGCACCTCTCACTCTCAGCTGGATTTGTTCAGCAATATCCAACTTGTCTCCATTCCTCTCCTTTTGCTTTTAGAGTCCACCTTTTCACCAACTTAAGTCAGGCCATGCCCTTCCCTAATTCCAAACTGTTGTTATTGTTTACCAATATCATTGGAATGAAATTCCTTCTTATGGTCTTTAGAACCAGGTCACTTTGGTTCCTTGTTTACTTTTCTTGTTCCATTCCTTTCTCTCAGATTCAAATACTACTTGTCACACACACTAAACTTTGCTTCCTTTCACTTACTTGTATTTTTAATTTTCAATTAACAAACAAAGTTACATATATTGGGATTTTCTTATATATGCATTTTGGAATTATGTAACCTAATAATTTGTATTTTCACACTTTTCAAATTCTCAGTAAAGTTCAGACACTTAAATGTAAACTTCCTTTTTCTTTAGGACAAATTCTTTCTTCTTCAAGAATAAAGAAACACCCCCCATGGTATCAGTTGAAGACATTTGAAAATTAGTCTCCACAGATTTGAAATAAGATGCTGTCTGCCTAATCAGTGACTCCAATTTACCCATGTCACCCTAGAAGTGTCCCTGGGCTTGAATGAAAAAGAGACCAAATGAAGAAAGAGAAGAGGAAGTTAAGTAAAAACAAATTGTGCTGCCTTCAAGAGAATCAAGGAGACCAACCTGTTTTCCCTTAATACTGCACTAGATAAGAGAGGAAATCAAGGTGAACTTCATAGGTTGAAATGCCAGCATGGCATACCTCTTTTTTTTTTTTTTTTTCAGGTAGAGTTATAGACAGTGAGAGAGACAGAGAGAAAGCTCTTCCTTCCATTGGTTCCACCCCTAATAGCCGCTACAGCCAGTGCCGTGCTGATCTGAAGCCAGGAGCCGGGTACTTCCTCCCGGTCTCCCAGCAGCACTGCACTTCTAACGTTTCAGGGGCCAGGGTGTTCTCTCTTTCAGAGAGTTAAACAGAAAAGCAAAACCAAAAGTGAACCTACCAGAGAAAGCAAATGCTGTATTCTGTGCCAAGAAAATAGATGAAAATGTTACCAGGAATTGACAGCAACAATGATGTAGGGTCTAGATGCAAACAAGTCCAAGATGGCAGCTGATTCAACTCATCAGGCAAGGACAAACTTTCTTTATATATTTCCCATGATGTGATAGTCAACCAAGTGAGAAGAGAGTCTAAAGCTTGAAGATGGGCCTTGAATGGGGTCAAGTTACTCACCTTGAATGGTCATTGGTTGATTTTATTTACTCAAATAATTTATATTTATTTGTTCCATTTGCAGCCTGGGTGGTAAGAGTCAAAATTAAAGCAATTCTAAAAATAAGATTTTGTATTAATAACATCCACATCCATCCCCAGATATTGTAGGCACTTGGAGAGTAAGGAGCAGATGGAAGATTTCTGTTTCTCTCTCCTTTTTTCTCTGACACTCTGCCTTTCAAATAAAAATGAAAAGGAATAAAAAATGTAAGAAGGTAAGTTTATTTTGCTGCAGAATTATTTTGGAAACCATGTATAATTTTTTTCATAAAACACAACTTATATGGGTTTTACGACAATTCCTCAAATGCATGACTATTAAAAATTTCCTTTCCAAAATAAACTGTTACCTTAATTTTCCACAGACTTTTTGAAGCGCCCTAATATTATCTCTGTTTGTATAGAGGTTTAGAAAATAGCATTTCAAAAACACTTTTCTCTAGCTAAATTTACACTTCTTTTCTAATAGATTTATTTGCTTTAATTTTTTAATTTCTTATAAGATTACGTGTGTATTTATTTGTGCTTTGAACACACAATGTTTGGACTTATTAATCTATTTTACTATTTCTCTATTTTTAAATTATTCTTTTCTTCATCCTTATAAACAATTAGTTTATGCTAATTATTTTAATTATTTCAAGTGATTTATTGCTTAAAAATCAGTTACATATAAGAATATTTTCCTGTATCTTCACCTAAAATACTCTAGTTTTGATATATTAGATTCTTGTTTTCATCATGTTATAATTGGCTGGTAAAACAATTTTGATTTCTTCTTTGTTCTTAGAATTATTTTGATGTTTGTTTAAAAAATTCCTACAATTTTAGCTTTCAGTATATTTTAATAAGACCAGTTTTGTATCGCTTTTAGCTTTACAATTCCCAGTCTATATATAATATTATTTATTTGGATAATTTTTCAAAGTCTGATAATGTGCAAATTGTTACATCTGATTTAAGTTAATAGGTCTTACAGGGGCATAAGAAAGTTATAAATTTGAAACAGCAATTTTGGCACACTTGAAATATGTGTTAGTCAAATTTTTGTTACTTCAGCTAAAATACCTAAATGTTACTACATAGAAAGGAAGGAGGTTATTTCAGCTTACATTTTTAGAGGTTCATAGTCCAAAGTCAGGTGACCTTGTTGGATGGGCTATAGATCTATGAATCGTGTACAGAGAGATCACATGACAAGACAGGAAACAGAGCGTGTACTCATCTTTCATGACCCTGCTTCTCTCTTTGTAAAGCCATTATAGTAACCCTAACCAATCCAATCATTTCCCATAGGCTTCAGCTTCAGTTACCATAATTGGATAAAGCCTTCACCCTTAATACATCAACCATTAATATTACTCTCCGTTAACCATTATATTAAGACTTTGAGGTTCAAAGATCTGCATGATCGCAGAGCCAAATCCTTTTCAAACCATAACAAAATGAGACCAATATAATCCACGTTTCTGTGACTGATAGGCATTCCAAGTATTTACCATTGGTTGGCATTTATCTCCTGAACTGACATTTTGTTGTAGGGCATCAACCTAGAGAGACAGATGAAATCTACCAAATATAGTTTATATACGTGGGTTATAGAAGGGCTATTTATTTATTTATTTTAAAGCTTTTATTCAATGAATGTAAATGTCATAGGTACAACTTTAGGAATATAGTGATTCTTCCTCTCATAACCCCCCTCCCATCCCCACTCCTGTCCCACCTCCTACTTTTTCTCCCATCCCATTCTTTATTAAGATTAATTTTTAATTAACTTTGTACAGAGAAGACCAACTCTTTACTAAGTAAAGATTTCAACAGTTTGTGCACACACACAATGTAAAACGTACTGCTTGAGAATAAGTTTTACAGTTAGTTCTCATAGTACAACTCATTATGGACAGAGATCCTACATGGGGAGCAAGTACATAGTGATTTCTGTTGTTCATTTAACAATTAAAACTCTTATTTATGAAGTCAGTAATCAACCGAGTTTCTTGCCATGAGCTGCCAAGGCTATAGAATCCTTTTGTGACCACAAACTCCATCAGCGTTTAGACAAAGCCATAAGCAAAGTGGACGTTCTCTCCTCCCTTCATAGAAAAGTGCATCCTTCTTTTGGTCCTTTCTTTCTACTGGGGTCTCACTCACAGAGATCTAGAAGGGTTATTTAAAAAGAGATTGAAACTAAGGGATACTCCTTGGCCAAGATTTCAACCACAACCATGAAAAAGAAACAAATAATTTAAAATTTAATGTATTCACTTGCATTTTATTTGAAAGACAGATGGAGAGACAGTCAGAAAGGTATCTTTTATCCATCTGTTCACACCCCAGATGCTCACAGCAACAGAGGCTGAGTCAGAATGAAACAGGAGCCTAAAACTATCTTGGTCTCCCACATGAGTGATCGGGGCTCAAGTTATCAATGTTGCCCCCTAGGATGCACATTAACAGCAAACTTGCTGAGAAGTGGAGTAGCTAGAACTGGAAACAGGCACACCAAGATGGGATGTGGATGTTTCAAGCAGTATGTAATCTACTTAGCTACATGCCTACCAGAGAACAGAATAATTTTGAAGACAAATTATGACTTCAACCTCTGCAGACTCAATGAGACATTCTTTGTCTAACCTTCAGAGGAAAAGGCCAAAGAGATTCTGTTCCCAACAAGTCACTGACTGAGGGAAGCTTCCAGTTATTGTATTTCCTAGTTAACAACCTCAGTGAGCCTAATGAAATATCCAGATGGATTCTGGGTCATATGAGAAAAGAACAGCATAGTGAACTCAGTATCATATGAAAGCCAGATGTTTAGAACTATGAAAAAAGAGAAGATGTTACATATTAGAAAAAAGAGGGGCGGATGTTATAGCATAATAGATTAAGCCACCACTTTGGATGCTTGTATCCCATGTTGTAGAATGTAGAATCGAGTCTGTTTCAGGTCTAGCTTTCTGGTGAAGCACACATTGGAAGCAGTAGATGATGCATCCCTGCCCCCAGTGTGGTAGACTAGCATGGAGATTTTACTAAATGGTAGCCTAAAGGACATGGTGAATTAGGGCCACTCCCTTTACCCCACTCCTAAACCTCATTGTTAAAATGGGAAATTTATGGAATAAACTAGTGACAATAACTCAAGAAAGAGCTTCTGGAGACTTGATTTGTTTCTTTAAATATGGATAGAAATTGAGAAGGGACTTATTTATAATTGTTCATTTAAATTTTTTAATATATATTTAGAAATATACACATTTTGGGGTACCTTGTGATGTTAAACTGCAAGTAGATATGGTGTAAATACCACAAGGTAAATATACCCATCTCTTCAAACATTTAACATTTTATGGTGAAAACATCCATTTATACTGATTTATATTTATATAATATTATACTGTACATATATTTATACTGAAAAACATAAGCTTAGAAGGAAGCTAACTGAACTACTGATTAAAGTATTAACTTTAGCCTATACAGTTAAGACACCTAATTCACATGGTACACTCTTTTTTTTTCTCAACGATGGATAGCATGAATGAGGATAATAATCTAGTATTTGCATCTACATTTTTCTCTCTCTTGTACAAGTCATGGAAATCACAGATTAGAATATTCTTTTGACTGTGACATGACATGACATGACATGACTTGACAGACTCTTATTATCTGGCTTCAAATTGAAACAAATTGAACAGTGATTTCCCTACTTCTAGGGCAAATATAGCAAAATTGGTCTGCTCTAATTGGGTAGTGGAGATGAGGAGACCAGTAGTGAACACTGTCTACAATACAGTACTTTAAATCAGTTATTGAATATATATTTAACAATATCTATGTCTATTAAAATGCATAGTGTTCCAATATCTCTCTGCTAATATTGGAGATGGAAAGATAAATAGAAAAGCCAACTTGATGCACATTAGCTTAAAAATGTATCCATAATTTTGTATGTGGTGCATAAAATCATCAAACTGTATATATGAATATATTACTTCTAGGTCCAGTGCTAGGAGATTACTCACATCATTAGCCATGAGCTAGGCTCTATCTATTTCAATACCTGCAGTCCTTATAATACCTCATGCTGTAAGATCCTAATCGATAAGCAGGTATTAGATGTAGATTTAATCTCATATTGATAGAGCACAAGGGGTCAACAACAGGGAGACTGGGTCAATAGGACTATCGTATTGTATAGGACATTGCCTTCTACAGTGTCATCTCTTGATCTATGATTCCTTGACTTCTTCTGTCTTAGAAAATTTAAAGAGTCATCTCAGAACATAATCTGTCCTTCCTTGAGATTTTGCTAATTAGTTTCAGCTGCCCTAATTATTACATATTCTGATGTCTGAAAATCCTTTTGATTGGCACTTCTATGCAAGTACTACAGTTTTAAACCTTCAGAATGCAGAAATACAAACAACTGAATAATGAAAGATATTTTAACTGAAAGATTAGAACTTCATACTTGTTAGTTTTAAAATATAACAATGATAAATTTCATGTGTTTTTATTTGAATTCTTAACACACTTTCACATCCATTATCTCACCCTTAGTCTCATCAGCATCCTGAGATGAAGCAGGTCAAGGATAGTTAATCTTATTTTGGTGATGGGTATAAGCCTGGAAAATAAAATATTAGAGAGACATGATAGCTGTTTTCAGCTATGTCAAGGGTTGTCATAGGAAAGAAGAATTAGATAATTTTGTGCAGACCCAGAGGGTAGAGCTGGGACTAGTGGAAAGAAGTTGTAAGGAAGCAAACCGAGCTCAATAGAGAACACAATTGAATCAATTTCAAACAGAATAAGCTGCCTTTGTCGGTAGCACTTTTTCCATAACTAGATGTTTCTAGTATCTCAGGGGAATAGTTAGAGGTGATAAAGTCAGGTGAAAAAGACATTATCTGAGGTACTCCCAAATTTTTGTCCATGATCTATGTATTGGAAACAGAAATTCAATGAATTTTTTGCTAGTAGTCAGATAGAGAGTTAGATATTACTGAATGTCTCTGCTGTAGCCCAGCGCTGATTCCAGTAGCAATATGTAATCACTTAAATACATGGCTCCTTCTGATAATTACAAAAACTTAGGTCTAGGTCCCAATACTAATATAGTCCTCCCCTCTGAGAAATTCTAAATCATAGAATATTGGTATTCCCTTTATTTTTATCCCTACTAGACCAGAAGATTTAGTAATGCTCTACTTTCTCTAGATTGTATTATGGAGCTATGATTTTATTATGCTGTAATGTTATCTCCATGGAAATATTACAATTATAATGTGCCTTTAAAAGTAAAAAGATATTTTCAGGTGTTGCCTAACTCCTTTCCCCTTTTCACTTGCTTCTCTGTGTCATTGGTAGAAAATAAGAGTGGGAATAAGAGAGGGAGGAGATGTACAGTTTGGCACATGCTCAATCAAACTTTCCCCAAATGGTAGAGTTAGAAATTTGCCAGGGGATTCCAATTCAATCCCATCAAGGTGGCATGTACCAATGCATTTCACTAGTCAAAGTGATCAGTTTCAGTTCACAACTGATCATAATGTCAAAGGGATCACATAAACAAGACTAGTGTCTGCTAATACTAACTGATAGTATTAAAAAAGAGAACGATCCAACATGGGAAGCGAGATACACAGCAGACTTATAGAATGGCAGATGTCCTAAACAGCACTCTGACCTCAGAATCAGCCCTTCAGGCATGCGGATCTGGCTAAAAAGCCCATGAGAGTATTTCAGGCATGGAAAGCCAAGACACTCTGGCAAAAAAAACAAACAAGCAAACAAAAAAAAAAAAAACCAAAAAACAAAAAACAACAAAAAACACAAAACCTAAATGAAAGATCTCTGCAAGTGAGATCCCAGAGGAAAGAAAGGGTCGTCAAAGAAGGAGGTACCTTTCTCTGAGAGAAAACTTCCACTTTGAGAGAGAACTTCCATTTTGACTAGGACCTTGTCTAAATAAGATCGGAGTTGGTGAACTCAAAAGGCCTCCATAGCCTTGGCAACTCATGACAAGAGCCTCGGGTGATTACTGATGCCATACATAAGAGTGTCAATTGCTAAATCAACAACAGGAGTCACTGTGCACTTACTCCCCATGTAGGATCTCTGTCCTTAATGTGTTGTACAATGTGAATTAATGTTATAACTAATACTCAAACAGTACTTTATACTTTGTATTTCTGTGTGGGTGCAAACTGTTGAAATCTTTCCTTAATATATACTAAGTTGATCTTCTGTATATAAAGATAATTGAAAATGAATCTTGATGTGAATGGGATGGGAGAGGGCATGGGAGATGGGGAAGGTTGTGGGTGGGAGGGAAGTTATGGGTGGTGGGAAAGCCACTGTAATATCAAAGCTGTACTTTGGAAATTTATATTTATTAAATAAAAGTTTAAAAAAGAAAAGTCAGGTATATAAAATGTGGTCCTTTTCAAAATACAAGACCAAAGGAAGATTGGCTTACAGAAAATATTTATTGTTGAGAATATTACATTTTCCAAAATGAGGATGAATGTAAATGAGTATCATGATGACGCATACAAAAAAGGATCTTTCCAAAACTACCATAACCCAAAATGCAGCAAGTACCCTGTTACTATAATCAGAAATTAAGATTAAGCAGAGATAATGTGTTGAATGTTTTCTATACCCTTAAAGATCCCAGGTGTGGGGCCAGCACGGTGGCACAGCGTGTAAGTGCCCTGGCCTGAAGTGCAGCATCCCATATGGGCACCAGTTTGAGACCTGGCTGCTCCACTTCTGATCTAGCTCTCTGCTATGGAATGGGAAAGTAGTAAAAAGATGGCCCAAGTCCTTGGGCCCCTGCACACACGTGGGAGACCCGGGAGAAGCTCCTGGCTCCTGGCACAGATCGGCACAGATCCAGCTGTTGCAGCCAATTGGGGAGTGAACCATTGGATGGAAGACCTCTCTTTCTCTCTCTGCTTCTCCTCTCTCCGTGTAATTCTGACTTCCAAATAAATAACTATATCTTTTTTAAAAAAAAGATCCCAGGTATTTATATCAGTTATTATAGCAACATAAATCTTATAAGCCATAAAGTGTATTTTTCCAGCAAGTGTTTTGGACAGATTACATGTATATGCTGAGGCAGGATCTCTGATGAGACATTGTAGAAATCAAGGGAAAAATGTCTATCAAACAAGGATCTTACTCTCTATAATATTAAGATTATAAATTTTCAATTTTCTCACATAGCAATGATATTTTTTTTATTTGACAGAGTTATAACAGTGAGAGAGACAGAGAGAAAGGTCTTCCTTTCGTTGATTCACCCCCCAATGGCCACCACGGCCAGCGCTGCACCCATCCGAAGGCAGGAGCCAGGTGTTTCCTCCTGGTTTCCCATGCGGGCGCAGGGACCAAGCACTTGGGCCATCCTCCACTGCCTTCCCGGGTCACAGCAGAGAGCTGGACTGAAAGAGGAGCAACTGGGTCTAGAACCCGGCACCCATATGGGATGCCAGCGCCGCAGGAGGAGGATTAGCCAAGTGAGCCACGGTGCCGGCCCCGCAATGATAATTTTTAAAGTAAAGTTTAGGAAAGAAAGAAATCACTACTAAGTCCACCAAACTATTGAAGTTTCATCAACAGTGCCTGCTGTGGGCTGCTTATGACTCTCCAAAATTCATATATTGAATCGTTACCCCTGATGATACTAACATCTGGAAACTTTGAGACTAAGAACCTTCATGAATGGGATGTGTGCCCTTGATAAAGAGGCTTGGGAGAGATCCCTTATTCATTCCATCTGTGAGCTGTAGGCCCTCTGTGCTACTAGACCTGCTGGCACCTTGATCATGGATGTCTTTGCCTCCAAAAGTAAGAAATAAATTATTTTCAAATGCCAGCCTACGCATTTTGTTATGGAAGCTTGAAAAGACTAGAAGAGTGCCCGCATTAGATTCTTGCATGAATCCATGAGAAGTACATCTTTAAATATGAATCCAATATGATCATTCATTCCAAAATGTAGGAGTCTCTTTGGGTCCTATTTTCTAGCCTATGTTTGTTTAAATAGTAGATTTTACTTTATAGATGCACTTCAACTTATGATGGGGCAGTATCGCAACAACAAATTATATGCTGAAATACCATTAAATTGAAAATACCTTTAATACACCTAGTGTACTGAACATGAAAGCTCAGTAACAGTGCACTGTGCAGTGTCAACTGAAAGATTTCTCTCTCTTTTTCTCTTCCCATCCTTTATCTGCCAAGTAAATTGGAAATAAACAAATTCATTTTTTTTTCCAGGTGAAAGTGGGCCAGATGTGAGTAGCTCACAGACTCGTTTATTTCAGTTGGTGCAGTAGCTTATATAGCCAAGACAGCCAATCCAGTTAAGGGGTGGTTTATGCCCTAACCAATCACTTCCTGTTGCCAGGCAGGCTCCTTTGCCAGGTGGATTCTGAAGCCATTCCTGAGTAACTGACGCTCACTTGCCAGTGGCCATCTTGGTGCAGCCTTCTCATTCCACCACATTTCCCCCTTTTCATTTATTTTTGAGCAACAGGAGGCATGATTCTTGGCCATACCATTGGTGACCCCATTTCCATGTGGTCTCCATATGTGCCTGTGCCTGTCTTAGGTTATCCCCCAGGGGCTCTTACCTATCCTTGACTAACCAGCCCTCAAAACAGGAGACCACAGGAGTGCTTGCTCAGATGGGGGTAGGAATGGGAATAATGGTAATCAGGAATGGCATGACCACACACAGGCTGTGGCCCTTTTGAGTGGCTGACCAGCGCTAGTGGGATATAAAGCAGTAGCAGATGTGGCTATAGGCAGTTCCTCAGGGCAGGATGATAGGGCAGGTGTGTCCGCTAACAAGGCGGGCTCTCAATCTTGTTCAAGCTGGTTCTGGTTGGCTGTCAGTTGCAGGCTTCATGTTTCTGGCTGCTACCCAAATGGGCTGTTCTTCATTCTCTGGAAAGACACAAGTATATTCTCAGCCCTTGGTTAGCAGAAGCCTTTTTATGGACATTGGAATCCAGGGCCTGAATTCTATGTCCACTCCAACATTAACAGCAAACATGCAGCCGACGCTGTGGCTCAATAATCCTCCGCCTGCGGTGCCAGCACACCGGGTTCTTGTCCCGGTTGCCCCTCTTCCAGGCCAGCTCTTTGCTGTGGCCAGGGAGTGCAGTGGAGGATGGCCCAAGTCCTTGGGCCCTGCACCCCATGGGAGACCAGGATGAGTACCTGGCTCCTGCCATCGGATCAGTGCCAGTGCGCCGGCCGCAGCACACCGGCCGCGGCGGCCATTGGAGGGTGAACCAATGGCAAAAAAGGAAGACCCTTCTCTCTGTCTCTCTCACTGTCCACTCTGCCTGTCAAAAAAAAAAAAAAAAAAAAAACAAACAAACCAGCAAACATGCGGGTGGGATGGGGTCTAGCAGCTGCCTTGAGAGCCTGGGGTACCCAGGGACTGCCACAAATGTGGGGATCCTCACTGGGTGCAGATGTGATAACCTCACATGGGTTATTGCCTCAAAGCCGTCTAAGTTCATCCCATGGATATTTGGGGGGTGGCTGACTAGGCATTGCTGCGTAGTCTGTTGTCATGTCATTTTCACTGTCGGAGCTCTCTCTCCCTAAGTCATCAACTGTTACTTGTGAGGCAGAGGACTAGAGTGACAGGCTCTTATCACTCACAGATTCATTATGTTTGGTAATCTGCATGGGATTCTGAGAGGGGGGGTATCTTTCCCATGTTTGAGCACTTAAGAACGGGCGCCACGCCAACTCTAGCCAAAGGAAAGACACCCACGGCATTGCTGCCATAATGAAACAAATTCCTAGCACCTCAGTGGCTGATGGCATTATGCAGGGGTTCCCTACATTAGACGAACAGACAGTGGTGTATCAGATCGTAAGTATGTCCTGTGCTTAGTGGGGGACTTCCTTGATTCGTTAGGTCAAGGCCGTATGCCCACACGGTGTCTCCGGAGCGTCACCTCTCTCGAGTGAGGGAAGATGACTTGGTTCCGAATTCTGGGATGATCGGTCCCTTATGTGAATTCACCGAGCGAACCAAAAGTAAAAGGAGGAGCTGAGAAGCGGCGTTACAATTCTGGGCAGTGTGTGCCTAACCTGGAGTCACTTAGACAGAGGACAAGAATATATATATATATATATATATATATATATATATATATATATATATGGGCCAGCACTGTGGTGTAGCAGGCAGAGCCACCACCTGCATTGTCTGCACCCCATATGGGTGCCAGTTCAAGTCCTGGCTCCTCTACTTTCCATCCAGTTCTCTGCTGTAGCCTAAGAAAGCAGTAGAAGATGGCCCAAGTCCTTGAATCCTGCACCCATGTGGGAGACCTGGAATAAGCTCCTGGCTCCTGGCTCCAGATAGGCATAGCTCTAGCCATTGTGGCCAGTTGGGGAGTGAACCAGCAGATGGAAGCTCACTCGCTCACTCTCTCCCTCTCTCTCTCTGCCTCTCCTTCTCTCTCTGTGTAACTCTGACTTTCAAATAAATAAATCTTAAAAATAAAACAAGCTAGGCCCTATAATAGCAAATGCTCAGTGAATACTTAAATACTGTGTACTGAGCACATCATTCATATGTGTTCCATCCTCACAACAGTTTTTTAAATATTTATTTTATTTATTTGAAAGACAGAGTTACAGAGAGAGGTAGAGCCAGAGAAAGTCCCCCTTCTCGGCTTTCCTCTGCTCTAAATTTCTCCTTTCTGCAGACCCACAAGCACTTGTTCTACTTACTCACCAACAAGCAAAGTGTTTAACCCACTGTGCCACAACACAGGCCCCCACAATTTTGATACAGAAAAATATCATTACCCTTATATTTGCAAGCAAGGAAATCAAAGCACAGAAAATCACACAACCAGTAAGTGGAAGAACTGGAAATTCCACTCACGCAGTCTAGCTATGGAGCTTGCCCTTCTTCTTTTTTTTTTTAAACTTTTATTTAATGAATATAAATTTCCAAAGTACGACTTATGGATTACAATGGCTTCCCCCCCATACCGTCCCTCCCACCCACAACCCTCCCCTTTCCCACTCCCTCTCCACTTCCATTCACATCAAGATTCATTTTCGATTATCTTAATATACAGAAGATCAGTTTATTACACATTAAGTATGGATTTCAACAGTTAGCTCCCACACAGAAACATAAAGTGAAAAATAATAGATGATTTTTTTTAAATGATGATGAAATCAGAGCAGACCTATTGTCATGTTTAATCCCAAGAGAGTCAAGCTGGGATTTGATAATTTTTTTTTTTTTAAAGAAGATCAGTTTAGTATACATTAAGTAAAGATTTCAACCGTTTGCACCCCCATAGAAACACAAAGTGAAATATACTGTTTGAGTACTCGTTATAGCATTAAGCCCATAACTGAGACAGAAACTGAAACAGTAATAAAGGCCCTCCCATCAAAGAAAAGTCCAGGACCAGATGGATTCACTGCTGAATTCTACCAGACATTTAAAGAAGAACTAACTCCAATTCTTCTCAAACTATTCAGAACAATCGAAGAAGAGGGAATCCTCCCAAATTCTTTCTATGAAGCCAGTATCACCTTAATTCCTAAGCCAGAGAAAGTTGCAGCACTGAAAGAGAATTACAGACCAATATCCCTGATGAACATAGATGCAAAAATCTTCAATAAAATTCTCGCCAATAGAATGCAACAACACATCAGAAAGATCATCCACCCAGACCAAGTGGGATTTATCCCTGGTATGCAGGGATGGTTTAATGTGCGCAAGACAATCAATGTGATACACCACATTAACAGACTGCAGAAGAAAAACCATATGATTATCTCAATAGATGCCGAGAAAGCATTTGATAAAATACAACACCCATTCATGATGAAAACTCTAAGCAACCTGGGTTTGGAAGGAACATTCCTCAATACAATCAAAGCAATCTATGAAAAACCCACAGCCAACATCCTATTGAATGGGGAAAAGTTGGAAGCATTTCCACTGAGATCTGGTACCAGACAGGGATGCCCACTCTCACCACTTCTATTCAATATAGTTCTGGAGGTTCTAGCCAGAGCTATTAGGCAAGAAAAAGAAATTAAAGGGATACAAATTGGGAAGGAAGAACTCAAACTATTCCTCTTTGCAGATGACATGATTCTGTATTTAGGGGACCCAAAGAACTCTACTAAGAGACTATTGGAACTCATAGAAGATTTTGGCAAAGTAGCAGGGTATAAAATCAATGCACAAAAATCAACAGCCTTTGTATACACAGACAATGCCATGGCTGAGGAAGAACTTCTAAGATCAATCCCATTCACAATAGCTACAAAAACAATCAAATACCTTGGAATAAACTTAACCAAGGACGTTAAAGATCTCTACGATGAAAATTACAAAACCTTAAAGAAAGAAATAGAAGAGGATACCAAGAAATGGAAAAATCTTCCATGCTCATGGATTGGAAGAATCAATATCATCAACATGTCCATTCTCCCAAAAGCAATTTATAGATTCAATGCAATACCAATCAAGATACCGAAGACCTTCTTCTCAGATCTGGAAAAATTGGTGCTGAAATTTATATGGAGGCACAAGAGACCTCGAATAGCTAAAGCAATCTTGTACAACAAAAACAAAGCTGGAGGCATCACAATACCAGATTTTAGGACATACTACAGGGCAGTTGTAATCAAAACAGCATGGTACTGGTACAGAAACAGATGGATAGACCAATGGAACAGAATTGAAACACCAGAAATCAACCCAAACATCTACAGCCAACTTATATTTGATCAAGGATCTAAAACTAATTCCTGGAGCAAGGACAGTCTATTCAATAAATGGTGCTGGGAAAATTGGATTTCCACGTGCAGAATCATGAAGCAAGACCCCTACCTTACACCTTACACAAAAATCCACTCAACATGGACTAAAGACCTAAATCTACGACCTGACACCATCAAGTTACTAGAGAACATTGGAGAAACCCTTCAAGATATTGGCACAGGCAAAGAATTTCTGGAAAAGACCCGGGAGGCACAGGCAGTCAAAGCCAAAATCAACTATTGGGATTGCATCAAATTGAGAAGTTTCTGTACTGCAAAAGAAACAGTCAGGAGAGTGAAGAGACAACCGACAGAATGTGAAAACATATTTGCAAACTATGCAACAGATAAAGGGTTAATAACCAGAATCTACAAAGAGATCAAGAAACTCCACAAAAACAAAACCAACAACCCACTTAAGAGATGGGCCAAGGACCTCAACAGACATTTTTCAAAAGAGGAAATCCAAATGGCCAACAGGCACATGAAAAAATGTTCAATGTCATTAGCAATCAGGGAAATGCAAATCAAAACCACAATGAGGTTTCACCTCACCCCGGTTAGAATGGCTCACATGCAGAAATCTACCAACAACAGATGCTGGCGAGGATGTGGGGAAAAAGGGACACTAATCCACTGTTGGTGGGAATGCAAACTGGTCAAGCCACTATGGAAGTCAGTCTGGAGATTCCTCAGAAACCTGAAGATAACCCTACCGTTCGACCCAGCCATCCCACTCCTTGGAATTTACCCAAAGGAATGTAAATTGGCAAACAAAAAAGAGGTCTGCACCCTAATGTTTATTGCAGCTCAGTTCACAATAGCTAAGACCTGGAACCAACCTAAATGCCCATCAACAATAGACTGGATAAAGAAATTATGGGATATGTACTCTTTAGAATACTATACCGCAGTAAGAAACAACGAAATCCAGTCATTTGCAACAAAATGGAGGAATCTGGAACACATCATGCTGAGTGAAATAAGCCAGTCCCAAAGGGACAAATACCATATGTTCTCCCTGATCGGTGACGACTGACTGAACACCAAGAGGGAAACCTGTTGGAGTGAGGTGGACACTATGGGAAACGGTGGCTTGATCAGCATAGCCCTGACTGTTAATGAACAACTTAATACATTATCCCTCTTAGTAGTTTTTTTTATCTGTTCTACTTAATATGACTGGTTTAGTTCTGTAATTGATGCACAGTTATTCTTAAGTGTTGAAAATTAACTGAAATGTGATCCCTGTTGAACATGGTAGTGGGAATGGGAGAGGGAAGAGATGTATAATTTGGGACATGCTCAGGCTGACTTGCCCCAAGTGGTGGAGTTGAAACAAATTCATTTTTAAAAAGAATACCTGGGTTATACTTCAGAAATTATGTTCTGTTGAATTTGTGATTATGCTGGTCATTTTAAATTTTAAAATAACAAGATATCTTCTAATTTTTAAGAGAGATATTTAAAGTTCCATATAATTACCTTACTCATTCAAAAATGATTACCCACTCTCTATTTTATCTGAACTTAGTCTGGACAGGTGGATACCTATTGGGTAAAATAGAATTGAAGTTGAATTCTAGATAGAATGACCTTTTCTTTGACTTTAGGAAGCAACATTATTTAATGTTTATAATTTAATTTTAGGTTGTTGTCAAAATGAATTACACATAAGAAAGCTATTATAACTGTTCACTGCCCTTTGTATGACATCTAGCTAAGCCATACTACCATAAATTATTTAGTTTGTTTATCAATATCTGATATTTTGTCACATAAGAGACCTTAAAAAAAGATGCTTTCTCACTTCAGAATTGGAATTCAGTAGGCATATTACAAATGTAGTGGGAAAAAAAAGTGAAAATTATCTCTTTTTTACTGTAAATGTCATACCAATACTCTTAGTGTGCTCATCATCATCATCATCATCATCAAGAAGTACTTATTAAGCATCCATTTGCTCTTAATGCAATCTACTATAATTACTGGATCCCATGGATTCCATCTGATGTAATTGCTGGTGGACATCTTCCCAATTAGATGATACACACATTTCTTGCAATGCAGCTGTTGGAAATAAACAAATGAAATACAAAGCCATGGTGTACTAGTTTCTCCTTTGCCTTTGTAGCTGAGTATTTTCCAGTTCTGTCTCTTAAGGATAATAGGAAGATATAAGATTCTATTATTTTTCCAATGATCTCAATATCAGCTGATGAAATAATTTTTTATTTTCTCAGTTAGGGATTGGCTACTTACCTAAAATAGATATACAACAAATGGCCTATTTTTCACTAGTAGGTGACCACGACATACTCACATAGCAATTAAATCAGCAGAATATTAAAAGAATTTATGCATATAATGCACGTAGCTGAGAGGCTGGAAAGAGTGGGCGATCTGGAAGTGGTAACCATCATATCTCATTTGATTTTAAATGAAGTGGCTTCTTCTCCTTTTGTGCAGCAGCAGCTCCAGACAGTTTCCTTTATTTTGCAACCTAGCCTTTTTTGGGGGCAATTATTTTAACTTTATGTTATCATTAATAGTGTTATTGTTAAAATACGTCCCACAAAAATTACTGAAAATTTTCTCCCTTGATAATAGTCTATGAAAAATATTTATTTTAAAAGCCCAATATGGAAAGTCAATATTTTTGGTATATTCAAATTCACTTGATTGTTTCAATGATTTCATTTTTTTTTATATTTTGAAAGGTGCTTTAAAATTATAATTTGACATTAAACTATTTATTTTAAATGTTATATGCTTTTATGTAATCAAAATAGCACAAAACCTAATAATGTATTCAACTACTTGGAGGATTAAAAGACACCATGATATTTTCATTTTTTTTCTATCTGAATATCTCAATGTCATAAGTAAAACAAATGCATTTTTGTTGACTGACAGTGGAAGTCTTAAAAATATGTTCTATATATAATGTTTTTGTGACACATTAAACTGCACAGATGATACACCCTCACCAATATCTCAAAAATAACTTTAAATTTTACAAACAAAACTCTGAGTAACAGGTCCAGTGGTATTTGCATGAGATATTTTTCATACAGAAGCTGAGTTATTTATTTATTTTAATGTATAAGTAAGATCATGTCTGTTTTATATTTGAAACCCCCCAATAACTTTCTTTATTAGAATAAAATCTCTAGTCTTCCATCATCTGAGATTCAGCATCTGGCTTACGGCTTCTACTGCACATTTACCTTCCATTATGCTCTCCCCCTCTTCATTCAATTCCAGCTGTTTTGTTGTCCTTGAACTTTGGAAAACTTAACAAGTGGGTTTCTATCTCCAAGTTTTCACATGATATGTGCTGTGCCTGACCTGTTCTTCCTGAATCTGCATGGCTCTTTCCCTTTCTTCACTGAGTACAAGGAAGTAGACTTTTGCTGGAAAACAGAAACTCTCTAGTGTTAACCTTCATTGCACTTATCACTGCTCGGACATGTTGTCTATTCTCCAAATGGAAGCTCTCTGATGGAATGGGTTAGCTTTCTATTTTCTATTTCTATTTCTCTGTATGCCCACAGCTCTGAAAATGTTTATTGAAGACTAATTAAAAAAAATAGGATTATTGGGAGGAAATTGTGTCATGAAACTCATAAAAGAGGACCCGAAGATCTCACTTTTTCTTTTTTATTTTTTTAAAGTTTTTTTTTTTTTTTCTTATTTATTTGACAGGTAGAATTACAGACAGTGAGAGGGGAGACAGACAGAAAGGTCTTCCTTCCGTTGGTTCACCCTGCAAATGGCTGCTCCGGTCGGTGCTGCACCGATCTGAAGCCAGGAGCCAGGAGCTTCCTCCTGGTCTCCCATGCAGATGCAGGGGCCCAAGCACTTGGGCCATCCTCCACTGCCCATCCGGGCCACAGCAGAGAGCTGGACTGGAAGAGGTGCGACTGGTAATACAACCTGGCTCCCATATGAGATGCCGGCGCCGCAGGTGGAGGATTAACAAGGTGAGCCACTGTGCCAGCCCCACTTTAACTTTTCTAACATGTGAAATTATAGATAACAGATGACCACCCAGGAACTAAGGAGTGGGGTCTCACCAGACAGCAAATCTATAGGTGGCTTGACCTGAGTCTTTCCATCCTCCAGGATTTTGAGAAATACATTTATTTTTAAGAGATACCCAATCTGTGGTATTTTGCTATATCATTCCAAATAGAGGAAGGGCTTATAATTTATTTAAAACTATAACAAATCGGTGTCTTTGCTCTATTAGAATAACTTTAGAATATCTGCCTCTGTTAAAGCTAAAGAAAACAACATAACGTCATTTCCTTTAACAACCTAGAAAGCTGGAAAGCTGGACAATTTATAAAACTAAAGTTTTGTTTTTTGTTTTAAACTCTTTAGAGAGTAAAGTATGTGAAAAATTAAAAATTGATTATAATAAAGTAAAGGAATAACTCTTTCCCAAGAGAAAACTGATCTACAAGTAGCTTTGATTTCTGATATTAAAGTAAGGTGACAAGGAAGCAACCATTGTCAGGGATATGAAGATACTGACTACATTTTTTGAGAAATTCTAGGCCATGCATTGGCTGGTAAAATGGCTGAAAAATTGGAATTATGTAGCCCCAAATGCAAAGATATTTCTGATCTACTCACCATCTCATCCTCTCAAACAATCAATGAGTGTAGATTTGTAATACAGAATGAGATAACGGAGAAGACACAGGGTCTGCTGAAGTCAGAAGAAAACAGGACTGAGAGAAACCACTTTGGACCATTCCATGACTCACTGAAGAACAGGCAGCAGTTTTCTACAACCCATAAAGAGAAGGACAGGGGACCTGAGATAAACTCTCCATAGTTGCTCAAGACCTGCATTGTACACATTACAAAAGCCTTGCAAGACCGGCAGTGCCTTGTGTGACCGATATCTAGCAAAAGGGACTGAAGAACAGAGGAATCGTAAGCAGACCACAAAGGCCAAAAACCTAGAAGCTAGGTCATCAATCAAGCACAAGATAAAGTGGGAAAGTTGGTGGCTAGAGGAAAAATAACAAAGAGATGCCTGAGTTCTCCCTGGAGCTGCAACACCAAGAGAAAGGAAGGTCTTGTTCATGTACTAAAATCTTTGACCTTAATATTAAAGCAAATATATCCAAAGCAAGTACAGAATCTCTCATGCAGTAGCGAGTAGCTTAGAGAGAAATGAGTCTGTTCTTTCTGGGCAAAACTTAAATTAATCACTATGTTTCTTATATGCGATATAAGAATACAATTAAAGCATATGATTAAAGAAATAAATGAAAAATATCGTCATCAAGAATGAAATCAGTCAATAAAAGCAGATCTATTGATGGCCCAACTATTTGTTCCTTGAGATGAGTTTCAGAATCAATTATTCAATCCCCCTTAAAATATTTTATTTAGGTTTTACTTGGAATTTTGATGAGAATAAGTATATAGACAGTCTGGGAAGATATTAAAAGCAAGAAAAAACTATTATGATATTGCCACAATGCATGCTATTTTGTAAAAGTAAAAAAAAACTAGCAATTATAAAACCTATGATCTTCAGATTGTTATTAGGAAGATATAAATATGATATTCAACAGAAAGGATATTACATATGTAGTAATGATTGTCCTACTATTTATACCTTATATTTTATTTAAAAATTAAAAAAATTTCAATGGTATTCTTAATAATTTTAATGTCTGATTTTATTTCTTTTTTATAAAATAAAATCATATGCTTGCTCTATCTCAACAACAGATGATGTAGTTTATGGAATTATGTTGTTCACATGTAACTTTTTACTTCAAGCAATTCACTATTTTGCATTCTTATTTACATGGACCTAAGCCCCATATAAACACATATTTGCACACATATGTATAATGTATTTATTACCATGTGGGTGAAAAATAATGTTTTCTGTTGCCCTCCGAAGTATCAAAACCCAGAATAAAACAGCAATGTCTAACCACTTTGTTAACTTCAAATCATTCAACAAGTAAACTGCCTGAATTGTTTTTCCATTACTGGCCTCTAAATTTACACTGTGGCAATTAGTGAGAATTTTTGCTTTGTGGTCTACTAATAAGAGTCCCTAACAATATCACAACCCTTAATATTATTTTCCCTCATGGGATTAAATGAATTAGTACATTTTCAACACTCAATTATCCTTATTGTGTAAAAATATTGTGCAGCTAATGAAAACATTAAACTGGTTTTCTTACATAATCAAATCATCATGTTCTGCATTACATTTTTCAGTGCATTTTGCATAACGAGAGTTAGAATCAACCAGGGATCACACATTCTAATGCCATTTTAGAAAATGTTTGATTATGTATTGTGCAAAAGCATTTTGTCCTACCCCAATAGGCCAGTTTCCACACTCATTTAACACTAGCATCTACATAAAGGCCTCCTAGAAACATATCATGGAATACCAAGTACAGGATCATTTTTGCCATGTGTATATTAATGTGTCACCACAAAAATAGATGATAGCTAGTCAGATATAAAGAAACAGACCTCCTTTTCATAATTTCCACTGAAATGCTTTCAGATGTTGACAGTTTTGTCTCCACAACTTTGATTTGAACTTACGACATTGGTGTGACTGTTGCCATTCCCAATTAAATATTGATTTCTTGAGGTTAAATATTCCCTTTAAATATTTAAATATTCAGTATTTCTCCATGTAGAAAATAAAATATTTCTTACTGATTCCAACAAGAACGTCTTACTCTGAAGATTGCCTCCTTTTGCTTGATGTGTAATCAACCAAACCATGGAAATCTTTCCATGGAGATGATTAAAGAGTTGAATGGCTTATTACACTAAGCAATTGACAGCAGAATTTAGTTTTACTCATTAAAATGTTGTGCTCTGCACATCCTATTTAGAGTGAATGCCAAAGCTGATGGAACAAGGACATAAGCCTCAGCCATCTTAGCTCCTTGCCTTCTTTCAAGAGACCAGTTCAGTCCTACTCCCTGTGTTCTTTCCCACCTTACTTCCTACATGCTTTTCCAGATTTGAAACCCCATGAGAAATCTGAAAGACATGCATGGAGAATCTCACCACCAACTACTGCCTCCCACCTACATCCAGAACCTTAGCCTGTGCTATGATACATAAGGCCCAGCCTGCTGAGTACTGGGCCCTCTGCCTTGTGTTCAGTCTGTGCATGCTGGCAGTTGGTCACCCACTTCTGTGAATTTATTTTTCTTGGATAAATTTGTTGTGGCTGAGAGTTCCTATCTTGTCTCCTCTCTGTTCTGTACCCTTTTTCCTTACAAAAGTCACCACTATGATCTTTGCTGTAACTGTGACCTTCCAAGACCAATATAACATTGATCTTTTTATTTAATTGATTTTATTTGACAGGTAGAGTTATATACAGTGAGTGGGAGAGAAGAGAGAAAAGTCTTCCTTCCATTGGTTCACTCTCAAAATGGCCTCAACAGCTGGAACTGCGTCCATCTGAAGCCAGGAGACAGGCACTTCTTTCTGGTCTCCCATGTGGGTGCAGGGGCCCAAGGACTTGGGCCATCTTCAACTGCTCTCTCAGGCCATAGTAGAGAGCTGGATTGGAAGTGGAGCAGCTGGGACTAGAACTGGCACCCATATGAGATGCTGGCACTAAAGGCAGAGGATTAACCTACTGCGCCAAGGCGCTGGTCCCAGCATTGATCTTTATATCCCTCACTTAATGTTCTGCTATTTTCCAAGTCATTATATCCTGGTTAATCTAAACAACTTGCTGCTCTTGGAACAAAAAAAAGAACTTTTCCCACTGACAACATTTGCAAATACATTTCTCTTTTTCTGAAATGCCCTATCTCTGAAAATCTCATACTTTCATTTTCTTTATGACTCTGTTCAAATGCTATGCAATACTAAAGAACATATAAAATAATCACCCCTGACATGCTTCTCTGCACTTACTGTGCACTTTCTTCTATATTTTCTATTCAAAGCATTAATCAGCATACTTTGACATATATCAACATAATCAAATAATGCATTTTCCCTACTAGAATGAAGTCCCATGAGGAGAAGCATGAAGAAAGGAAGTGTTTCTGTTTTTCATTGATGAAATCTCAACACTTACATATAGTGGAAATCAAACAAATATTCACTAAGTAAATAAACAAAGAATGGCAAACTCAATCAAAATCAAGTACACCCAATGATCTTCTATGTTTCTCTCTCTTTCTTTGTTTCTTAATCCCTCTCTTACCATTTCTAGAGATAGGGGCACATGAAATGGGAATAATTAAATTAACTTATTTATAAATCTTTCAAATTATTTCATTCTAAATCTCAAGTTTAGAAAATAGAAGACATACCCAATAGGCAATCAATCTTCAACAAATCTAAGAACACATATTGAGAAAAGGCTCGTCTTTTCAATCAACAGTAGTGAAAAAATAGTATCTCTTCATGCAGAAGAATGAATCCATAGCCCTATGACTGCACCAGGTACAAAAATCAACAAAGATGGATTAAATGCCTGAATGCAACACCTGAGTCTTTGGAACCTTTAGAGGAGAGCACTGAGAAAACATTACTGGACATTGGAATGGGCAAGGATTCTCTAGGTCACATCCAAAAAGCACAAGAAATGAGACACTGCACTCACATGGGAGACCCAGAAAAAGCTCCTGGCTCCTGGTTTCGGCCTGGCCCAGCCAGGCTATTTGGAGAATGAACCAATGGATGGAACACCTCTGTTGCTCTCTTGTTCTGTCTCTTCTTCTCTAGCTCTGCAGCTCTGACTCTTAAATAAAAGAAAGAAAAAAAGAAAGAAAAAGAAAAAGAGAGAGAGAGAGAAAGGAAGGAAGGAAGGAAGGAAGGAAGGAAGGAAGGAAGGAAGGAAGGAAGGAAGGGAAGGACACGGGCATGCACTGTGGCATAGCAGGTAAAGCTGTGGTCTGCAGTTCCTGCATCCCATATGGATGCTGGTTAGAATCAATGGTGGTAAGAAAAGGAATCTCTTCATGCAGAAGAATGAAGATATAGCCCTATGACTGCACCAGGTACAAAAATAAAATACAAATGGATTAAATATCTGAATGCAACACCTGAGTCTTTGGAACTTTTAAAAGAGAGCATTGAGAAAACATTACCGCGCATTGGAATGGGCAAGGATTTTCTGGGTCACATCTAAAAAACACAGGAAATGAAAGCAAAAATAGACAAATGGAATTTCATAAAAGTGAAGAGACTCTGCACAGCAAAGGAAACAGTCAACAAAATGAAGAGAAAACCTACATCATGTGGAAAAATACTTGAAAATTATACATCTGACAATAGGTTAATATTTAAAATACATAAAGCACTTAAGTGACTCCATAGGAAAACAATGGCACAATTTAAAAGAGGGCAGTGGATCTAACTAGATATTTCTCAAAGGAAGACATAGCAAATGGTCAATAGGTACATAGAAATATTCTCACCATCACCAATCATCAGAGAAATACAAATCAAATGCACAATATTATCTCACTCTGGTTAGATTAACTATTAATAAATAGATACAAGATAACAAGTGTTGGCGAGGATTGGAGGAAAATGGAATCTTGCACAATATTTGGGAGAATGTAAATTACTAAAGCCATTGTGGAAAACAATATGGCGTTTCCTCAAAAAAAATAGAACTACTACATGATCCAGCAATCTTTTTTTTTTTTTTTTTTTTTTTTTTTTTTTTGACAGGCAGAGTGGACAGTGAGAGAGAGAGACAAAGAGAAAGGTCTTCCTTTTCCGTTGGCTCACCCCCTAATGGCCGCTGCAGCCAGCACACTGTGGCTTGCGCACTGTGATGATCCAAAGCCAGGAGCCAGGTGCTTCTCCTGGTCTCCCATGCAGGTGCAGGGCCCAAGCACTTGGGTCATCCTCCACTGCACCCTCAGGCCACAGCAGAGAGCTAGACTGGAAGAGGAGTGACCGAGACAGAATCTGGCACCCCGACAGGGACTAGAACCCAGGGTGCAGGCGCCACAGGTGGAGGATTAGCCTATTGAGCCGCGGTGCCGGTCGATCCAGCAATCTTATTACTGGCTATATCCAAGGAAAATGAAATCTGTTTAAGAGAAATTTGAACTCCAATTTTTATTTTACCACTATTCACAATAGCCAAGAAAGGGAAGCAAATTTCCATTCACTGATGAGGGGATGAAGAAAATGTTTAATATAATTCTACTGGCATATTCATAAACCATATCAATGGATGCAATCTTGTCACTTGCAATAACATGGATAGTATGGGAAGTCATTATGTTAAGTGAAATATGCTAATTCTAGAAAGACAACTATTATGTGACTCAATCATTGGGAGTCTAAGAAACAGATGATCTCAAAGAAGTTAAAAATATAATAATGGAGGCCATCATTATTCTGCAATGGGTTAGGCCATCACTGGTGATGTTGGAATTCTGTATCGGAGTACCAGTTTGAGTCCTGATTGCTCCACTTATGACCTAACTTTCTGCTAATGTGCCTGTGAAAGCAGCAGAAGATGGTCCACGTGGTTAGACCCTTGCTACCTATATGGATGACCTGGATAGAGTTCCAGACCCTTGGCTTCTGCTTGGCTCCTGCTTGGCTCAGCTCCAGTCATTGTAGCCATTTGGGGAGTGAACAGAAGATGGAATATCCTTTTTTCTCTGCCTCTCTCTCTCTCTCTCTCTCTCTCTGTGTCACTTTGCTTTTCAAATAAATAAAATGATATATATATATATATATTTTATATATATGTAAAATGCTGGCAACTAGAGGCTGGGGAGGGAATGGGGAAATACAGATTAATGTGTACTAGGTTATAGCTAGATAGGAGTAACAAGTTATTGGGTTGTACTGTACAGTATGATAACTGGATAAGGTTAATAAGTTTTATATTTCTGTATATTGTATATTTCTGTATAAAAACTAGAATATAAAAATTTGTATGTTGTCACAATAAAGAAATCTTAAATGTCTGTAAAAAGGAATATCTTTACACTGATTAGATATTACACAATGTAGAATATAACTGAAAATCAAATAGTATCCCATAAACATGGGCAATTTTTAAACGTTATTTTTTACTTCAAAAAATAAGAAGTTGACAAACCAGACAATTCTTGATTATTTTTTTACTCTGCAGAAAAATTTACCTCAGCTTCTCTAAATCATAACACCTTGTACTTACTTTGCTTTAATGTTATTTTTGGGGGCCAGTCCTATGGTGTAGTAGGCTAAGCCTCCACCTGAGTCCCAGTATCCCGTATGGGTATCAGTTCCTATTCTGGCTGTCCTTCTTTTTTTAAAAATATTTATTTATTTACTTGAAAGGCAGAGTTATAGAGAGGCAGAGGCAGAGAGAGAACGTGAGGTCTTCCATCTGCCGGTTCATTCTGCCAATGGCTGCCAGAGCTAGGCCAATCCGAAGCCAGGAATCTGGAGCTTCCTCTGAGTCTCCCATGTGGGTTCAGGGCCCAAGGACTTGGGCCATCTTCTACCGCCCTCCCAGGCCATATCAGAGAGCTGGATCGGAAATTGAGCAGCCAGGACTCCAGCTGGCGCCCACATGGGATGCTTGCACTGCAGGTTGCAACTTCACTCAGTATGCCACAGCCCCAGTCCCATGGCCCTCTTCTGATCCAGATCTCTGCTAATGTACTCGGAAAGCAGGGGAGGATGGCCCAAGTTCTTGAGCCCCTGCACCTGCCTGGGAGTCCTGGAGGAAGCTCCTGGCTCCTGGCTTTGGATCAGCCCAGCTCCAGCCGTTGTGACAGTTTGGAGCATGAATCAGTGGACATTAGAACTTTCTCTATCTTTCCCTCTCTGTATGTAACTCTACCTCTCAAAATAATTAAATAAAATCTTTAACAAATGGTATTTTCCCAAAATTTCTGACATATAATTATGTTATTTTGATCATTTGTTTACTTTATTTTATTTTTATTTGAAAGAGGTACAGAGAGGTAGAGCCAGAGAGAGAGAGCTCTTCCATTCTGTTTGTTCGCTCCCTGAATAACTGCAATGGCCAGAGCTGAGCTAATCCAAAGCCAGGAGCCAGGAGCTTCTTCCAGCTCTCCTACGTGGGTGCAGGGGCCCAAGAACTTGGGCCATCTCTTAATATTTTCCCAGGCCATAGCAATGAGCTGGTTTGGAAAAGGAGCACCTGGGACTCAAACTGGCTCTCATAGGATGCCAGCGAAGCAGGCTGGGACTTTAACCCGTTGCATCACATCGCCGGCCCTGATCACTTGTTTATTAACAAATATCCCTCAACATCCCATTGACCCACTGAGTATATAATCCATATTTTACCAACCTATATGAATCTAGATCCTAGTCCCCAAATATGCAAAGTATGGATATTGATTTAATGTTGTTTGCAAGTTGCCTATACAATTTATCAAATAGGGTAACATTAATTTTCAAAAATAGTTAATGCATATCTTACATAAAGATCTACAAGAGTCCAGAATGGCATAGCGGGTAAAGCTGTCCCCTGAGAAGCCAGCATCCCATGTGTGCACAGATTTATGTCCCAGCTGATCCACTTTCAATCCACATCCCTGCTAATGGCCTGGGAAAAGAAACAGGAGACAGTCCAAGTGTTTGAGCCTCTGTACACATATGACGAGACCTGGCTTAAGTTCTTGGCCCCTGACTTTGGTCTGGCTCAGTCATACGTATTGATTGCTGCTACCTGGTGAATGACCTCGCAGATGGAAGGTCTCTCTTTCTCTCTCCAGTTTCTCTATCTCTCTGCCACTTTGACTTTCAAATAAATAAATAGATAGATAAATAAAATGAATTTTTAAACACATTAGACTTGTTTTTCAGATTTATTTATTTATGTTGTTCTTTCCACTCGGTTATTCTCTATACTACACATTAACTAACTTTAAAATTTATATTAATCCATCTTGGAAATTTCTATATTCACATATTTTTGTTTATCTTGACTTTTTAAAACCAAATTTCTACCAGGACATACATGGGAAGGGAAAAGAAAGATGGAATTCACAAATTTGATGTTCTGAATCTCCATTCCAGAGCAACAAGTGATGAGACCTTTCACCCACCCTTCTATCCATACACAGTGTGCAGAATGAGGCAGTTGTACTGACTGTTGACTGAATAAATCAAACACCTGTGATCTCAATTTGCTTTTCATTTACAGACACCACTACTGATACTGATGCTACTCCTGCAAGGGCCTACCCATCTAATCAAAGGCTTTTTCTGTTTATAGGCCTCACACTGAAAACAAAAATCTCCATTGCTATCAACCAAAGAAAATCTAGTGAGTCTGTCTATTTACCCATGAATTTGGCTATAGCTCTACATCATCCTCATTCTTTCAGTCATCATCCTTATTCTCCCATCTAGATACACCTGCTCGCTCATTAAAAATGTGTACTGGAAACCAATAATGATTCCCTTCCTCTTTTTCTATTAGGCAAAGGGGAAGGATAGTCCTTTACAACATATTCATTTTTTTTATTGTGCTACTCCTTAGGATTATCCACCAGTATTCTCAGCTTGCAATTTCCCATGTGGTTCCTGAGAGTTGGCAGCTTTAATCATTAGGGAACACTTGTGCCATCATTAGGGACTGAGCAGAAAAGACAGCTTCGGTTCTCTCCAGACTGACACTTGATTATTGTAGAGTTCTTTAGTTCATCAGTTAGAGGATTGGGAAACCCAGCAGTAAACCTATCTTAACCTCAGCTATTTTGTTGTTACTGTTTCCTCTTAGTTTTTCTAATTAAGTAAGTAATTAATTTGAAAGGCAGAGTTACAGAGAGAATGGGACACACATACATACACACACACACATAATTTTCTGTACTGACCAAAGTTAGTAGCCTAGAACTACATCTGAGTCTTTCACATGGATTGCATGGCCTGAAGCATTTCAGCCATCTTCCGCTGTTCTCCTAGGTGCACGAACAGGAAGCTGGATTTGGAGAAAAGCAGCTGGGACTCAAAATGGTTCTCATCTGGGATGCTGGCATCACAGGTGGCAAATTAACTAATTATGCCTCAACACCGACCTGTCCTCTTGGTTTGAGGTAAGGACCGCTATTGCTTTTCAAAATATTTTATCAGACATCTTAGTCTGTTCAGGATTCTATAAAAATGTCATACAATGAATGGCTTTAAACAATAGAAAACTGTTTCTTACACTTCTAAAATCTAGAAAGTTCTAGGTCAAGGCATTGGAAGATTAGTCATTTGATGAGCATCTCCTTCCAGGCTCAGAGCTGATCCTCATGCTGCATCCTCCCATGAAGGAAGAGGAAGGCGAGTTCTTGGGTTCTCTATTCTGGGTTAGCAGTCCCACTTTTGAGGATTACACTCTGACGACCGAATCACCTTCCAATGGCCACACTTTCTACTACCATTACAGTGAGGGTAATTTCAACATGCGCATTTTGGGAGAACACAGCCATTCACAATGTAGTATATTGTAATAGTAGATCCTCTTTCTGCCTTCTTTGGGAAACAGCCTGACTGACTGTCAAGGTCAGAAATTTCATGGCTAAGGTTGATCTGAAGCTCTGAGTGAGACAGAATGAGACAAAAATTGTAGTTCTGTCACTCACATACTATATTGCTGCAAGTTATTAATGTTTTCAATTCTTAGATTTTCCCACTGTGTGTTGTGAGAAATAGTATGTTGATTTCCAAGTGTTATATTAATAATAACTTGTTTTTAATAATATTTCTTTTCTGGTATTTTTTAAAAAAGATTTATTTATTTGAAATGCACGGTGACAGAAAGGATACACACACACACACACACACACACACACACGTGGGAAAGAGAGAGAGACAGAAACAGAGATATCTTCCATTTGTTGGTTTACTCCCCAAATGGCTGTGATGAATTGAGCAAGTTCGAAGCCGGGAGCCAGGATCTCCATCCGGGTCTCCAGTGTGCGTGACAGGATCCAAAATAGTTGGGCCATGACTGCTTTCCCAGGATCATTAGCAGGGAGTTGGAATGGAAGTGGAGCAGCTGGTTCTTGAATTTAGCAGCACTCTGGTATGGGATGCCTGCAGTGCAGATGGTGAATTAATTCACTTTTGTGGAATTAACATGACAGAAAAAGCACTATCCTGTTGTGGGTTCCCCAAAATACATTTTGAATAAAAAAGAAACACTACCACAAGAATGAATAAAATCAAATATTTAACATGAAATTTGGCACTTGGTATTAATAAATATTTAAGATGGCAATTTGTTGAGTGCATTTTTCTAAGAATTAATTCTATTCACATGTATTTTACCTTAAGTTTCCTATTAGTTTCAGTTCATGCACTACATAACAGGGTCAAAGCTTCAAGTAGAAGGAAATTTTATATAACTTGTGACTGAGTGTAAGCTGGAAATTTAGAATTTATTCTAATTCTCTACTTCTCTTAAGAACCATTTTCATTAGTTCCATAATCACCATTTAACCAGCCTCTAAGTTAAGTGTATCTTTAAAGGAAAAGTCCAAAGATATCTGAGAGGTTAGAGTGGATATCCATGAGCCATATAAAGCCAGGAAAATAATTTGATCTGGTCCTCCCAAGGCAACTGAAGGTGGAACTCAAAATTTGATACATTTATAGCAGGGTAATTTTTAAGTTAATAACTCTGTACAGCACATGAGTGATGTTACGAATATCCAAATAGCCCTTGGCAGAAAAACGTTTCTGCACACCTGAAAATGTGCCCTTTCCTTAAATATATATAGAGTTCTTGGGGAAAATATCAAGCCTGGGCGGAGTAGTTGACATCCTCCCAGATATCTCAAATCATAGAAACCAAGAAACTATGATTTCCCAAGCACTATTCAATAGAAGTACAATGGTAAATGAAGTGAACACTACAGATCTGAGAGCATCCTATAAGGATACAAATCATTAAACATGTAAATATAGTACAGCATGATAAGTGTTACCTTAATGAAAATATCACTGCTCTGGAAAAACCTTGGTAAGGTACTTAAAGTCAACTTTGAAGACAAATAAAAGCTTCTTAAAAGAGGTGTCATTGGTCTGAATTTGGTGGAAGGCAAGAACTGTGTTCAAATTCCTGATCAAAACCAGCCAGGTGTACTTGGGCAAGTTATTTATTCATTTTAAGCCTTAGTTACATTAGTTGTAATATAGATAAAATAATAACTCATATCATAGATATTGTAATTGAAATAACAGCACATGTAGGATTCACAAATTGATACATGGCATATATTCAGCAAATGGTTTTTTCAAATTATTTATTTTCATCTTTTCTGGGTGAAGGTGGCGAGGTAACTGGCACTGAAATGAAAGCAATGCACATGTACCTAAAGGTAGCACGGTATCTGCCAGGAACTGAAAAACTGATCTGGAATTGAAGTACAAAGCTGAGTTAAATATCTGGACTTTAACTTTAGTTGACTATTTAAGTCTTTCACTCCTCAATGGCTGGTTCACTTCCCAAATGGCTTCAATGATGAAAGCTGGGCCGATGCAAAGCCAGGAGCCAGGAGCTTTTTCTGGGTCTCCCACATGGGTGCACAAGGACTTGGGCCATCCTCCCTTGCTTTTCCAGCCACATTAGCAGAGAGCTGGACTGGAAGAGGAGCAACTGGGACTAGAACCCGGCACCCATATGGGATGCCAGCACCGCAGGCTGAGGATTAACCAAGTGGGCCATGGCGCCGACCCCAGAAAACATAATTTTAATGTATAAATGTGCAAACAGAAAATACAGGGAATTTATTTTCAGATCAGCTGTGATTTGGAAGGATATAGTAGGAGTTAAAGAGGTGTGGTTCAGAGCCCCATTAATTTAATTGTGTTTTGTTTCTAACTTGTGAGGTATTTAGGTATAGTTGCAACTGATTCGGGAGCAGAAAAAGGACTAAGATGAAAACAGAGAGATAGATGCTATAAAGCATGGAAGAAGACCTCAGAAAAAAAGATGAGGTAATGAAAATCAGAGAACTGCAGGGATTAACTCTAAGATTGATGTAGCTCTTCTGTAACAGGAAGCAGAAGAAAGGATGAGTGGGGTATTGGAAATTGGAATCCATATGTACTGAATGCTGAGACATTTTAGAAGCCATCAAAATTATTGCTTCAGGGATATATGTGTTTTGTGCCTACATATTTTGATAATTTAAGTGTGAATCAAGGGTAAAGCTATTGTTTAAAACATGAAATTGCCTTTTATTGAAAATTTTTATAACACTTCCGTTTTCATTATAGCAAATATTAGACTTTAAAAAATATTTCCAAATCAAGTGTATATTTGCTGCCACTTCTACTTTCAAATAATTTTAACATGAGCCTTTGGGCATTCCAAGATAATGAATGCAAGCCACCAGCAGTCTTCAAAAACTTTGTTGTAGTACTGATTACTATTGTCATTTTTATGGAAAGTTAGGAAGTAAGAGAGAGGACACTCTTCTATCAGTATAACTATTTCAAAGAATGGACTCTGAGTATTAGCTGAACATGAGAACAAGAAAGGGAAATAGCATTCTATTAAACTTGGAATAATATCTGAGAAAGCATATTTTTAAACTTAATTGTCTAAGTTTATTATGATAATATTGGTATCAATTTATGTTGATATTACATGAGTTTAGCCAGAAGCTACTAGGAGGAAAAGGAGTTGATTTTCACATTTCAGTGTACCATACTTTAAATGAGAAGGAAACTTAGATCTGAATTGAAATGACATTGACACGAACATACCCCTATCAACTTAGGGGTTATATCAGTACTCCCATACTCTTTTACAATTTGCAAAGGGGCTGTTATTGCAAATGTTATTTTTTCCAATAAAGAGACAGCTCATTAGATCTCATTACTAGTCAGCAGCTGTTGCAGAATATAGATTTCCAACTTGGAGCAATACATCTTTTCACAAATGCTTTCACTGAAAATGCGGAAAAGATCTATTTCGTCGTTAACCTACAGTGACATTATACATGGCTGCACTTACACCTTTGGCTTTTCTGCAGAGTATTTCGCAGCTTAGTAACTTTAAGTTGAATAATTCAAGTTTCTTCTAAATATAATGCCTGCTGCTTATAAATTAAAAAGGGATATTAGAAGTTCTTTTTTTTTTCTTTTAACCTCAACTCGTAATGTGTTATTTTGGGATTTGGATAAAGTCAACAAATCAAGAAACATATTTTCAGTACATTCCTTGTACAAGGATGTGGAGGAGAAAAGAAAATGAAGTACAATGTCATTTTCCGTGTACTCAAAGAGCTTGCACTCTACTTAGAAAAACACAATATAGACTATAAAAATGTACGTGCATACAAAGTTAAATAATATCTGAAAGCAACTATTCAAGAAAGGTCCTAATAAACCAGGATTATTTGTCATCATCTTTTATAGGAATGAATTATCAGAGAAGAAATAATGAAGGACATAAAATGTTTTATACAGTTTCCCAGGTGTGAAAAGGTAGCTTAGTTTTTTTTTTTTTTTTTTTTTTATATTTGTGTGTGTGTGTGTGTTTGTGTGTAAAAGACAAAAGGACAGAGGGCAAGGAATGGGGGCACAGGTACAGAAAGTTGGTAAAATAGGAAAAGCATTCAGGTCAGAGGATCAATGCCATATGCAAATAAGGAGATACTTAAAGTATGCATTTAAAGAGACACATTTAGACTGCTGAAATAATTCTGCTAATATAACATTTAGCTATTATAGTTGAAAGTATGGTATGAAGTTCAGTTTCAGATGAACGTAAATGCCAAGCTTGAATAGAGCACTTCTGCCTTTGAAGGATGGAGACTTTTCCTATTCAAGGAAAGTATTCATTTCAGAGAAGACATCATTGGAAGATGAAAATTCCAACCATGGCTAGAGACCAGAAAAAGTTTAATTTTGAAAACAGAAGACAATGAGCATACGGAAGTTATAATGATTGTTTCCATGGCTAAGGGAAAAGACATTTTATGCCATTCCATAAAAGGAGAATATGATAGTGATTTTAGATAGATGGTTCCAAAGATACTTTCTAACACTAACAAGCATTTTAAGTCTTTTTTGTTTTGTTTTGTTTGTTTGTTTGTTTTTGGACAGGCAGAGTGGATAGTGAGAGAGAGAGATAGAGAGAAAGGTCTTCCTTTTTGCCGTTGGTTCACCCTCCAATGGCCGCCACGGCTGGCGCGCTGCGGCCGGCACACTGTGCTGATATGAAGGCAGGAGCCAGGTGCTTCTCCTGGTCTCCCATGGGGTGCAGGGCCCAAGCACTTGGGCCATCCTCCACTGCACTCCCTGGCCACAGCAGAGAGCTGGCCTGGAAGAGGGGCAACCGGGACAGAATCCGACGCCCCGGCCGGGACTAGAACTCGGTGTGCCGGCACCGCTAGGTGGAGGATTAGCCTATTGAGCCGTGGCGCCGGCCAGCATTTTAAGTCTTTAAAACATCAGGTGTTGCAGTCAATACTCCTCATCAAAAACTGCCCTCTTAAATTCAAACCTTTATAAATATGAGAAAATTGTTGTGCATATAAACACAGTATTTTCTTCATATGATGTTTTCATTCATTGAAACTTTAAAAAGGCTCTCATTGTTGATTACTTAATTGATAATGTATAATTTCATTCACTTGTTTGAAAATATTTTTTGATATCACTTGCAAGTGATTCTGCTACATTTCTTTATCTCTGGTGTTTAGTATTTTGAATCATTAAAAACTAACTGCTGTAATGAAAATCCAATATTCCCCACTAAATAAAGCAGTCAGAATGATAGTTATTTGAAAGATATGCACAAAAATGAGTGAAACTTATTTCAGAAAAGCTGAGAATGGTAGAGTATCCTGTCACATTCTAAGATAAAATCAGTATTATAAAGTACATGGAATTAGAATGAGAAGATTCTATATAGTCTTTGTTTCAATTACTCACAAAGTTCTCCTCTTTTTTTTTTTTTCTATTTTTTTTTTTTTTTTTTTGACAGGCAGAGTGGACAGAGAGAGAGAGACAGAGAGAAAGGTCTTCCTTTTGCCGTTGGTTCACCCTCCAATGGCCGCCGCGGCCGGCGCGCTGCGGCCAGCGCACCGCACCGATCCGGTAGGCAGGAGCCAGGAGCCAGGTGCTTTTCCTGGTCTCCCATGGGGTGCAGGGCCCAAGCACCTGGGCCATCCTCCACTGCACTCCCTGGCCACAGCAGAGGGCTGGCCTGGAAGAGGGGCAACCGGGACAGAATCCGGCACCCCGACCGGGACTAGAACCCGGTGTGCCGGCGCCGCTAGGCGGAGGATTAGCCTAGTGAGCCGCGGCGCCGGCCCAAAGTTCTCCTCTTGAAATATAAGCTTTTGGCTGGTGCCGTGGCTCAATAGGCTAATCCCCCACCTAGCGGCCCCGGCATACCGGGTTCTAGTCCCTGTTGGGGCACAGGATTCTGTCCCGGTTGCCCCTCTTCCAGGCCAGCTCTCTGCTGTGGCCCCGGAAGGCAGTGGAGGATGGCCCAAGTGCTTGGGCCCTGCACCCCATGGGAGACCAGGAGAAGCACCTGGCTCCTGGCTTCAGATCAGCGTGGTGCGCCAGCTGCAGTGCTCCTGCCGCAGCGGCCATTGCGGGGGTGAACCAACGGAAAAGGAAGACCTTTCTCTCTGTCTCTCTCTCTCACTGTCCACTCTGCCTGTCAAAAAAAAAAAAAAAAAAAAAAAAAAAGAAAAGAAATATAAGCTTTCCAAAAAAAAAAAAAAAAAAAAAACCTGCTACCAAGAAAAAACAGGAGAAATAAAAAGAAAGCAAAACAACTAAAATTCAGGACATTTATTGCTTCACTCACTACATGTGTCTTTATGTAGAGGCCCCTAAAAATCAGCCATCAGTAGAATGAATGCTGCTTCTTTCAGGTGTCCATGACAACAATTATTGGTAAGATTTTGTAGGGTGGGAGTTGGGAGTATAGTCATAAAAGTTAGCAGGTGGTGACTACTTATATATTTTATCATAACAACGTATACTTTGTTTTCTCTCTACATTTTTTGATTCTCACCAAATTTTCATTTCTCATATATGTTTACTTGCTCTATTTTCATCTGTTAATTGGAGAATATGTACTGTTTTAGTCATGATTACTTTTAGTGTGAACTTTTCAAAGTTAGTCTTTTAAATCATGTACTCAGGAATTAATCAATTTCTAGTGTAATGCTAAGAATAATTTACTATTCTATAACTTCTAATATATTGATATGTGCATATTCTGAATAATTTTATGCTAATTTTGTTATTATAAAATTTGCTGGTTAATCTATTAAGTTATATAGCCATATTATAATACAATGAATCTGTTATAGTGTTCAATATTAGTGTTTTAATACCCCGATTTTAAAATTTTAACTTTAATTTCTCAGTCTACTATGTTTTCCAATACACTTTACACTTTCAAGTGTAGAAAAGGCATATTGATGGTGTTTATCTAAATTTTTATATTTTTGAATATACGTATTTATTGCTATCACGCATGAACTACACTTTGCATCCTTATTAACTTATTGGGTTCTCTTGCACCTGTTATTTTATTCTCCTTTCATACTAGACTCTTGTTTTTAAGTTCTTTCATGACATTCTACATTTTATTGCATTTTATGGAAAACACAAATAAGGTATTTTGTAAAAAAAAATGCTTTTAATTTGAGTGGCAGAGAGACGGAAAAAGAGACAGATTGTGGTTCATTCCACAAATGCCTAAAAACTGGAACTGAGCTAGGCCAAACCAGAAGCTGGAAACAATCTGAGTCTATCACCTGGTGGCCCAGATCATAAGCTGTATTCTTCCAGTGTTATTAAGAAGCTAGGATCAAGGGTAGAGCTGTGACTAAAACTCAGCCCCTCCAATATAAGATTCTGGCATCCTAAGTGGCAACTTAGCTACTGCTCCAAATACCCACCCCCAAAATCAGGTGCATTATAACATCCATATATTCAGTAGGAACTATTTCAAGAATGTTTATGAGTATTTAATCTTAAGACTAGTTCTGCTTTACATATAGCAAAACATTTTTGCAATTTTCATCACTGCATTGGTGCATTTTATCTTTGTTACCACAATTAAGTACCTGAGGAGGAGGAGGAGGACAAGAAGGAGGAGGAGGAGGAGGGTAGAGAGAAAAAGAGAGAGAGAGAGAGAGAGAGAGAGAGAGAGAATCTTCCATCTGCTGGTTCACTCCCCAACTGACTTCAGTGGCCAGAGCCTCAATGGCCAGACCTGGGCTTGCCCCAAGCCAGGAGACAAGAGCATCTTCTGAGTCTCCCACATGAGTGGAGGGCTCCAAACACTTGGGCCATCTCCCATTGCTTTCCCAGGTACATTAGCAGGAGCTGAATTGGAAGTGGAGCAGCATAGAATCAAATCTACACTCATGTGATGCTAGAGTTGCAAGTGGTAGCTTTGCCCGCTATGCCACAGTGCAGGACCCCAAATTAATTATTAATATTATGTCTGTATCATGCTCAAGAGTACTTGTAACTGTACTATCCATTTGACAAGAAATCTATTTATACATGCTTCATTACTTTATCTTATAATTTAGTGAACCGATGGATGATAAAACGTTTGTTCCAAGTTGCATCAAGTATACAGCTAATCAGTTCATGCTCCACATGTGTTCCAGCCTTGGTATTTTCAGTGAAACTGCTCCTTCTCTAATTTATTCTTTGATGCTCTCATTTTAAAATTATTTTCCTTTCTCCCAAGACATATGAGAAACAAGATTGAAAGAAATATCCACACATTCCTACTTACTGTTGAAAGCATATTTATCTGAATCATATTTGAGAAATATTTAACCCCAATTCCCTTTAGCATTTTCATCTTGCAAAAAATCTCCTGGGTCCAGTTCTGTTTGTTATTATCCACAATACATTGATGGTTAATAACAATCTATTAATAATCCTTTTGTCTATTATTGTCCACATCCTAATCGGGAGCAATCATAACAACACTAGCCATGAGCTCTGCCAAATAGAGCAATAGCCACTGTTATTCTGCTTCAGTTGAAACCTCTACTTACAATAAATGACTGGTTCTAACAAGACACAGTAATAACAAGTTATTTAGGTGCCGTGGTACCTATGCTCATGCAGGCTGACTCTTTTACAAAAACTTTTATAAATATCTCTGCTTAAATAAATATTGATTGACTTTCAAGGTTCATAACAATTCTTATCATAAACACTATGCAAAATAATAAAAGTATGGAGTCTTTTGCAGTGCAAATAAATACTAAGATAATCACTTTTGGAAATAATGTAAAAATCTAAAATTGTCATTTCATAACTTAATATAAAGTAGTACTGTCAAAGTAATTCTCATGCCAGATGGATCCTAAAGTGAGCCTCTCTCATGTAAATTCAGTGCAAGCATACAAAAAACTGTAAGAACTTAGGTGATCAAATAAAAAAAAAAAATCTTGTGAGAAAATCATACATTTATGTTAGCCAAGATCTCTGGACTTCTAATACAACATTTACCTAAAAAATACCTTCTGATTGCAATGCTTTCTCATAGTATTATATTCATTGTTTAACTCGTTGCTTTCTCTCACTAGACTGTGAAAGTCTAAAAGACAAGAGCTTTGCAGACAGAGCAGCAAGACAAGTGGTATAGAATGCATCCCATGCTCAAAAGAGCAGATTGGACCATATTTGTTCCACATTTTATGTCAACAAAGAGTTTTGGAAGGATTGGTGCGGTCGTCCGGTGGTACTCTTTTGGATTCACTTTCTGTGGTATCTGACTTGCTCCTGGATAATTTTTCTTGAGAAAATAATATGTTTTTCTATCAATAAATATCCCTATATTAGAATTTTCAATCAATTTACAAACAGAAAATTTCTCGTTTCTTATTGTCAAAATCAATCAATGTTTCAGTTAAAAGTTTTTAAAGTGAAATAGCTGTATTATGAATAATGCAATTTATATTTATAAGCAAATATTAAAAAAAAACCTTTGTTTACACGGGTTCCTCTTTAAAAAACCAGTTTAGGATGAGTATCGTTTGAAACACAGCTTCAACCACATTACTAAATTTTTGGGTAATACCATAAGCAGATGGCTTCCAACCTATTGCCATCTTAAAGAACTTTCCTTCATATAGTTTATTCATTTGAATGAATTATAGACATTTCACACTTTGAATTCCTCAGGGTGACTTCAATCTCAACATCTTAATTTTATTATTTTCCCACCAAATATGATTTCCTACACACAATTCCCTTAATAATATCATTATCTTCTTAGACATCCAAGAAACCAGATCTTGAGTTCTTCATTATCTTTCCAAATTTTGTGCCCAGTCATTTCACAAACCCTTCCGCTGCTTTGCAGTGAGTCTACAGTTTATTGACTGTTGGAGAACAGGTCAAATTATATTTTTTTTCTGTCACATTTTTCTTTAGTCAATATAATTGACTTTTTTTACTGTATTTTCTAAGAATTTAAGTAATTATAAAATAATTATAATTTAGAAGTAATTTTGTTTCTAGAAAGTTGTTTAGAAATAACAACAATAATAATAAATAATAAATTGCTCAAGGGTTCTATTATGTAGGAGATACTCTGTATTATAAATATATATTTTTCACAATTCATATATTTAAATATTTGGAATTGGAAAGAACTATCTGTAACATATGCTTATACTTTTAGATATACATGCAGAATCTACTAAATCTTCATGATTTAAATAATTAATACTGTCACCAACAATGTTTGATTATCCAAAATAAACTTCCCCAAGAAAAATCTAAAATTCTCATTCTCAGTTTCTCTCTCCCTGTCTTACTCCTTCTCAAGATTAAGGTGCTTTAAAAATTACTGTCTACATGATTACAAATGAATAATTTAAAAGATGAACTTCAAATTTGACTTATAATTATTAAATATCAACTAATTTTATGATTTTATGAACAGAGGACATTTATATTCCTCCTCTTTCCTTCTGAAAATAATAATTAAATAATTTATAGGTGTAATTTCAAGAGTAAGTGGGAAAAATGAGATTAGAAACTAGGACACCTTTAGTGTAACTCTTAGAAATAATTATTAAGAATATTCAATTTTCAAATATGATATATAAACTCTTATTTGAAAAGTAGTGTAGGATATCATTAATAGTCCTAAAAGTGTTTTTGTCATGTCATGGGCCTCCCAGAGCCATCCAACTTGTATACTAATTATTTTTTCTTGGCTACATGCTGTTTTAATTACATTCATTATTTCTGTCATTCTGCAAAATCTTATGCGTGGAAGTGCTGGTGGCCTGGTGCATAACCATTGCTTTTTCCCTGCTGTGCTAATGGCTTAAGTCCAAGCTGAAGTGCAAATGAAATGAGTTTAGAAGGCTAACTTTGGCCCCCAGTTAATTTGCTTCAGAAACCTGCTACCTATTTTTTGTCATAAGCTGGCTCAAATACAAATAAATGTTCATAAAGGACCATAAAGTTAGACAGAAATTTGTTAACTTTTATTCATAATGATTACCAATGATGTTGTCAACAGGAATCCCAAGGATAAGAAGGGAAACAAAGAAAAAATTAAGTATATTATGGATCCTATTAGACATTAAATGAACTCCAGCCATCAGAAGTTAAAGGTTGGTTGAAAAAGAAATTGTAAAATTAAAAAAGGAAAACAATGTGTCAGACCATTTTGACAACTAGTCATGAGGAATTTTCAGTAATATTGAAAATATTAATTTTACACTTTCCAATTTTCTTTAATTATTGACCAGAAAAAGAAATATTTCCAATTAGCAATATTTACTATCCTATCTCTACACTGCCTGTGTTTCCTAAAAGCAATGGCAACAAATACGTTTGACATTCTCTAGTCTCAAATGTAACTTGGTTCTTGGATAAAAAAAATTGAGATATAAATATTTTGAACTTTTAAGTGCTAATTTTGCACAACTTTTTGGCTCTATGTGGGAATTTATAGCATCTATTAAATTTTAAAATGTAAACTCTTTTAGAACTTATGTAATAATGGCCATATATAGAAGATATTTGATTCCTGTGACAAATGATTAGAAACAAACAAAAATAGGAAAATTCCTCCTTATTGTGCCACTAAGTCGTATATTTTTCAATCCATAACATCTAAAATATTTTGTCCTTGTTTCATTTATATCACACTAATGACTTCAGTGTATGTTGATATCATCATGAAAGAATAATGCATAATCTAACTCTCTAGAATTTGATTTCTGATGTTGCAAAATAAATAATCTCACACACATAAGTCATACAATCTTTTGCATTGATGCTATGTTTACTTTTTGCTTGTTTCTTACTAATTACAGTAAACAGAAATTTTATGTATATCAACAAAATAAAACGAAAGCAGGAATTCTTTCCAGATAGTGCAATGGATTATAAGAAAATACTTAAAATAAACTTAAGATATTATTGAGTACCTAATAAAATCAAAAAGATTTAAAAGAAGAGGAAATAAATTGTATAAATAAATAAGGAAATCTCTAGAGTATCCTTTGGAATTCTATTTCCAGAATGACAAAGGAGTATATACAACTCCAGGTGATTACTCTTTTTTTGGTAGAGTTGTTCTTCGCACCCAACTTTGGGTACTTCCATGTGCATGAATAAAATGACTGTTGCAAGTAGGGCAGGTTCCTGAAATGCAAATTTAAGCCAATTATGCAGACATAAACATTAAAATAATTTCTCTAGGCATGATGAATCAAATATTATAACATGCTTTCCAATATATCACTATGTTTGCACATGTTACATAAAAGTTGATCTCTTCAAATAAAAGAAAAAGAAATACTAAAGAAAATCATACTGAAATTTTCCTGAATTTGGTTTTACACACTATACGAATATCTACACATCTTTTTGTTTCCATTTTGTTATATTTAATTATTGTCTTTTATTGCTTAACCTTAATTTTGTTTTCTCAGATTATTGTGATTTATATAACTAATCCTAGTTTTAATTAAATAAACCTCTTCCATGAATTCAGTATGTTTGGGTGTATCCAACAAACTTAGCCTTAGAAGTTCTTGCCATAGACTTCCTTTCAAATTTTGATCTTTACCTAGCAAAACAAACCTTTAACTGTCTGTTTACATCTCTTTGGCAACTGATCAAATCTGTCATTTGAATGTCTCTGCGTTTTTCTTGTTTAAAAAAGAGAAAGAACTGAGAATCCTGTGATAGTGTGGCACTGATGAGGTGTTGAGGTGCAGGGAGGGCATGAGCTTCTATCCATCATTATCTCCCATGAATCAATTTTCCGGCTTTTTTCATGAGTTCTCTGTTTCAGGAGGCTTCTGTCAGAACTTCTATGTTAGTATCTTTCTTTCTCTACTTAAGGACAATGACTACATTATGTTTTTCTATCCCTATATTCTATTCCTTTGTGATCACAGAAGATCACCTGTACTTTCTAGTCTACACTCTGACGTGTAATGTTCTATAAAAATTTAATGTTAATAAAACACTACTTCAAATATAACTGTTTAATATAACTATTTAAAATCCATATCACCATGTATTAAACATTTTTATAATAGAAATATAAACTTGTTTCCTGCCATTCAAAAATTCATATTTTTGATAGCAAATTGATCCATGAATGCAATTAGTGGCCAAAGAAATCAGCATTTAAAAGCCTCTTTATGTGATTTCCTCTTTTGGTTTCTTAAAACAGATTATGATGCTTTACAACTCTTTCACTTCCCCTGTACTTTCAAGACTATTATTTAATTTTATCTTGATAGTTGGGTATAGGAAGATCATTTATTAAATGAAGAAAACAGAGTACAGAGAAATTAAATGACTTTCTCAAACCCTCTGTGATAATTCTTACTAGAATGACTTTGGGAAAACCGGGCACTAGTGCAGACCATAACTGTTCTAAAACTCCAGCAGGGAGATGGACAGTTGAGACAAACGACAAACTAGAAATGAGCTGAAACTAAGCATTTCATAGAAAACTGACCTTGTTGAGAACCATAATTTAATACAGCTGACTAGAGAGAAGAATTGCTTCTCTAAGTACTGTTTATCATTTGTGTATAAATGGCTTCAACAAGAAACAACAAAAACAACAGTGAAAACATGTATAGAAACAGCTCAGAACTATGGCTCACAATGTAAAAATAGTATTTGAAAATCTCAATCATAAAAGTGGCATAATTATGCTCTGAATATGTATTATTGAACAAATGTAAAACCTTTATTTTAGAATATAATTTGAACAAGTGGGATTTGGCTTCAACTGTCAGCACATCAACTATCTGAAAAGATTTGTCTTTTTTTGTTACATCTGTATTCTTTGTAAAGTACCTTTCTCTATTTTAGTATTCTATCTGTATGTTTATTTCAAAGGCAAATTTTGTAACAATTTTGGAGGCAAGAAATGTTAGAAGATGGCTTTTTAATGTATATCAAAATGCTGGGAAGGAATTGCCTCAATGTTGAGTAAGCAGCATAGATGGAGGTGACTTACCAATGGCTGGTATCACAAAATTAATTTGAATAAACAAAGATTCAATGAACATAGGAAGAAGAGTCAGTAATTATGTAATGTTAAAACAGGATGTCCTATTCTTCCATATCTTGGGAAAATATGAGCACTTTACATACCTGTAATATGGGAAAACAAGTAGATTATGTGATAAGAGAAGTACAAACTCTTCATTGTTTTTGCTATATGAGAATGTTCTGTTTCTTCTTCCTTCTGTCTTCCTTCAAATCTCTAACAGATATGTATAAGTCACAAAATTAGGGAGAAACCCAAGCTCTGTGTAACACAAACTGAGATTCTTACAAAATCAGGAAGTCTTAGCCTCCCAGGAGTTTTGATAGCTGGAATAAAATGTTGAAAGATGGAGAGTGAATGTGTCCTGTGGGCTACAGTTTGTGCACCCTGATTTAAGGGAATGGGGCAAAGCTAATGTCTATAGACATGGAAATATTTCTAACATATATTGTTAAGTTAAAGAAACCAAAAAAGTGGTGATTCGAGAATGGCAGATTATGGAGCAACATGCCACGCTAGGATAAGGATAAACAATGAAGAGGAAAGTGTAGAACGTACACACTCAAGGGAGAATTGGAGAGAAAACTGCAGTAGAAGTCTTATGGGAGGAGGATAAATGCAAGGATCTGTGTGGAGGGCGTGGCCTCGCAGCATAAGCATGAACGCAGCGCAGTGGCAGAGAGTTGGTGCAGGCAGCCATTTGGAGGTGGAGGAGAGTGGACTGCAGCAAAGCATGGTGACAGAGATGGAGGGAGAACATGGCATGGGTCCGGACTGGAGCCCTGGGGACTGGTGGTTGCTAGTGATTGTCTACAGTAGAAGTGGAGTGGGATGTTTGTTTCCTGTCAACATCCCCAAAACAGTGCCCATTGCCTGGCTGAGAGAGGGTGGACACCATTTTGGATTAGAGCAGCAGCTATGGAAGCCTTTGTGAATGCACACAGCAACTGACTCAGCCTGGGCACCTGATTGCATTGCTGGTTGCAGTGGCCAGCAGGCAGAAACGTTCAGCCAGTGGCTGTTGTGTGAGCATATGTTCCACAGATTCTAGCAGATGGAGAGGTTCGCAATGACCACTGACTTTGAGCCAGGCTGGGAAGTGGCTGGGCAGCCTAGTGTGATGGTGGGGTGCCCACAGCCTCCCAGTATCAACACACCTAAATGGGGTTGTCTAGGTGAACTTTACAGGAGGGCAGAGTGGAGAAAATCCCCTAGACCCAGCAACTGTGGGTGCCTTGTTGCTGAAACAATGAGGTCTCAGTGGTTACATGAGAAAGGGAAGAGTGTAACTGGTATTGAGATATACAACACCCAACTTTGGTGTTATCTTGGATACTTGTCCCACATTGGAGCACTGATCAGAGCTCCCTGGTCACAAACACCACACACCTCTTGGTGTTCACTGAAAGTGTGGGCATTCCACTAAGCCACAGAGGAAAAGTGACCCCTGTTAAATGTAAGAGTGGGAATAAGAGAGGGAAGAGATGTACAATTTGGGACATGCTCAATCGGACTTGCCCCAAATGATGGAGTTAGAAATGTGCCAGGGGATTCCAATTCAATCCCATCAAGGTTGCATGTACCAATGCCATCTCACTAGTCCAAGTGATCAATTTCTGTTCACAATTGATCACACTGATAGGTCTAAGAGTCAAAGAGATCACACAAACAAGACTAGTGTATGCTAATACTAACTGATAGAATAAAAAGGGAGAGAACGATCCAACAAGGGAAGCAGGATACACAGCAGACTCCTAGAATGGCAGTGTCCTAAACAGCACCCTGGCCTCAGAATCAGCCCTTAAGGCATTCGGATATGGCTGAAGAGCACATGAGAGTATTTTAGGCATGGAAAGCCAAGACACTCTGGCAAAACAAACAAACAAACAAAAAAAATACTAAATGAAAGATCTCTGCTAGTGAGATCCCAGTGAGTGGAAAGAACAGGGCCATCAAAGGAGGGTACCTTTCTCTGAAGGGAGGAGAGAACTTCCACTTTGACTATGACCTTGTCTAAATAAGATCAAAGTCAGTGAACTCAAAAGGCTTCCATAACCTTGGAAACTCATGACTAGAGCCTAGGGAGATTACTGACACCACAAACAAAAGTGTCAAATTGTTAAGTCAACAACAGGAGTTACTGTGTACTTACTCCTCATGTGGAATCTGTCCTTAATGTGTTATACAATTTACACTTTGTGTTTATCACACATTGTATGTAAGGTGTAAGGTGTATTTGCTACACAAATAAAATTGAATATGAAGCATTTGATATTTTTGGACTTACGGAAGAAAACTAATAATTATTTAAGTCAATATATTAAAATTCTGATGATGCAATAAAAAGAACTATACAAATTAAAAACAGTGATAGTTTATGTTTGCTGGGTACTTTGTACCTGGCACTACTTGAATCTCCTTTTGTGTGTTACTTCCTCATGCTAATGAGTAGTATTATGAGAGATAATATTATTCCTAGTTGATGAATGAGAGAAACAAAGGCAGAGGACAAGAAGAAACATCTATATTTACACAGGTAGTAAACAGAAAGCCAAGACTGAATCCAGGTGGTCTGGCTTAAGTCCCCACTTTGCACCAACATAAGGAAATACGTCTCTGAGGAAAGACCACAGTCCAAAGGGCCTCTCAGCATAAATGAAAAAAACATTATGTGGGACATTACAGATGAGTAGATTTTACACAGTGTTTATTAGAAGAGAGTGAGAGGAATGAAATAAAACACCTACTTAATCAACTAAATGCTTAAGGAAAAAAACACAGAGAGATTATTGTGAACTAAAGCAAGTTGGCAGAGATAAAGAAAAGGTATAACAAAGGAAATAACAGATTTTTAAGATATTAAAAACCATACAGAGCAGAGTTCATGAAACACACCAAATCAATGCCAAAGAGGACATTGAAATCCTCTTTCAGAATATGGAGGAAAAGGAAAAATAAATGACAATGCTAAGAGAGAAGATGATAGCCTTGGGAGAGAGATGACTGAGATCTAGTATTCTAATATGTTTCTTATTATTGTAACAGACTAAATGATATAGTGTAGAGACAAAACTCAGAGATATAATAGAAGAAGAATTTTCTGACCAGAGGAGAATCTAAAAAAGTAGATTGCAAGAACTCATGCACAAGGTAAACAAAATGTCATCGTGGTAACAGGGATATCTAAACATCTGTCTGTTCTGTTCTATCCTGGCATATACCAAGTATATATGACTTACATATAAATTTGTTGATAGTTTTAAAATTTCTGAAGATAATTTAATAAAAATTCTATCAAAAAACGAAGATTAGTATAAAGAAAATTAAATTTTAATATGTGTTTAAAAGTCTGAAGAAATACTTGACAGGCAGATTTAGACAGTGAGAGAGAGAGAGAGACAGAGAGAAAGGTCTTCCTTTTCTGTTGGTTCAGCCCCCAAACGGCCAATACGGCTGGCGCGCTTTGCCTATCAGAAGCCAAGAGCCAGGTGCCTCCTCCTGGTCTCCCATGCTGGTGCAGGGCCCAAGCACTTGGGCCATCCTCCACTGCCTTCCCGGGCCACAGCAGAGAGCTGGACTGGAAGAGGGGCAACCTGGACAGAATCCGGCACCCCAACCGGGACTAGAACCCAGGAGGATGAGCCAAGTGAGCTGCAGCGCTGGCCTGAACAGATACATTTTTAAAGTACTTTAGACATATGAATGAGTAAGCCTTCAGGCAAGAAACATGACATAAAGGAAAACTGCCTGGCTTTTTCCAAATAGATGTGGAAAAGACAGTACATGAGACCTTATAATTTGGGGCAGAAGGTTCTTTAATCTGTGTGAGAAGGTATTTGATCCAACAGTTAGGTTATTTTCTTACATATGACTACGCACTTCATGACAAATTCTGTCAGTCAATAATTATGAAAATTTTCCAAGAGAGATAAGAAGGTGGTTTCTATTTGTAACTATAAAAGAATTGGGCAGAACTGTTTTATGATTTAAGTTTGTAAGTACTACATACAAATGCTGAGAGAAAGCAGAGGCACACTCACAAAACATAAAGTTGCCTGCTTTGAACTCTTCTTCAAACAAATCCAGCTTTCATTCCACTGACATCAATAGCAACTAATAAAAGTTCTCATTTTATAAAATATTTATAAGTGCTTATATATGTTAGGACTTACTCAAAGGACATACTGTAAGCAAAAATTAAACTGATCAATATATGTTCAAATGCATGAAACAAATAGGATAAAGCCACATATACAGAGACTTCAAAATTTGTAGAAAATGAATTAAGGTAAGTTTATTTGGTGCAAAAATTTTGAAATCTAGTTTTTTCATAGTTCACATTTTTCATGAACTCTTTGAAGAGCCTTAATATGTATGGATTTCAATTTTTTAACCACAAAAACTTACCTTTTTTCAAAAAGATTTATTTATTTATTTGACAGAGTTACAGAGAGAAGGAGAAACAGAGATAGAGAGAAAGATCTTCCATCCTCTGATTCACTTCCCAAATAGCTATAGTCCTGGTCAGGGCCAGGATGAAGCCAGTATCCAAGAGCTTCATCTGGGTCTCCCTCGTGGGTGGCAGTGGCCCAAACATCTGGACCATCTTCCGCTGCTTTTCCCAGGCCATTAGTACAGAGCTACATTGAAAGTGGAGCAGCTGGGACATGGACCAGCACCCATAGGGGATCCTGGTGTTGCAGGCAGTGGCTTAACATGCTTTGCCACAATGCTGGCCCCTAAACTTACCTTTTAATTCCACTTTCAATATACTTCAAAAAACATTTCCTTGCATTTTTTTTTTACTATTTTCATCTATGTACAATCTACAGTGACAAAGAAAATAGGCATAAAGAAATAGAAAGAAAAATCTTCCATACAGATTTATTCCCCAAATGCCTGTGATAGCCAAGGGTCTAAGGCCAGAGCCAGGAACTCCATGTGAGTCTACCACAGAGGTGGTAGGGGCCCAAGCACTTGACTCATTGTTTACTGCCTTCCAGACTCTAGATGGAAACCAGATCAGAAATTGAGGAGCTAGCAGTCTGATAACCACCCCCAAATGAGATGAAGGCACGACAAGCAGCCATTTAACACTCTGTGCTGCAATGCTCAGAACTTGTAAATGAGTACACATTCTGCTCTACTTTTAAGGATTATGAATTTGGTTACATTTTTGAATTTCTTGTTTTTCTTTCTTCCTAAACTTCTGTGGACATTTCTTTAGCTTACTACTGGTAAGTTCTTACTTACTGCTCTTTATAGATTATCTTTTTTTTTTTTTTTTTTTTTTTTTTTAACAGGCAGAGTGGACAGTGAGAGAGAGAGACAGAGAGAAAGGTCTTCCTTTGCCATTGCTTCACCCTCCAATGGCCGCTGCGGCAGGCGCAGTGCAGCTGGGGCACCATGCTGATCTGAAGCCAGGAGCCAGGTGATTCTCCTGGTCTCCCATGGGGTGCAGGGCCCAAGCACTTGGGCCATCCTCCACTGCACTCCCGGGCCACAGCAGAGAGCTGGCCTGGAAGAGGGGCAACCGGGACAGAATCCTGTGCCCCAACCAGGACTAGAACCCCGGGGGTGCCAGCACCTCAGGTGGAGGATTAGCCTATTGAGCCGCAGCGCCAGCCTATAGATTATCTTTTGCAGATATCTTTGTGGCTTACATAGTTATTGTTACACACACACACACGCTCCCTAAGATCTAAATAGACATCAGCGATGTCTACTTGAATCTTTCAGAACTAGCCTATTCTTTTCACTGACACAATGAAGTTCAGGATTATGTCTTCCCCATGTTCCTACCCCTATAATGAGCAACCTGCTACACTTACGCCATTGGAAATGTTTCTCTGTAAGGGTTTTAAAGTGATTATTTTTCTTGGAAAACAATTGAGTTGCTTTCCCACTCTTATTGTGAGTTATCAAGTTATTCAACCTCTTTGATAACCTTATTTTTCTTCTCTCTCTTTCCAGTGCCACCATGGTACACTGAGCCATGAATTCCCTTTAGGTACAATGAGAACGTCACTGCATTTGCTGTGTTATTCCAGATGATCTCAAAACAATGATCTCATCCTCTAAAGTACTATGTTCATTTTCTTGAGCATGAAGTTATGAGCAGTCTACACACACAAGGTCCAGATTTTCAACTGCCCCTTTTCTGTAGGCTCTGTCTTAACTCTAAATCAAATCTTTCATGACATGTAGTTATGAGTCCATGTAACACTTTACTGTTCTAAGGGCTTAATGAGATGATATCAGTTAGTTGTTTAGCAATGGAATGACCATATAAGAAGTAATTAATTGAGGCTAACATTTATTTTTCCTTAGAGTTCTTTCTAAGAAAACCTCAGGGATATTATTCTTGTTTTCCCAGAAAAATTTTTGCCTAAGATCAAACCTTATATTTAACCACAACAGTCCCCTACCAAGAGAAACAATAGGCATTTATTAATTTTGAATATCTTATTTTTATAGATGGGCCTAATTAAGCTGAATTTAAATGTGATTAATTTTTAATGCTCTAGAGACTACAGTATAAAGACCAAAGGGAGGTACTTACAATTACCTAAACATATAGAATTATTTATCTTATTTAGGAGATAGAATTATTATAAGAACATGTTCCCCATACATACATATATATATAGACATATACATACTTCACATATTTTAAATATAAATATTAATTATAAAACCCTGTTTAAAATTATACTTCTTTATACCTCTTAATGATTATTTTCTATTTTTTCAATGAGTACATCTTACCCAAAATTCAATGTACATTTTCACTAAAATGCAATAAAAATAGGATTTATCTTTCTTAGAGATTATAAATCATGTTCATGTCCACACTAGCTTCTTGCAGTTTTTAGCTAAATTCAAAGGAATGGATTATAAATACACAATCAATAATGAGGAATAATATAAGCACATATCATAAAAGTCTAAACCCTTAGAAGACTAGCGACCATTCAAGGCATTTCAGAGTAGATAAATGAAATCTCACAATTACATTGATGGCCCTTTAAAGCAGAGCTCTTTGTGTGCCATCAACACTAAGAATGAAAGAAAAACAGCAAAATATTGCATCAATAATGAATGATGAGAACCAAAAGGCACAGGAGGATTGCATTCACAGTGTCATTAGTATGCAAGTCAGTTTCCTAAACTAAGAAATGAAATAAAATAAGAACCATAGGCAAAGTATTTGTGACTGCCACAAAATATAAATGATTTTTATGTGTTTATTTTATTTGAGGTATGTAAGTAATTTTATTTCTCTTACTAAAGTTATGAAATAAGGCCATCAGGAAGTTATAAGCAATATATATGTATGTAGAATTCTTCAAGCTATTGTTTTCATCACTTTATATGTATTGTAATGGTATAATACTTCCCATTATAAGTAAAACAGTGGGAAATGGACAGATATTTTATGCATACATACAGATTTCACTTTAAGAAAGTGGTTTTATTCAATGACACCTAGACATAGTTGAGGAAAACGGGGAAATGAATGACCCAGCAATAATACCTTACCAGCAAGATCACTGCACAGATAAAAAGCATGCTTATTACTTAGCACAGTATCATGTACTTATATATTATTATTATTATAATTATTATTATATCCATGAATTCGTAATTAGAAAGAGTGAAAATATGGGAGTTAAAGTCTTCCTTTTGTTTATAACTACCATAGATTTTGCCATAGAAACAAAATATTTACAGATCACAAATGTGATTTACTATAGAATTTGAATTCATTATGATTCAGCAATAATGAGGTAGGCTACAACTGAACAAAGGGTGCATACCACCCCAACATTTGCAATAGCATTGGAAGAAATCTTGACACTATTATGTATTTTATATTTAATATTCTGTATTTGTTATTTTATTGAGTCAATTTTTCAACTAATAATGGCAGGATATGATCTCTTATTTCACTTAGAACTTTAATTTCCTTAGAATGTCTTTTCAGGTTTCTGATGTATAATATTTTTCATGTAACTCAACTAAGGAAATCAAGAAAGAATATAAAATTTAAACAGCTACCAAAGTCATCCAAAAGAACAGATAAGAAATACCTTTTATCCCTCCGTCATGAAATAGTCAAGGATAATGAAGACTCTCTGATGCCCAAGAACTATGATTCTTTAGGTCATATACCCTTCCTGACTCTCACTGTTCTATGTCTAATTTGCATTGTGGGGTGAGGGTTCTGTGCATCTAGTCCTTACGGCTTCCGTTTCTTAACTACTAGTGCATTTGGAACACTTCTCTCCTGTAATGCCTGTAATACCGTTCTTTTCATTGCCCCCCCCCCCCCATTGTGCCAAACTATGATAAGTTTTAGAAATCTAGGTGCTCCTGTTAAACTGGTCAAATGAATAGCTTAAAGGAAACCACATGTCACTAATTGCCATATGCTGTGTTTTAGTTCACTAACTTACGGCCTAACAGTTCATACCACGAAACCCCTTGAGTGTCAATTGCCTGAGGTTACTTGGCATAAACAAAAAAGAAAGCAAAGCTTAAAATATCCCCTGAAAAACCTTCAATTCAACATTTTTCTAATCACCCCATACTCTTACACTTAGTCACGCCATTAAATATTTATTTTCATCTATTCTAGCATTTAATAGTCAGCTGCTGCTTTTTATTCTCCTTTCCTCCCATTTGGCTTTCTGAAGATGCAGTAATTTATTAGAAAATAATGGAATAAATAATTTACTTCTCAAACATGGAACATTGTTAGAAACACAGAGGCATACATTGCTTTTATTAGACATTCAAAAGTCCTTTATAACTATAAAAGGGAGGGGGACCACATGGTGCTATTGGACTATTTCTCTAAGAACAATTTTTCTAGCTATTGGAGATATATGAAGAAACTATTTTTAATGAATCTATTTTTAAAGTGAAGATGTGCTATCTTGGAAAATCTTTGATTTAGTGATGCTCCCTGGAATGTAAACTCCACAAGAGAAGGAACTTTAAATATTTGCTCCACACTCTGTCCCTTGAAGATTTCTCTGGGACAATCTCAAAACATTACTAAAGGAATAGATGAATGGATGACTAGGAATCATGTATCTGAAAATCTATGATATTTTAAATAATCTCTCTAAGTAATGATTTGAGTGAAGACTGTTTTTTCTTCTGCTCAAACTTCTTGTGTCCTTGTGACAGCAAGCAAAAGTGCCATTCTGGTGACATCTAATACATTCTATGAAAGAAGTAAATGGAAGCACCTGTTACTGTAACAAATTTTCTGTGGCTACTGTAACAAATTATCAAAACTTGAGTGACTTACAAACACAGATGTGTATTTTCTCACAGTTCTGGGGTCCCTAAGTCTGAAACTAAGGTGTCAAGAGGGGTTAGGGAGGATGCTTTCTTGCCTTTCTGCTGCCAATGGACCCATATATTCCTTTGGTTTTTGACCACATAACTCCAATCCCTGCCTCTGTCTTCACCTTCTTTTTTTCTGTAGTCTCCTGTTTAAGGACACTGATCTTTGGATTTAGGGCCCACTCTGATAAGCCAGGGTGACTTTTTACCCGGAGAACCTTAATTTAAGGACTTCGCAAAGACATTTCAAATAAGGTCACATTTAGGGACTCTGGGGGTTAGTGTGTGAACATACCATTGGAGATCCTATTCTACACACCATGTTGTCCTAATATCAGGAATAATAAAACTGTGATTGAGCTGGAAAGTAGGCTTAAACTTGCACTCAGAGTCTTGGGATTTTTTGGGAAGGTTGTGTAAGAGCTAATTGGGCATAAAGAGCACAGGAAGTGCTCAGCAGCTAAGTCTCTGGAATCCTGCCCTGCCTTCATATCCACATTAAACCCATCACAATCTTCTCTTAGTTTTGACACTTTGTACTTCCTTTTCAAGTCTTTTTTGGAAAGTTTCAATGTACAAATATTTTGAAAAAATGACTGGCTAAAACAATCTTATGGAAACAGAATTTTTGTCCTGTGTAGAGTGGCTAGTCACTTATCAACTTGAAAATAGGCAATGGGCAACAATTATCTGTTCTTGAAGTAAAATGGATTAGTATAATTAGTTACATTGGCATACCCTAAGGTTGATTTTTGAATTTACAACTTTTGGTAGGCTATAATAGTACTTCCATCTCCATTAATTATTTTCTATGTATATGGAGATAGACAGAAAGTAGCATACATATTGACAGTGAGAACTCCCATCTGCTGGTTCACTCCCTAAATGCTCAAAAGATTATGGACTTAGCCTATGGGTTGAAGCCAGAAACCAACAAATGAATCTAGGTCTCTCTGCTGAATAGCAGAAATTCAACTACTTGTGTCATCCCTATTGACCCAGGTTCTACGCAAGCAGAAAACTGGGATCAGGATCCAGAGCCTGGCACTGGTACCCCAAATGACCTCCTAAACACTAGATAAAACACCCACCTCACCACTTTCCTATAGAGTTTACATTGATATAAAATAAAAGTGAAAAATACATTTTATATATATATATATATATGTAAAGTGTATAATATTATGTTATATATCATATATGTAATTGTGTGTGCACATATATATGTATATATATATATATATATATATAATTTAAAGATCTTGGCTTGCATTTATAAAAGACTATGGGGATAGAAGGGAGATAGGACCTTTAACTTGCTCTATGGAATTCTCTATCATTCCCTAGCAACAGAGATACCACTTCCCACATGAGACATGGTCTATTGCTAATAAGGCACAAAGTAACACAGAAAGTTAAAAGGCTTTCGCAAATTTCAAGAGATTCTTTTTTTAATGATGATCTCACTCTACTTTATGGTAACCTAAAAAAAATCTTAATTTACCAAAATCTCTCTTGTACTAAAGGTCTCTTGCATTCTGTATGGGCCAGTTAACAGCATATTTATCTAACTAAATGCACAGGGAACACAAAAATAACAGTTATCCATAAAAACACCTGCAGGTTATGATTATATGGGATTTCTCACTGAAAAATTCTAAGAACTTGACTTCACCCATTTTCATAGAACAATTTTCATGAAAGATAATTGCGCATTCTTTTTGCAAATACAGATTGAAGAGGTGAGGTTTTTGAGCCCACAGTCATTTACATCCAAACAAATTACCCTCTTTTTGTTCACGTCCCCACATACTCATCTTTTTTAAAAGATTTATTAATTTATTTGAGAGGCAGAGTTACAGACAAAGAGAAGAAAAGACAGAGATAAAGGTCTTCCATTTGCTGGCTCACTCCCCAAATGGCTACAACAGCAGGAGCTGAGCATATCCAAAGCCAGGAGCCAAGAGCCAGGAGCCAGGAGCTTCTTTAGGGTCTCCCGTGTGGGTGCAAGGGCCCAAAAACTAGTGTCATCTTCTGCTGTTTTCCCAGGCCATTAGCAGAGAGCTGGATTGGAAGTGGAGTGGCTGGGACATGAACTGGCTTTCAAATGGGATGCTGGCAGTGCGGGCATAGGCATAAGCTATTATGCCGTAGCACCAGCCCCAACATATTTATCTTTTGCTTGAGATGTTACAAGCCTCCATGTCTTGTTTTTAACCATTATCATTCTTTATAATGGGACTACATGTAATATGCAATCAAAATTGGAATTTTCGGTATGTTGTTTAATTTTGGTACAAATAAAAATGTGAAATGTGGATACATTTCTGTTCTTTCAGAAGTCCAAAGCCATAAAAAAAAAATAGTAAATGTAAGTGAATGAAAATAGCATGGAAGGGGCCAGCACCGTGGCACAGTGGGTTAATCCTCCTCCTGCGGCGCCAGCATCCCAAATGGGCGCCGGTTCTAGCCCCAGCTGTTCTTCTTCCAATCCAGCTCTCGGCTGTGGCCTGGGATAGCGTAGAAGATAGCCCATGTCCTTGGGCCACTGCACAAGCATGGAAGACCAGGAAGAAGCTCCTAGCTCCCGGTGTCGGATCCGCACAGCTGCGGGCATTGTGGTCATTTGGAGAGTGAACCAATGGAAGGAAGACCTTTCTCTCTGTCTCTCCCTCTCACTGTCTATAACACTACTTTTCAAATAAATAAATAAAAGTCTTTTAAAAAAAGAAAATAGCATTGAAATAAATAAAATAATATATTACATCAACTTCAGAGAAAAAGCATTTGATTTTTCCAGTTAATGTGGTTACAAAAAAAAGACATTTCCCTTCCTCTTCTCTAATGACAAAAAGCAAGTGAAAGATAAAAATTAAAAACAACTTCATCTGGAACATTACTGGAACAACTGGAACATTACTCACCAAGAAAGCCACAAATAGTAAAGCAAAGCTACTTTATACAGTAACTCTTGGACAAATCAAGACAGGATTCTGAGTGGGAACCTATAATTGCATTGGGTGAAGACTTTTCTAAACCTGGATGTTAGGTCCTCAACACAACAAATATCACCCTTATAACCATGGCTTGAATCAATGAATGGACGTGTGCAACAGGGAAAGTGATTCAGGAGTACACTTACAGCTTCGTATGACAAAGGTGCTAACACTATGGGGTTTACAAATGTTCTGCTTTGAATAACACATTTTCAGAATATTTGTGTGGCACATGAATGGCAAAGCCATTAGTGGTAATTGACATACACTGTTAACTACATTAGCTAAAGATAAGGTAATGTTATGTTTACACATACACACACACACACACACATGTGCATTGTGACCTATGAAGCTTAATTACATGTTCCATAGATCTTTGTTACATGAACAGGAGACAATGAAAACTTGCAAAACAAATAACTTTGCCCAAAAACAGTTTGTTATTTACAACAAAGTAAAATTGAAAGGAAAAGTTTCTTGAAAGTCGTAGGTGGGGGTTGGCGCTAGCATAGTAGGTTAGGCCTCTGCCTGTGATCACTGCATCCCATATGGGAACCAATTTTGTCCCAGCTGCTCTTCTTCTGATCCAGCTTTCAGTGTATGGCCGGGGAAAGAGTCGGAGAAAGTCCAAATGCATGGGTCTCTCCAACCAGAAGAATCTCCCAGCTCCTGACTTCAGATGGGCTCAGCTCCAGCCGTTGTAGGCATTTGGGGAGTGAACCAGTGGGTGGAAGATTTCTCTCTCTGTCCCTTCCCGTCTCAAATAAGTAAATAAACCTTAAAAAAAAAAAGAAAGTAGTAGGTGTACTTTACTAGAGATATTTCTTATCATGACATAATTGTTGTTGTCAAGTGGCTTTGGAATATTTTAAAGTGACTATATACTAAGCCCATGGAAAAGCAACTAAATTGATATACAATACAGACATCTAGTAGAGTACATATTTTATGATAAGATGCAGTGATACAAAATGAATAGCAAGAATAGAAAATTAACAGATACAACATAAAGTATGTGATAAAATACTTTCTATCACTTAAACTACGCATACATTAGAAAGGATATACGTATTCAATTTTTCAAGTATCTATGAAATCATATTAAACACATGATTCAAACAATGTCTTATTTTAGAGAAGTCCATTCCAGGCAAGAACCAAAATCCAGCAGCTACAGAAGAAAAATGAATTTGGTCTATGCAAACCAAATATTTTCTTTGGAAATATAGAAATATATAAATTCATAAAATCAAAACACTAATGGGAAAATAATGTAATAGCCAAATGACTGTTTTCCTATTGTTTATGTATTTTTTTAAAGTGGTTAGAGAGATCAATACACAATGGCTAGCACTGTGTCATAGCCAGCTAACTCAATACCTACAGTGCTGGCATGTTCAAGTCCTGGCTGTTCCACTTCCAATCCAGCTTCCTGCTAATGCACCCAGGGAAGCTGTGGAAGATGACTCAAGTGCTTGGCCCTCTGCACCCAGATGGGAGATCCAGACAAACCTCCTGAATCTTGGTTTTATATTGACCCAGTTCCAGCAGTTGCAGCCTTTGGGGGGGGAATGAACCAGGAGAAGACTTCTCTCTGCCTCTGCCTCTCCTTCTATGTAAATCCGCCTTTCAAAGAAATAAATAAACCTGTCAAAAAAAAGAGAGATAAATATCAACAGGCAATGAGGAAACAGTGTGAACAAAAAGTTCATGTGCAAAGAAATAGGAAATCTTATGAGCATATGAAAATAGACTTATTCATAATGAAAATGCAAAGCTAAATTGACTAGTAAATTTCTCTTTTGTGATTGAGAAAGATCACAAGAAACTGGTGATCAAATATGGCATTAAAGAGAACACAAAGTCTTTTGAGGGCAATTTGACAGTATCCAAAACAAGTTAAACTTTTTGATCTAACAGTTAAACTTATTAAAATTTATCTTGAAAATATAAATGTGCATACTTATATGTCAAAAATGCAAGAATATTTTCTCCAAGACATCAATGAGAAAAAGTTTGGAGATGAGAGGTATGACACTGGTGCATCCTTTGTTACCAGTTAATATTTTTATTAAATCTTTTATGCCTTATTTCTATTATGTAAGTAAAGAATTAAACAAATAAACAAACACACAGCACTGTGGTAAGAAAATAAATATGCAGTGCTTTTTGTGTTTATAAGAGATAAAGCAAAACTATACATTCAGTGGATATCAGGGAAAAGGCCCATGCGATGTGGACTCAGACCTGGCATGGCAGTGGGAAATGGTCTACATCCATTGTTTTTAAGAATATTTATTTATATTTAATCTACTTGGGGTGGGGACAGAGAGAGAGATAGAAACAGGAGAAAGACAGCTTCCCATTCAATGCTTCAATCAACAAAAGCCTGTAACAATCAGTGCTGTGCCAGACCTAGGCCAGGAGCCTGGAATTCCATCTGTGTCTACCACCTGGGTAGCAGGGGCCCAAAGCACTTGAGTCATCATTGTTGCCTCCCAGAAGGCATTAGCAACAGGTCCATGGATGGGAAACAAAGTAGCTGAGACTTGAAGCAGTCCACTGATATGGGGTGCTGGTGTCTCAAGCAATTGCCTTAATGTATGGTGCAACAATACCCAGCCTAGTACCTGTTTAACTATTGAGAAAGAAGTTTGAAAATCCCTTCCCCATCAATAAACACAAACACACACACACACATGCACACGCACACGCACACACACAGGGAGAGAGAGAGAGAGAGAGAGAGAGAGAGAGAGAAAGAGAGTCACACAGTTCACTCTGGATATTTCAGAAAAGGAAAAATAATTAATCCACATTAAAATATAAATGTCTTTAAAATTATATTTTTAGAAGTTACTAGAATTGTCATTCAAATGCTAGATTAGTATATTTGTTTTTTTGAAGATTCTCCTTTTCTCTCCCTAGTGCCCAACACACATGGAACAAGAATGACTGAACATGACTAATATTGGTCATAGAGGATTTCTCATGCTAAACAAGCCTTTGACAAATGGCATGTCTTTCAGGGTAGATAAATCTAGACCGAGCGTTAGCAGGCACTAAAAACATCAGCCCATCTTTATCTTTGATGGTTCCTATATTCAGCAGGAAAATGCTCTTTTTCAGTTGAATGCATCTAAATGGTAACTAAATAGCTGTGAATTGAATCCTGGAAGAAAAGAGAAAAACAAAAAGCAATCACTCTTGATTTCTTGATGTGACATATTTGTTAAAGTTTTCTTGAACTTCAAAACCATATGCTTTACTAGAGATATAAATACATGGATATATATATATGTATATTTATATATCTATATAAGATATATATGTATATATATGTATAAGATATATATGTATATGTATGTGTAAGATATATATATATATATCTCTTAACAAAAATGAAAACTACATTAATGGAATTAAAGTGACTTCTACAGAGTGAATTTTCCTAGCATAGTAATTCAGAATTGAAGAGTATGCTAAAAGTTATTTAATTTCTTAATGTTTGATTTAACTATTGAAATTTCCAGGAGTTGATTGTCAAATTTGAGTGAATACCTTGTGATGATCTACAATCTGAATCCTATTTACAATTTAGTGCAACCACAGGCAGTTCATGTTTTGTGAAAAAGATGTGTAGCTAGAACTCAAAAAATACAGAAATTCTGAAAACATTAGTAACTTTTGATGAGAATCAATGTTAAATTGAAAGATTAAAGTTATCTTTTTTTACTTTTTCATTGATTGTCATAATTACCTAGGTCACATCAATGCATTAATTTATGCATCTAATATTATAATAACTTATTACATATAGACTCCTTGCTATAATAAAATCATATTAATTGTGTCATTGGCAGGAATTCCAGGTAGAATTGGAAAAAAAATAAATTGTGCACAATACATTATATATATGAGTTATTTCCATATTCTTTGTTTATAAGTAAATTATTTACACATAAGAGAAGGCAAAAACATAGATAATAATAGTGAATAGTATAACAATTATTTATTAATAATGGTAAAACAATTATTTAATTTTATCAACTACCAATTTTGGAGTTGGACACTCCAATATAAATTTTTAATTTCTTTGGTATCACTTTCTTATTTACAAATTGAGGGTAATCACAGTTGTTTGTTGTTATTCTTGTGAGGATTGTTACATTCTCCTGAAAAATATTTTACATTTTAATACACAGTGAGCACTTGTTAATATTAATAATGCATTATTTTATCTAATACGATATACCATACAATATTAATGTATAGTAAAGTTAATTAGTATCATCACTACAGAAAAATCTCAGTCTTTTCAATCTCTTAAAAAAATACCTAAACAATTAAAGGTTAGTTATTCAGTTCAATTTTTCTCAGCTTTTTCTGAGATCATAAACAGAGCTACCTTGAGGTAACAGACAAATTTTAAAAACTAAAATGTAAAGCTAGAATTCTTTTCTTTTATTCTACTGTTAATCCTCCCTACTCTCCAAATCTAAAAGTAGTCTTTATTTACTTAATTTTTCTTCCTTTTTGTTGATTTTGATTTAAATGAATACACTATTTTGTTTTTTCCTTTTAGAACATGTTAAGGTGTCCAACACTTCATAAGTTTTTGGAAAAAAATATTAACTGATGAAGTAGAGTGCCTTTTAAACTGTTCCATACTAATGCAAAAGGAAAAAAAAAAAAAGATCCTTTCTATAGGCTACTAGGTCTGACCTTTCTTACTTTACAGGAAGTGTAAGAGTCCCACATCCTCCCCTTATTCTTTCAAAACACTCTCTGGGGATGTGCTGCATTAAAAGGGAAAAAATGGCAATAATAAGCTTTTTATATTTTTCCAGTCTCTTGAACCATGAAATGTAGACATAAGCTCACGAATTTCAGGTAACATTTCAGTCTCTGCTGTAAAATGACCATAGAGTAGAACTGGCGAAGCACAAGTAGCATTTAGAGACCTCTTCTTCCAGGTAACCTCCCGTAACCTCTGAAGGGGGTCCTGGCTCAGAAAGCCACACAGCATTTTCAATAGCAAACCCAGTCCCTGTGGCTCTGCTAATCCCACTCTACCTGTCAGGGACGATTAGACAAGCACTGAGAGGAATACCCAGATGGAAAAGCCCTTTGGAAGGCTCGCCCCACCTGAGTGCCCTCAGACCTGGTGCCTCTTCAGGAAATGATTGTGCGGCTGTTACTTTTCTAGAGGAATATTCTGGACATTTTCTCTGAATCCTCATTTTTGAAAGGTCTTTCAGAGCTGAGATGGTATAAGTAAGATATTATTTATCTTTAACATCTACTAATCCAAATTTCACCAAGATCTGACTTTCTGAGTTTTTTCTCTCTGCTTCCTAGGCCTAATCTTTGATCTGATGCTTGAAGTTAGAGAAGGATGACGGAAGAGGGATGTTCATGGTTTTTGACCCACCCAAAGGCTATAATGGGCGCGTTATACAGATTCCTTAGGTGAATTAGGGAATTTTAATGTCTTAACCACAGAAAGAACTTTTTTACAGATTTTTTTTATAAATGATCTGAAAGGCCATAAAGTTTCCTGGACATAATAAAACATGATACAAAATTATTTGATGTGAATTGTTTTTTGTTTAGATAATCTGAACCACATGGCTTCTCCATAATTATTCAATACAAAGTGAACCTCTAAATATATGAATGCACAGTGAATAAGCTAAGGTTGAAACTCACTGAATCATAATTTCATGAGAAAACTTAAATAATTTACCAGAAATAGAGGATAAAATGTAAGAAATAAGTCTAGAGACCAACACATAGACAACTCAAATATCTATTCTTTTCAGTAATTGTAAATGAAAACATTGCCACTGTTATTGTGTGTTCTCCTTTAGCTTATTGCATTTCATTTCTCTAAGCATATTGTATTTCATTCTATTTTCACTGGACTGTTGCATAGTTAAGACATATCCCTATATTCTGTATATTAAGAGGGAAAATAATATACTGAGGCCATAAAGCTTAGAAGGCAGAGGTTAGGTTAAAAAGAAAGAATTTTTTACTCTCTCATTCCTGCTTTCTAATATCAGGATATTGATAGTTTGGATGTACTTAATGGACTTTCTTGTTATGAGGGAAAGATGGCACTTGCTGCATAGATGAGGTGGCAGAGATAGAAACTGAAAAACAGAAAATAAGACTGAAAAAATATAGACAAAATGGGAAAGAGAGGAGATGAAAAAAGAGAGATGGAGAGGAGGCAGTTGAGACTCTTGCCACTGAGAAATATAGCTTCTGATATAAGAAAGTCATCTGAGATCTTCTTATAAATGCAGTTAAAGATTCTAAACCATAATGATTCAAAATCCACATTTAACTAGAGACACAAGTGAGTCAGGGCAATTGAAATTTTAGGAGCATGAAAGAGGAAGATATTTCAGTTATCATTACTGTGGAATTATGTTACTTTGCAAATCCATTTCTTTTTCTTAAAAAATGCTTATAATTTATGGAAAATATGATTAGATTCTTCTAGCATCATCTCAGATCTCCTACAAATAATTAATGAAAAAGTCCTTGTTTCAAAAAAAATAGCTCCTTATGGTCATGGTAGTGAAGCTGCAAGAATGAGGTCAATTTAAGGGCCTAGTGGATCTCACAATGTTGACATGCAATTCTGCTTAATAGTTAAGTAAAACTTAGTCAAATTTTATTTTATTAAGGTTCCTGGTGGGCTATCTTCAGTGCTCGCAAGTGCACAGACTTTGATCATTAAAGCACACATGACAACAAGATCAATTACAATGTCCATTACAAAAAATAAAACTCACACAGTCAGTCAATTTGTTTTTAATGGAAGTCATCATTTTCACGTAAGCAAAATAGATTAGTTAAGATGAAGTAAATTTATAATTTCAAATTGTTTTATAAGTTAAATATTTCAGATAAAAGGATAATAGGCAACACTATTGTTAGCTGAAGAAACTCAGCTTGATAATGGCTAAGACAAACACACAGGAAACATCACACTGAATGAGGAAAAGCTAAAAGCATTTTCTCTAAAATCTGAAACAAGACAAGAAGTTTACTCTCTTTACTCTTATTCACATAATGCTGTAAGTTTTAGCTACAGCAATTAGAGAAATAAACAGCACACAAAAGTGTAATTCAAATTGAAATTGATGATTCCATATGCAGAAAAATATAAATATAATGTATACTTTATGCACTCTACCGAAGACTACTAGAACTTATAAAGTCAGTAAATTTATGGTTTTGAAATATTTATAAATCAGTAACATTTTTATACTCCAACAATGAACTTACTGAGAAAGAAATCATGAAAGCCATTTTACTTATAAAAGACACAAAAAGTCCTCTAAAATACCTAATAAACATAACCAAACATATGAAAGACATGACCTAGAAGAATATCACAAAATATTCACACTATGCAAAGTCATTTAAAGATTTAATGCTATCTCCAGAAGTGATATTCTTCACAGAATTAGAAAAAAAAATCCTAAAATTCATATGGAAACACAAAAGATCCTAACTATTCAAAGCAATCTTGAACAAAAAGAACAAAACTGGCAGAATCACAATGCTTTATTTCAAGGTATACTATAGAGTTTTATCAACCAAAACAGCATGGTACTGGCACAAAAACAGAACTATACACTGATAGAACAAAATCTAGAGCCTAGAAATAAACCCGTGGATCTACAGCCAACTGATTTTCAATAAAAGTGCTAAAAACATATACATCTTCAATAAATGATACCAGAAACTAGCTTTCCATTTCAGAAAAAGTGAAAACTGAAAATTGAAAATTGACATTATTCCTTTCTTTATACAATAATCAACTCAAAATGGATCAAAGACTAAATGGAAAAATGAGAGTATGGAACCACAGAAAGAAATCATTAAGATATCAATGCCATCAATGTAGGGCATGGTTTTTTCTTGTAAGATCTCAAATGAATAGGCAACAAAAGCAAGGATAGACAAATGGGATATCAAATGAAGAATCTATGCACAGTAAAGTAAACAGTCAACAGAGTGAAGAGACAACAAGCAAAACAGAACAATCATTTATTTGTAAATGAATAATATGGTGAAGGCTTAATATGCAGAGTATAAAATTGAGTCAAATAACAACAATAAAAACAAACAGTCCAATTAAAAATGGAAAAATGATATAAATAGACATTCCTAAAAAGAAAAAAAAATATATGAGGAAATGATTAAAATCGTCAACAGAGTAATACAAATCAATACCACAAGGTGATATCACACTCAAGTTAGTATAACAATGATCAGGGCAAGCATTTGATGCAGAGATCAAGATGACTGGGAGGCCTACATCTCATATCTAAGTTTGAGTTCTGATTTCATTTCTGATTCCAGATTCCTGTTATTGCTTACCCAGGGATACAGCTGATTATTCATAGTTGTTGGATATCTGTCCTCTGGTAGGAGAGCTGGATTGAGTTCCTGGCTCCCAGCTTTGTCCTAGACAAGTTCTTGATATTTTGACAGTTGCAGAATCAACCAGTGAACCAGGAAGATCTTTGTCTCAGTTGGTTTCTCTCTCTCTCTTTCTCTCTCTCTCTCTTTCCTGGTGAGGAGGTTGAAAAAGGAAACTGTTATATATTGCTGGAAGGAATACAAATTCACAAATTGATACAGTCATTATGGAAAAAGACATCAAAATTAGTCAAAACACTAGAGGATTGCTATCCCATTATCCCACCTCTGTGTATGGGAGTACTCATATAGTAAATGGAAATGATATCAGCCTATCAAACACTCCTATGTTTGTTGCAACACTTTTTTTTTTTTTGACAGGCAGAGTGGACAGTGAGAGAGAGAGACAGAGAGAAAGGTCTTCCTTTTGCCGTTGGTTCACCCTCCAATGGCCGCCACAGCTGGCGCGCTATGGCCGGCGCACCGCGCTGATCTGAAAGCAGGAACCAGGTGCTTCTCCTGGTCTCCCATGGGGTGCAGGGCCCAAGCACTTGGGCCATCCTCCACTGCCTTCCCAGGCCACAGCAGAGAGCTGGCCTGGAAGAGGGGCAACCAGGAAAGAATCCGGCGCCCTAGCCGGGACTAGAACCTGGTGTGCCGGCGCCTCTAAGTGGAGGATTAGCCTATTGAGCCACGGCTCAGGCCTGCAACACTCTTTACTGTACCCAAGAAATGGAATGGAATCAACCTCAGTTTTTTGGATTATCCATTGAATAAATGGATAAAGAATGTGTCGTATATATACATAAAGAAACGTTATTCAATCTTAAGTAAGCTCATAATTTTCAGCAAGATGAAATCAACTGGAGGATGTTAGCTTAAGTGAAATAAGCCAAAGAAAGACAAATACCATATTCTCTCTCAGGCTCCTATGTGGAAACTTAGAAAAATCTATTTGAAAGCAGGGCAATGATTAATAGAAGATGGGAAGGGCTGTGGAGAGAAGGGTAAATGGTGGTTGGATAACAACCAAAACACAGACTCATGTGCATGGATTTCAAAAATTTTCATCCAAGGAATGAATTCCAGTGATTCACAGCACCATGGGAAGGACTACAGATCACAATAAACTATTAAATATTTTAATAAGACTTAAATAGGAAGGGCTCCCAAACTTCAAATACAAATCAATAATGAAGAAATGGAGATACTGATCACCCTCATTTGATCATTATGTGCGATACACATGTAATGAAATATCACATGGTATTCCATGAGTACATATGAATATTACATGTTAATAAAAGTAAAATCAGTAAATAAATAGAAGAATTATTAATCTCTTTTTATGCATATCTCTTAACAAAGGGCTAAAATACTGATGGCAGCTTTGTCCAACTCTTGTATCTGCTTTGTAAAGTAATATGACTCACATTTTGTTATTTTGTTTCTATATACCATTGGAGTGTAAGTAGCCAGAAGGGCTGTATTAATTTTTTTTGTTCATGTCTTATTTTACTTTTCTCTGTCTATATGTTTTTAAGCCACAATTTTATTCTCATAAATATAACTTAAGTTTTCCTACATTGGTATTTTCTTAATCTGAAGTCCTAGGCAGCTGCATACCATTCATTAGAAATATTAATAATCAGCTTCCTGTCCCCATCCAGACCTACTGAATCTGAGCCAAGTGGAAAGGAGTGTGGCATTCTAAGTTTAAGAACTTTTCCAGGTTGTTTTCATTTAACTAACTGCTTTGAATCACAGGCATGGAGTTTACTGTCAATATGAATAACTTGAGGTAAAATCCAATTGCTATTTATAGCATTTTTAAATGGAATGATTTTTCTCCAACATACAAATCTTTTAGATCTTTTGGTTTCACCTATTCTAATCAGCAGAATTATGCAAATAACCGGCAGTATTGTAGTTAGCTTCAATGTCTACAATTTCTGCATAGATTTCCTGAAAATGTCTCAAAATGATTTTTTAAAAAAATTAAGATATAGCAACCTATAAAGTGAAGTAAATTTGACTTATTGAACACATTATGAATAAGAAGTTATGAACACATGGGTTCTGATGCCAGTAGATAACTATTTGTTATTGAGAAACTGGTGATAACCCTTGACCAGTGTGAGCAACAGGAAACTCTGCTGCAGCTTCGGTTCTCATCTCCGTTTGCTTTTTCACGACTTAAGATATCCTTGCTGATTTATTGCTTCTAACAGTGGTCCGTGTGGGGCTGAGTGATGGCTATGACAATCTGACTGTGGTGTGAGGAGTTGTTTCCTGCTTGGGATGCTGGTTAAAACGGATTTCCACTTTGGAAGAGTGTGAATGATAATGCATGATGTCCCTATCACTATATCCTTTCCACTCACTGCAGCTGCTCTCAGGAAGGCATTTAGGACCAACTCAGGTTAATTACATCAGGCCTAATATTCTGCAATGATACACAGAATACGTACAATAGAAATCCAATTACAGTTCTGCATTCCATTTGACTCACGTTCTAATTCTGGCAGATGTTAAATAGGTTCAATAAATGATAATTTAAATGCTCCATATTATATTTAAAATTGTTTTGAGGAACTAAGTAAAATGTCAATTTTCCCCTGCTTTGTAACTCTGTTGCATATTGTTTTCTATGAGACTATTAATTTTCCTGCCTCGCAGCCGCTGTCCTCACCAGTTCACATTTATGTTCCCTAATTCCTTCACATGCAGTTCTGAATGGGCTGAAGCACTCTCTGACATACCCTGAGGCATCAGGAAAGCCAGATCCTGACAGGAAGCCAGAAAGATGGACCAGCCATCCATTTGTTAATGTGTCACACTTGAATTACACATGGCTGGCTGCAAAATTAAATTGCTCTTTCAGGATATCAGCAGAGACATAGATACAGCATTATAGCTCGGTGTTCCTATTGTTTTCGGATCAGAAAATGCTTTACTTGTGTATCCTTGCTAAATTGTGTTCACTGAAAGTGCAGATTGAAAAGGGTATTGATTGCAGCTTTCCCTGAGCCTGGAGTGGTTCTGTGATTTCAGAATTGAACACTTAGATGGAAAAGAGTGTGAATTTCCGGCCTTGGCACCTGGAAAATTCCGGAAACCTTTAAAGACAAGGACTGATAATGAGATGATGTTGTTAAACTTCCTGGTAGCAATCCGTGCAGCTGTGTCCATTCTCCTCTTCCTAATCTAAAGTGCTGTATTCAGACTTAATAACTCTTCCACATATAACACTCATGGCCTACAAATGTAGTCACATCTATAAGAATGGCTGCTCTACATCCAGTCTAATCAAGAGTTAGAAAGCAGTGAACTAACAACCAGTGCACATCATTGGCAATGGGTAAACACTAATTGCCAGGAATTTAAAATTCGTCTATGCTATGAAATGAATTATCTCCTCACATTTCATATGTTCAATCCTCACCCTTAATGTGATGCTATTAAAAAGTGGAGGCCTTTGGGAAAAGCAATTAGACAACAAGGGTGGATTGCTCGTGAATGGAAAAATGCCCTCATAAAAGAGTCCCAGGCTAATCTCCAACAACTCTCTCCCTTGTGAGGATGCAACGAGAAGACAGTCATCTACAAACCAGGAAGCAGACACTCACCAGATACTTGATGCTCTGGCACGATAATCTCCGGCTTCTGAACCTCCAGAACTTTGAGAAATAAGTATTGGTTACTTAAAGTATTTAGTCCATGCTAACTTGTTTGAGAAGCCTGAACTGGCTAAGACACTTTAGATGAGGGAAACACAGATGGAGTTGCCAACACTTCCAAGCAATTTCGATTGCACTTAAAAGCATGTAAAAATGAATTATTTCAGATGGTGGAAATAAATAAAAATCACCCAAATGAGAACAGAGGCTACATATGGAAAACATGCCATAGCAGGGGAGTCAGCCACCATGACTTGCATTTGGCAAACACTCCAAGGCAAGCAGGAGAGTGGAAAGAGTGTGTGTGTGGGGGGTGGGGGTGGGGGGGCTCCAATGTGCTAGGATTAGAGGACATTGGCATGGGAGGCAGACAAAGTAGCAGTGGACTCTGTGATTAACAAGGATAGAATATTTGGTTTCCTCTCATTGTTCTTGGGTTAGCAGTAGGGGCAAAAATGTAAGGAAGTGTGCAGTCTTGAGTATGTCCTCACCTTTATGGACTGGTTGTTCCAATGGTTGTGGGTCATTTCATTGTCCATTGTATATTCAGTCTTTTAAGATGTTAGAATAGTCATGTGGGAATAAAATTCAAGCAAGCTAGTTTCTTCACTGAAACAGCATTCTTAACTGAACTCATCAGAAGATGTTGGGTAAACATTCATCAAATCCTCCTTCTTACCATTTAGCACCACTCACCTTAGGGATTAATGGCATCAATATATTGAAAGGGAGCAAGGTGCTCCTAGCATTCTGAGTTTCAGTAATGAGGCCACAGTCTATGCAACTCTGAGAATAAATGAGGTGAGCATGGATTTTGAGAAACTCTGCACATGTGCTTCAGTGATTTGCAGGAGCCAGGTGACGTTTGCCTTCACAGCAAGCATGGGGAAGCTGTCTACTGAAGAAAGGGCTACCAAAGTTGAGAGAAATCAGTGTGATACATTAGGGTCAAGGGAAGCTTTCATGGGGAGTGTGTGGTTGAAGCAGGGCCAATCATGATGAGATTTCAGCAAGGACAGAACAGATAGACAATACTTTTTGTAGTATGAATAAAAGATGCAAAGCTGCAACATTCAGAGATGAGATGGTAAATTTGATTACAGATTCTGCCTTGCCAGAATTATAACATAAAGTGAAAGTGGAAATAATATATTGTAAAATATATAAATACCAAAAGAAGGAGTACTGTTGACAGAATAAAATAAAATGAAATTTCTTTAGCACAATGTTGTATTTGAAATTGGATTTTTTTTTTTGAAAGTGACAGAAGCAGACATTCAAAAGGAATTACCTATAGGCAGATGTATGTCTATTACTGCATTTTAAAATGAGTAATCCATATAAGTATGTTTGAAATTCTTCCCAGGGAAGTACTATTTTGAAGCTGTAAGTATTCTGTTTAAGGGAAGGAATATACAGGAATAAAATAGACCTCTGGAAGTGGGTAATTATATTATATGATGAGAGGAAAAATGAGAATTAGTGAAAGTTTGACAAAGGTCAAATGCTGTGGTGTCTTGGAAAACTCCACAAAGATGGTGGGGCTGAGAGTTGTGTCATAGGCTGTGATGTAATCCCAAAGAACCACTATATTAAATGACCTTATGTAGTAGTTTGAAATGTTCTTTCATTAGCTGATGAGCTGGAAGGTCTATATATTTAACAAGATGAAGTTTAGGAGTACCAGACAAAGCTTACAGCTATGGCTAATATAAATATCAAATACATGGAAGATGAAGACTAGCTATGTTTATTTGGAAGCTTGCCAACTGAGTTATTTATGCATAATTAAAAGAACAAATCAAATGCAAAAGTTCTCATTCACACATTTTCTAATTCATAAACATCCTATTTTGTGGGGCTATAGAAAAACATGAATACTAATCATTTTCAAACCAGTAGCAATTGATTTTGGCCTTTAAAAATTTTAATTACTTATATCAGTAGCAGTATATGTAAGCTTTAGTGGAACATACTGAGTTGGGAAGAATTATGAAATGTATAATGTACACAGGAATTAGAATATCTTGAGAGAACATTTGATGCAATTTTTCTAAAAAAAATTTTACCCATTTTTTACAAAGAAAATGTCCCCAAGCACTGAAACTTTGGCAATTTTTTTTTTTTTTTTTTACAATCAGGTTATGTGATTTTATTTCAGCTCTTTCACTAGAAACTTACATTACACATGATTAGGAAGAAATTGAAAACAAGTGCTTATTTCAACTCATTCTATCTCTTTTTAGAGAACTCGTCATTATTTTATCTTCCATTGACAAATATATTAAGTTGACTCATAATATCAAGTATGATGATTATATGAGAGAGGACAACAAGCAAGGATGATCACAATTTTAAAATGCATACTTATGGCCTAGCAGTACAATTTTGGGAATTTGTACAACATTGCTAAAGTGAATTGTTTATGAAAAATAAGACATTGAAGGCAACTTAGATGTGTTAGAAAAAAATAATAAAATAAACTATGGCATATCCATATTATGCAGGAATCTTTGGCTATCAAAATATATACACCATATTAGAAAAAATGGAAGTTTTAAATCCAGTGCTAAAAAAGTATGTAGGAAAAGTATGTAGGAAATCATGTCATTTTAGTAAATTATTCTTATTCATATACATAAAAAACATAAAAAAGACCTGGAATGATAAATATCAAACGGTTAATGGTAGTTCACTTAGCAATTCTTAAACAAGGCTGCCAAGAAAAGGTATGGGAAGTTTCAATATTTTGTTTACATAAACCTGTGTTAATTTGTGTACATTTTTATTATTTTGTAATTTCTATTTCTCTTTTTTAAATTTTTTTGTTTTTATTTTCTTGAAAGGCAGAAAGAGAGAAAACAGATATCGTGACAGATTGTCCATCTGTTACTTCATTCATGAAATGCTTGAAACAATCTAGGCTCTCTGCTAGTTAAATACAGGAGCCTGGAACTAGTCTAGGTTTCCCACCAAATTGTCAGGGACCCAAGAACTTGAGCCATCATGTGCCTCCCAGACTATCCATTCACAGGAAGCTGGAATCAGAAACAGTCAATACTCAAAGCCAGGCACTCCAATATGGGATGCAGGCAAACAGTGTATGCCAAACGCCCACCCTTTACATTGATTTTTTTTGAGATAATTTAAATTTTATGTGCTAATCTGTAAGGGTTTTGACAAACACATAATTCAAACACTTATCAAGATAAGGAATATTTCTTTCACCCCTCTTGGAGCAATATCAATTGAAACTCCTTGGATTGATGTTACTTCTAGCCCTGAGAAGTTTCCTTATTGCTGTAACTTACAATAGATTTTGTGGTGATGATTAAGTTAGAACTTAACACAAATGAGGGAATATCAATGCTGTGCTATTCCAGTCCAGATAAAACCTTCCAGATTTAAAATTTTCTGTTAATTATATTATAATTTTTCTTGGTCAAGATATTTTATACACACACACATAAATATAGAAGTATATGTATATACTTTAATTGTATATATATATATATACACACACAGCATGGTTTATGTAAATGTACTATATATATACATTTATATACATACATACAAACACACGCATAACCACTCAATCAATAAATGTGATTATGGTTGATTGGGTATTTCTGGGAAAACTGCTTAGCCTCTCTTACTTTCACTGTCTTGTACACACATAAAAATAATAACCAAAATCTGTACTGGAAAGTTACTAAGGTTAATAAAGGTAATTAAATTTCCTAGGGAGAAGCTGGACTTTTATGTACAAATTATACAAGTTGATATATAAATATAATTTCTTACAACTCTCCCAAAGTGTGGCATTGTCTGCTAATTTTGTTTCTTTTGAAAATGATGCAGTGGAAAGTATATTGAAAACATTGGGTGTTACCTTTACTCACACTTGTTTTTAAAACTGGAAAGAATTAGAATTGCATATTGTTTTGTCTTAGAATAGAGCTTTGGTGTTTTGTATTATTATTTTATGTAAATGACTTTGATGGTAGGGGGTCTTACAAAGTTTTGATATGATTATCTTCAAGGTTTCTTTCATAATGAGACAGAAATGTAAAGTCAAGGGCTAAAATCCTGGTTATAACGTTTTCCTCCTTTGTTTTCAAATTTTTTTTATTAAGAGGATTTGTGCTTGCCCATGAATACCTCTGATATCTGAGTCTGTCACACTGCCTTTCTTAAGATTCTAAGACCACATAATTATAAATGAGAAATCCTTATCTGAACAACTTTCTGTTTCTCCATTTGTTTACTATATGGTTAACTATTCTAAATAGCATAATGAGTACTATATTTCCTATTCCACGCTTTCTTTCTTTCAAGCTGTGATGATCCCTAAAAGAAAGCAAAAATATGTTGATGTAATTACAAGTTCAGGGTAATATCTATAGGAATTTAATGCAGTTTTTTATGGTTCTAAGGATATAAGCCCCTCAATTAATCACAGTTTGAATCATCCAGCTGGTTATTTTAATTTGTTCTTATGAATTGGAGATTTTTCCCTCTACTTTTTTTTTTTTTACTTTTAGAAATAGAAAATTTGCTCAATGGAAATCATACCTCTTAAACAATATGCAACTCTTCACATAATATTTATTATTTATATAAATATGTTTATGTATATTTTGTTCTAATTCTAGTGTGAAATTTTTTATGTATTTTGTGGAAAATGAGGTCACACTTTAAAATTATGTGTCTTGCTAAGTTAATTCTGAAACATATATCTATATCTGCGGACTTTACAAGTCATGACTCAATTTTTAAAAATGTAATGTCATCACTCGTATTACATGCTTTAGAGTCAAAGTAATATTATCTCTATGTCATTTTCTTACACACTGAACAATGTGATAATGAGTAGGTAGTGCATGCAGACTGGAAAGTGACAGTGTAATGATACTCTCTTCCCTTCTACCCTTTAATGTGCTCGAAATTTCTGAAGCTGTTTTGTTTGGGTTTATATATGTTTGCTATATCCCATTTGGTACATTTTTACCTAAGCATTTTCTTGTAGTTGCTTATAGTTAGAAAAAAATCAACCTACTGCAGCAGTTACTTGTATGCCCTCACTCTCCAATACATCTTTTTTTTTTTCAGTACTAGGTCACTTTTTTTAAAGATTAAGATAGAGATAAATGTCTTTTTAAAGATATGTACTTGAAAGGCAAGAAAGCAGATAGAGACAGAGAGATATACACAGAGCGACCTTCCCTATGCTGTTTCAGTTCTCAAATCATGTCAGTACCCAGGGGAGACAGGCTGAAGCCAGGAGCTCAAAACTCAACCAAGTATCCCACATGGGTGGCAAGGACCCAAGTATTTGAGCCATCACTTGCTATCTATTAGAGTACACAGAAGCAGGAAGCCAGAACTAGAAGCAGAACTGGAACTCAAAACCTTGGCAGTCTAATATGGGATGTTGTCCAAACCAGCCCTTTAAATGCTGCACCAAATGACTGCACTGAAAGATGTTTTTCTAATTCATGGAAATATTAGCCACTTTTTTTCTTCTGAGTTCTAAATTTCCATCTAAGTCTCATGTTATTTCTTCTTAAAGAAATTGCTTTAACGTGCTTTATATAGTAGGTCAGATAACAATAAATACTCTCAGCTGTTGATTTTTTCAGAAAGAGTCCTTGTTCTGTATGTGTGCTGGGTATAGTAGTCTAGAGTGATAAGACTTGAGTTGTTTTAGTTTCCATGCTTTCTTTAATATTTAAATTACTTAACACTTAAAAATTTTTAAATATTTAACATATTGCTATGGTTTTTCTGTCATATAAGTTTCCAACAAAAACTTAACTTTTCTTCACACTTCTATAGATAATGTATCTTTTCTATTGCTGTTTTTTTTTCTTTTATTTTTTCTTTTATTTTTTTTTAAACTTTTATTTAATGCATATAAATTTCCAAAGTACGACTTATGGATTACAATGGCTTCCCCCCCATACCGTCCCTCCCACCCACAACCCTCCCCTTTCCCACTCCCTCTCCCCTTCCATTCACATCAAGATTCATTTTCGATTATCTTAATATACAGAAGATCAGCTTAGTATACATTAAGGAAGGATTTCAACAGTTTGCTCCCACACAGAAACATAAAGTGAAAAATAATAGATGATTTTTTTAAATGATGATGAAATCAGAGCAGACCTATTGTCATGTTTAAGCAGCCAGGACATATACTGACACGCATGTGGGATGCTGGCACCACAAAGACTTAACCTGCTATGCCACAGCACTGGCCCCTGATTTCACTTTTAAAGAATAGCTTTGGCATTGGTGGTTTGTATAGTGATGAGTATAGCTGCCTTCCAAGAATAGCTTCCCTGGATATGGTATCCTTAGTGAGGTTTTTGTTTGTTTGGTTTTATTTCTTTTGGGATCTTGAATATATAAGCTATTCTCTTCTGGCTTCTAAGATTGCTGCTGGGGAGTCTCCTTTTATTCTAAGGGTTTTCCCTCTATATGTAAGCTCGTTCCTTCCTCACTACCTTTTGGATTCCCTTCACATCTTTAACCTTGGAGAACTGGAATACAATATGATTTGGAGAACATTTTTTTTTAGGTTGAACCTCTTTATAGACATTTGTGCTTCTTATATCTAACGGGTTGTATCTCTTTGAAGACTTGGGAAATTTTCCACTGGTATTTCATGTAATAGGCTCTCAATGTCTTTTTTGTTTTGTTAGTTATCCCCTTAATATGAATAAAGTGTTTCCATATACTGAAAATTTATTAATTTAGTGATATCTCATATTTATTGTAGGCTTTCTTTATTCTTTTAAATTATTTTCTCTCTTTTTGGTGTCTGACTAGGTTTCCTCAAAAAACTTTTCCTCAGGATCAGAAATTCTTTCTTCTGTTTGTTCTATTCCGTTCTTGAAGCCTTAATTGTATTTTCATTCATTGAAGTTTTTTTAAAAGATTTTATTTATTTGAGAGGTAGAGTTACAGATAGTGAGAGGAAGAGACAGAGAGAAAGGTCTTCCATCCATTGGTGTACTCTCCAGGTGACTACAACGGCCGGAGCTGCTCCGATCTGAAGCCAGGAGCCAGGAGCTTCTTCCAGGTCTCCCACACGGGTGCAGGGGCCCAAGGACTTGGGACATCTTCTACTGCTTTCCCAGGCCTTAGCAGAGAGCTGGATTGGAAGTGGAGCAGCTGGGAATAGAACCGACACCCATATGGCATGTTGGTGCCACAGGCGGAGGATTAACCTACTACGCCACAGCGCTGGCCCCTCATTGAAGTTTTAAGCTCCAAATTTTTTATTTTTGTTTTAGGTGATTTCTACATCTTTTTTGAATTTCTCATTCATGTTAGACATTTTTTCTCCTTTCTTTGAATTGTCTATCTATGTGCTCATGTATCTCAAATTTCCTTAGAATCATGATTTTGAATTCTTTCAAGCATTTTATAAATTTCATTAAAATACAAATCTTTCTGGATAGCATATTGTGCTTCGTTTCATGCTTCCTTCTTCTTCATGCTTTCTGTGCTCCTACATTGAAATACACACATATTGTGTATCAGATTCTTCTTGCTGGAGTAAATTGTAATGGAAAAAGCTTTTATTGTTGTTGCTAATATTAGATACAGCCTGTCTGTAGGACAGTGCTATTGGGTTTTGTTCTTGGTGAACTTAGAAATACGATCTTCATTTCATTTCTTTAGCTTTAGTCCACAGCAGTTTCTGAGTGCCATGTTGCACAGTCTACAACAATTCATGACAGAAGTGTTATGCCATTGTAGAGGATGTAACTTCCAAAGATGTGTGTCCTTGGGCCCCATCAAGTGGGTCCCACACTGGAGTTGTGATAGCAGTAACTACATTCCTGGTCCTGTGTGCCACATGGGAATGATCTCCAGTTCCCACTAGATAAGCTGGAGTAAAGCTGGTGTTTTGGGCACCAATATGTATGGCTTTGAAACTGCAGGGAATCGATGACTTTCCATAAGTCCTCCCGAGCGTGTGTAGGTGATTTTGGGGCTTATTACACCTCTAGCCACACACAGTCTTAACACTGGAGTATATGAAAGGATCATTTCCCAAGTTCCACAGGACAAGTACAGGTTGTGATTTGGATCATGTACTTTCAGGGACAGGCCTATAGCACTGAAAGGGCAGATTGGTCATTCTCCAGGTCCTGCAGTGTGAGTGCAGGTGACTCTGGAGAATACAGTATCAACAATCATGACCCAGAGCTACAGGACCTGCCGAGGACCTTACCCAGGCCCAAAGGGGCAACTGTAGAATATGCTGAAGGCCATGCATTGGCAGGCACAGACCTGGAAGAGTGGAATGGCTGGAGATTCTTCCAGGTACCAATTTGTAAGCTCAGATGCATGCCAGTTGTTATAATTGCAGTATCACAGGATTCTGTGAGTTACCATTTCCATAGAGTAAGTGCAAGTTGTACCTTGGACTGTGAACTGGCAGGCACAAACTTGGAGCAATGGAATGCAAATGGGGACTTGCCCAAGTAGATAGGTTTTATTTTAGTTTATATTAATATGTTCCCAAGGTCATAGATACTTCTTTTCTATAATCCAATTTTCTGTTATGTCTTCCACTATATCATTTCAAATACTGTTTTTCTCCATAGAAGTTTCAATTAGATAATATATAAATATATATATATATATTCTTTCTTCTTGAATATCTAGAATATTTTTATAATAGCTCTTTTAAGGCTACCTCAGTTGCTTAGGAGAATGTTTTTGTTAATTGAGTTTTCTCTTAGGTATAGGTCATATTTTTCATGCTTCTTGTTAACTTTGTATTAGAGTCTAGACATTGTCAATTTTACCTGGTTGATTTCTGTATTTTGCTGAATCCTGTTTACTTAGTGTTGAAGTTTGTGTAGCATGTAATTAAGTTATTGGTACAGAGTGCTTGAACGCTATTCTACTTTCATTAGCTTTTCTTAAATTTGAAAGTTTACTCATTTGTTGTATACCTTTATACCTGAGATTTTTTAAATATAATTTTTATATAGAATAAATTCTATTTAGTTTTGCTTGTAGAAAACCAGATTTTTTGCCCTGAAATTGTGTTGCTTCACCATAAAACTCTTTATTTATCCAATTTGAAAGTTGACAGTTAACTGTTACCTTCAGAGGATTACTTAAAGAACTTTATTTTCAGGCAAATTGTGCCAAATATTCTGAAATTTTCTTCCATTTTATTTTCCATTAAGAAGTAATAAAGCACTTAAGGATTGAGGCCCTGGGATCAACACACTATTTATGAGTATTCTCCCTTTTTCCTGCATATCTGCAGAGATTATTTACTTCATACTGCAAATCCACAGCCAAGTCCACCAAGCAGATTTCTCTGTGAAGACAATGCCTTAGTGCATAGAAAAAAGAGTCCCTTTTCGCCATGCTAATATTGCCCTTGCATCAGCTAAGAAAACGTGACTCCCCCTGGTCCTCTGGATAGCTGTATGCAAAAGTCTTACAGTTGTTAATTTCATAAACCAGAGTACTCATGTAGGGAGATTTCCTAAGTTAAACTATTTTAAATTTAACATATGACAATACTATAAAACATTAAGATGAATTGTGAAAAAGATATACAATTGATATGCACATGAAAAACAAAAAAAATCATAATACACGCCTCAGGGAATAAAAATAAAAACAACCATGAGACACCACTACAAACTTACTAAAAGAAACAAATCCAGGACACTGACAACACCAGATACTGGTGAGGATGTGGAAAAGTCATAACTCCCATTCATTGCTAGTGGGAATCCAAAATGTTAAGGCAACTTTGGAAGACAGTTTGGCAGTTTGCCACAAAATTAAACAGTTGCTGTATAATCCAGCCACCAAGATTCTTGATATTTGCTCAAAGGATTGAAAATGTATGTCACAAAAACCTGCACAACAGATGTTTGTAGCAGCTTGTTTTGCGATTGCCAAAACATGGAATGAACCAAGATGCCGTTTGTAAATGAATGGATAAATAAACTGTGATACATAAAGACAATGAAATATTATTAAGCAATAAAAACAAATGAGTTATCAAGCCATTAAAATATATGGAGCAGGAAGTGAGTGTTCAGAGTAATGGTTAATACATGTGTGTCCCACATCAGAGTGCTTATGTTTGAATCTTGACTCTGACTGATTTCTTGGTAACACAACTCCTCAAAGTCAATGGTGATTGCTCAACTGTGTTCCTTCCATTCAAATGACTGACATAAACAGCATTCTCAGCTCCAAGCTTTTGACCCGGCCCAGTGCCAGCTGTTGTAGGTATTTTGGGGAATAAGTCAGTGGATGGGAGTTCTCTATCTCTATACCTCTCTCTCTCTTTCTTTCCCTTTGTTTGCAAATAAATAAATACAGAAAATTTTTAAAAATATGTGGAGAAAGTTTAAATTTGTATTAAAAAGCCATATGACTTGGATATGGTTTGAGTGTTCCCCAAGTGTAATATTCTAAAATTTAATCTCAATTGTGAGATATTACATTCAGGCATTTATTTGCAGATTAGGGAGATTTCACCCATATTAAACATTTTCTCTTGCAAATAATTGTTCTCCAAAATCAGTTTATCTAGAAGTTTCAAAAATTCTTTAGCTGCCTTTATATCAGCACTTATATACTTACTACTTAATTTTACATTTTATAATAAATTTCATTCATTTAAAACATCAAGAGTTATTAGTAAATTCCATATCTTAGTAATTTCTACCCTTTGCTTTCAACATCAGAAACGAACTTCTTGATTTGGCTAGGATTAATGTAGTTAGATATGGAATATACTTCTGTGGCTGTTCTTCAGAGCAGTCATTAGAAGTTTATATATCTAACATAAGCCTTTATCAAATTCTTGTTAGTCTTCTTGCATTCAATGGAGTACATTCTTTAACAACTTTCATCCCCTTTTTTGTTGTTATTCAAGGTCCTCCCTATGATATGTGCCTGACTGATGAAAAATAATCACTGATTTTTCTCATCTATAGTTCTTCCTCATGTGAATGGAAGGGGAGAGGGAATGGGAAAGGGGAGGGTTGCGGGTGGGAGGGACGTTATGGGGGGGAAGCCATTGTAATCCATAAGCCGTACTTTGGAAATTTATATTCATTAAATAAAAGTTAAAAAAAAAAGTTCTTAATCATTGTAATACCATTTCCTGATCACTCAATATGGCTTCTTACTGGCAACACTAGAGTTGATTTAGATTACCTAGAGGCCATGATGAACAAAACAAAAGAAGATTAAATCAAGTGCAAGTGAAATGGTGTGATGCCCATTATTACGTATTAAAAGATTTAAATTAGATAAGGCCATTAGAACGGAACCCCCATAATTGAATCCTAGTGAATTTACTACAGAATAGATATAAGCTAGTCACACTAGCACATGCATGCACACATGTACAAACACACATAACACATACATGTGGGAAAGCTCTCTGTTTCTTATCATGTGATGCCCTGAATCATCTTGAGACTCTGACAACAAGAAAGCTATCACCAGGTGAAAACTCTTGGCATTATATTTCCAGAAACATGAGCCAATAGACAATTTTTTTCTTTATAAAGAAAAGTAATCTTCTTCAGGCAAGAATCACACTATAGTGTTGAAAAACCAGCCAACAAACTAACGGCTATAGTGTCACTAAGCAATTGGCATTTTTCAACCCTATTAAATATTATAGGATTAATGATAACTATTATATATGTGGTTCATCAATGACTTAATAGGATTATGTAGTATGTTAGTATAATGATTTTGAATTTTCAAACAGAGAAACAAGATCTTAGCACTTTTTCACATTAAAAATAATCTGAAAATTTCAGCAAGAGATGTCATGTATAAGTGCAATTCATTTTGCTGATATTAATTTGGAACATGTTTTCTCTGGTTGAAATCCCCTGAAAAAACAAAACTTAAATAAATCCATAATGACAGGTTTTAATTTTTTTGTTCTACTTAATACTATTTGTTGAACTGTGTAATTAATACACAATTATTCTTAAGTGTTGAAACTTAACTGAAAAGTGTTCCCTGTTAAATATAAGAGTGGGAGTAAGAGAGGGAAGAGATGTACAGTTTGGGACATGCTCAATTGAAATTCCCCAAATGGTAGAGTTAGAAACATGCCAGGGGATTCCAATTCAATCCCATCGAGGTGGCATGTACCAATGCCATCTCACTAGTCCAAGTGATCAATTTCTGTTCACAATTGATCATAATGATAGGACTAAGAGTGAAAGGGATCACATAAACAAGACTAGTGTCTGCAAATACTAGCTGATAGAATCAAAAAGGGAGAGATTGATCAAACCTGGGAAGTGGGATACACAGTAGACTCATAGAATAATGGATGTCCTAAACAGCACTCTGGCCTCAGAATCAGCCCTTAAGGTATTCAGATCCGGCTGAAAAGCCCATGAGAGTATTTCAGGCATGGAAAGCCAAGACACTCTGGCAAAAAAAAAAAAAAAACCTAAATGAAAGTTCTCTGTGAATGAAATCCCAGTAGAAAGAACGGGCCATCAAAGAAGGAGGTACCTTTCTCTGAAGGGAGGAGAGAACTTTCACTTTGCCTATAACCTTGTTGAAATATGATCAGAGTCGGTGAACTCAAAAGGCCTCCATAGCCTTGGCAGCTCATGACAAGAGCCTAGGGTGATTACTGATGCCATAAACAAGAGTGCCAATTTGTTAAGTCAACAACAGGAGTCACTGTGCACTTACTCCTCATGTAGGATCTCTGTCCTTAATGTGATGTACATTGTGATTTAATGCTATAACTAGTACTCAAACAGTATTTTTCACTTTGTGTTTCTGTGTGGGTGCAAACTGTTGAAATCTTTACTTAACATATGCTAAATTGATCTTCTGTATATAAAGATAATTGCAAATGAATCTTGATGTGAATGGAAGTGGGAGAGGGGAGGTTTTGGATGGGAGGGAAGTCATGGGGGGGAGGAAGCCATTGTAATCCATAAACTGTACTTTGGAAATTTATATTCATTAAATAAATGTTAAAAAAAAAACCCTCTGGTAATAAATGAACATACCCTGTCACTCCTTCCTGAATGCTTGATGGCGAGTAGAAAACCCATATAGTGGATACATTCAGAAGTTTTCTTCAACTATGTGATCTGGATGCCTCCCCCTGATCCCAAGAAAATAGTTGATGAGCCTATTAATAAGGTTCATTTTAGAGCTAGTATTTTCTGTTAAATGTTCACAACTACTTCTTCCCCAGAAATTAAGGAGTACATATTTTGCTCAAACTCTATCCCTCAGTCCCAAATACTTCTCCTGAGGCTCTTTAAGGATCATCAAATACTATTTCATTTCACACTATCTTATTTTTTTATCACATGTAGCCTTTGCTAGAATGAAATTTTAGGTGAGTTTAAACTTTGTATTCATTTGTGAAGAAATTATTAACTCTACACTAGTCATTAGAAAAGTATAATTAGATAAGAAGACTGATTATATTTTAAATTCTGCCCTCTAATTGATTAAAAATCTTAATCAAGACCTCACATGCTATTGAAAGTGTAGCTCATTATGCACCTGAGAATCCTTTAATGCCTTTCATACTTTTTGTACTAGAAAGTGATCTGAAGAATCTTGCATAGACTCATTTTATGTATAAGTAAAACTCTCCAGAACATATGTATAGAAATGTTCATGTTGCATAACAGAATAGGAAAGGTCACATGAGAACCATTCATTTCCTTTAGCCACATTCTCCCTTTCGCCATGAGTCTATGAACTGCTTCCTCTCCTCCACTACTTTTAAATACTACTTGTCTGTGTTCAGACTCTCCAGAGAAACAGAACCACCAGGAGATGATAGATGACTGATGGATGGATGGGTAGATATACAGGTAACTATGGTTATCATGGGGGATAACAAGTTACCCTGTTGTGCCCTCCATAACCTGGAGACCCAGGAAAGCCAGTGGTAGTGGTTTAATTCAGTTTCTATCCCAACACCCGAGAATCAGGGAAAATGATGCTTATACTCACAGTCTATAGCAGGAGAGGTGGATGTCTCAACTCAGGAAGAAAGGGAAAATTTGGCCGGCGCCGTGGCTCAATAGGCTAATCCTCAGCCTGAGGTGCTGGCACACCGGGTTCTAGTCCCGGTCGGGGCACTGGATTTTGTCCCGGTTGCTCCTCTTCCAGTCCATCTCACTGCTGTGGCCCGGGAGTGCAGTGGAGGATGGCCCAAGTCTTTGGGGCCTGCACCCACATGGGAGATCAGGAGAAGCACCTGGCTCCTGGCTTCAGATAAGTGCAGCACACCAGCCGCAATGGCCATTGTGCAGTGAACCTTTCTCTCTGTCTCTATCTCGCACTGTCCACTCTGCCTGTCCAAAAAAAAAAAAAAAAAAAAAAGGGAAATTCATCGTTTCATCGTTCATCTATCTTTTTATCCTATTCAGGCCCTCCATAGATCCTATGATGTTTGCCTACGCTAGTTTGCCATATCTCCTTTACTCTACTGGTTCTGTTATGGAAACACCACACAGCACAGAGAAATAAAGTAGTCCAGTCAAGTTGAAACATAAAACCAAACATCCCGAATTGCACATCTCTTCCCTCTCTTAGTCCCACTCTTATATTTACTAACTGAGCACCAAGGGGGGAACTTGTTGAAATGAAATGGACACTATGAGAAACAGTGACTTGATCAACTCTTGTCCTGACAGTTGATGTGCAATGTAATACTTTATCCATTTTAGTATTTTTTTAGTTCTAGTACCATTGGTTGAACTCTGTAATTAACACACAATTATTCTTAGGTGTTTAAATTTTAACTGAAAAGTGATCCCTGTTAGGAATTTGGAAAACATTATGCTGAGTGTAATAAGCCAATCCAAAGGCACAAATACCACTTGTTCTCCCTGATAGGTGACAACTAACTGGGCACCAAAAGGAAACCTGTTAAAGTGAAATGAACACTATGAGAAACGGTGACTTGATCAGCCCTCACCCTGTTGATGAGCAACTTGATATGTTATCCCTCTTAGTATTTTTTTTTTGTTTGTTCTACTTAATACTTTTGGTTGAATACTGTAATCAATACACAATTCTTCTTAAGTGCTGAAACTTAATTGAAAAGTGATCGCTGTTAAATGTAAGAGTGGGAATAACAGAGGGAAGAGATTTGCAATTTGGGACATGCTCAAGCTGATTTACCTCAAACGGTAGAGTTAGAAACATACCAGGGGATTCCAATTCAATCCCATCGAGGTGGCATGTACCAATGCCATCTCACTCATCCCAGTGATCAATTTCTGTTCACAATTGATCATAATGATAGGACTAAGAAAAAAAGGGATCACATACACAAGAATAGTGTCTGCAAATACTAGCTGATAGAATAAAAAAGGGAGAGAATGATCCAACATGGGAAGTGAGATACACAGCAGACCCATAGAATGGCAGAATCAGCCCTTAAGGCACTCGGATCCAGCTGAAAAGCCCATGAGAGTATTTCAGGCATGGAAAGCCAAGACACTCTGGCAAGAAAAAAAAAAAAAAAAAAAAAAACCTAAATGAAAGTTCTCTGTGAATGAGATCCCAGTGGAAAGAATGGGTCATCAAAGAAGAAGGTACCTTTCTCTGAAGGGAGGCGAGAACTTCCACTTTGACCATGGCCTTGTCTAAATATGATCAGAGTCAGTGAACTCAGGGGGCTTCCATAGCCTTGGCAGCTCATGACAAGAGCCTAGGGTGATTACTGATGCCATAAACAAGAGTGTCATTTGTTAAGTCAACAACAGGAGTCACTGTGCACTTACTCCTCATGTAGGATCTTTGTCCTTAGTATGCTGTACATTGAGATTTAATGGTATAACTAGTACTCAAACAGTATTTTTCACTTTATGTTTCTGTGTGGGAGCAAACTGTTGAAATCTTTACTTAACGTATGCTAAACTGATCTTCTGTATATAAAGAGAATCGAAAATGAATCTTGATATGAATGGAAGGGGAGAGGGAGTGGGAAAGGGGAGGGTTGCGGGTGGGAGGGACGTTATGGGGGAGAAGCCATTGTAATCCATAAGCTGTACTTTGGAAATTTATGTTCATTAAATAAAAGTTCGAAAGCAAAAAAAAAAATAAAGTGAAATGAACACTATGAAAAAAAAAAACAAACATCACATGATTTGTATGAGTTCTCTATTTTATCCTTATACTTAAAAGATTTAAAAATTTTAACCATGTAACACTTTATTTTTTCATGTTAATGTGATATTAATAGAAAGAGAACAGATTTATTGTAGTTCATAGATACTATCCCAAGAGTATAACATTATTCCTTTCTTTGCTCTCTCTCCCTGTCCCTTTTCCCCCTCCTTTTTGCTTCCTTCCTTCCTTCCATTCTTCCTTCCTTCCTTCCCTCTCTTTCTCTCTTTGTCTCTCTTTTTATTTCTTGAGATAACCTATTTAATATACATTACAGTTAAGGGCATGAGTTTAACAAGTTAAAAATAAAAAAGATTTAGTTCAGCATTTTTTCTTAAACTTATGTTCTAATGTTTTATTTAAATTTTATTTATGTATTTATGAAATGCATTTTATTTTTAAAGAAATTTATTAATAAATTAGATTCTTAAGGTTATAGTTAATCCATTATATTTACTACAAGACTGTTCTCAGGTTAATATGATATTAATACAAATAGAACAGGCCGGCGCCACGGCTCACTTGGCTAATTCTCCACCTGAGGCGCCGGCACCCCGGGTTCTAGTCCTGGTTGGGGCGCTGGATTCTGTCCCGGTTGCTCCTCTTGTAGCCAAGCTCTCTGCTGTGGCCTGGGAAAGCAGTGGAGGATGGCCCAAGTCCTTGGGCCCTGCACCCACATGGGAGACCAGGAGGAAGCACCTGGATCCTGGATTTGGATTGGCGCAGCAGCCCGCTAGCCATAGTCGCCATTTGGGGGGGTGAACCTACAGAAAGGAAGACCTTTCTCTCTCTCTCTCTCTGTCTAACTCTGCCTTTCAAAAAAAAAAAAAAAATAGAACAGATTCAATGTAGTTCATAGATACAAATTATTTTTTAAAGATTCTTTCTTCTTCTTTTTTTTTTGTTTGTTTGTTTTTGTTTTTGTTTTTTTTTGTTTTGTTTTGTTTTGTTTTGTTTTTTGTCAGGCACAGTTAGTGAGAGAGAAGTCTTCCTTCCATTGGAAGTGCTCCGTCCTGGTCTCCCATGCAGGTGCAGGGCCCAAGCACTTGGGCCATACCCCATTGCCTTCCCCGGGCCACAGCAGAGAGCTGGACTGGAAGAGGAGCAACTGGGACAGAACCCGGAGTGCAGGTGCTGCAGTTGGAGGATTAGCCTAGTGAGCCACAGCGCTGGCTGTTAAAGATTTATTTCAAACAGAGTTACAAAGAGAGAAAGAGAGATGGAGGAAGACACACACACACACACACACACACACACACAGAGAGAGAGAGAGAGAGATGAGAGACTTTCACCTGCTTTTTCATCTCCAAATGGCAACACAGCCAGTGCTGGCCCATACTGAAGCCAGGATCCAAGATATTTTTGTGGGTCACACACAAGAATATGGGCTCAAGCATTTAGGCCATCTTCTGTTGCTTTCCCAGGCACTTTAACAGGAAGCTGGATAGGAAGTGGACCAACTGGGACTCAAAAACCAGCACCCATATTGGATGTTGGCATTAGAAGCAATGGCCCTACCTGCTACACCACAACACTGACACCTCATGGATTCCAATCTAAGAACAGAATGATATTTCCATTACTCTCTCCCTTTCTCTCTCCCTCCTTCCTTCCTTCTTTCCTTTTTCTTTTTAAGGTTTTGAGATAGTACTTTTTTTTTTTTAAAGATTTATTTATTTGAAAAGCAGAGTTACGTAGAGAAGGAGAGAGAGAGAGAGAGAGACAGAGAATGAAAGTTCTTTCATCTGCTGGTTCACTCCAAAGATGGCCGCAACGGCCGGAGCTGTATCGATCCAAAGCCAGGAGCCGGGGACTTATCTGAGTCTCCCACGTGGGTGCAGAGGCCCAAGCACTTGGGCAGTCTTCTACTGCTTTCCCAGGTCATAGCAGAGAGCTGGATTGGAAGAGGAGCAAACGGGACTTGAACTATGGCCTTGTGGGATGCCGGGACAGCAGGCAGCAACTTTACCCACTACTCCACAAAGCCTGCCACTGAGATAGTATACTTTTAATTTATGTAATAGTAAAAGGCTTAATGCTCTTCTAAACAAAGAATTCAACAAGTAAATTGTAAAAATTCTATTTCAGTAGGAATGTAGATAAGGACTATAAACAATACATGATATCTGTTCTCTTTATATTAACAAAATAAATTATTTTGTAAAACAGTGTGCTGAAACAAAGCACTAGAGATTAAGAAAGAGAATTAAACATATAGAGTATATATAAAACCAAATATGTATGAAAAGATGGCCAACACTTTTGATCAAATAAATGAAAATAAAAATAACTTGTGTTTTTTATAAATATATGCTTCCTTTCTTTTTTTTCCAACTGAAATTCTTTATTTTATGTACAAAGAGCTAGAATGCCTTTCTATAGTGCTAATGTCTTGGAGAATCCATTTAAGGAAATGACTTAGTCCAACTTAATGAAGCTGATATCCTTCGCATACTGACGGAAACACTGGTGGCACATGTTAAGCTGGTATTTCCGGATCAGACAATGCTGGTTGGTAGATCGAATAGGTGAATTTCAAGAGAACAATTTTTGCAATATCCATCACAAAGAGTGTTTATGCATTTGACGAAGCAATTGCATTTCCAGGGAATCTTCAATAGAAATATTTAAAATCTATTTCCCAAAATTGAATTGTGAATATATTTACACTTTAATTATTATTACAGTGAAAAATTAAAGCTACAAAAATATTCACCCTGAGAGGCAATTAAAAATGACATATCTCCAAGGAAGAGAAATTTCAAATGATATTTTAGAAGAAATTGCACTGATACTAAAGGTATACCAACCATATAAATGAGAAAAGAAAGCAGACTCTATTATATAGTGTTCATACATATAATCCTAGAGTATGAGCCTACTTACATATTCACATATATCAAAATATACATTTTATCATTTATAGAAAATGGATTTATACATATCTCATTTTTAGGATTTTAAAATGTATATGATATGTATTATGTAATGTGAAATTGTTTGAAGTAATGATTTTTATTTCCAATCAAATTCTTATCTATATATGATTGTAGTACTAATTTCATAAAAAAAGGAAAAATGGCCATTTCACTCATATATAGTACATTCTAAATAATCAACAGATCATTAAAATTATAGTAATACACAATTCTTAACCACTGGTTTGATAGAAGTACAAAAACAAAGTTGACAAAACTATATTTACATCAATACTGATACACCGAGGTATTGCTTTCTTTTTTCATTTTTCTTCTTCTCTAATTTTTGCTCCCACATGTAAGGAAGACCTTGCAGTATTTGTCTTTCTGTGTCCAGTTTATTTCACTCAGTATAATGTCATCTTGTTTCATCCATTTTGATGCAAAAGGCAGAATTTCATGCTTTTTATTTCTGAATAATATTCTGTTGTGTGTATGTATTTATATAAATAAAGTTTCTTTACCCATCCACCTGATGATGGACACCTTGATTGATTCGAAATTTTGACTATTGTAAGCTGTGCTGCTATAAACAGAATGGTGTAGATAACTGATGCAATGTGTTCATGTCTTCTGGATATATACCCAGTAGTGGGATTGTGGAATCATATGGCAAGTGTATTTCTAGTTTCGGAGGAAATATCCATACTGTTTTCCACAGTAGCTTTACTATTTTACATTCTTAAGGTACATTGATATTGGTAAAATGAATAATCATATAAAATATGATACAAATTTCTCTTATGATCTCCTGCCAAAATTGTGAGTGAGGACACTTAAGGATTCATTCCATATGCATTCATTATGCTCCAGTATCCTCCACACTCTTATTTTTCACACAGAATAACTACATGATACATACTGATCTCTATATAGTTTCACCTTTTTAAAAAGATTTATCTATCAATTGAAAGAGTTACAGAGAGAGGTATGGGTGCAGAGAGAGAGAGACAGAGAGAGAGAAAGACAGAGAGAGACAGAGAGGGATTCTTCCATCTGTCCACTGGTTCATTCCCTAAATGGTTGCAATGCCTGAAGCTGGGCTGATTCAAAGCTAAGAGCAAGGAGCTTCTTCCAGGTTTTCTATGGGGTTATCAGGGACACAGGTCCTTGCACCATCTTCCAGTGCTTTCCCAGATGTATCAGCAGGTAGCTAGGTTGGAGTGAAGCAGCTGGGACTCAAACTGGCGCCCACATGGAATGCTCATGCTGCATGCTTTACCCACTATGCCACAACACCAGATCCATGTTTTATATTTTACACCCCTGAAATTAGTCTAGATCTTCAAATTTATTGATAAAGTATTACCAAATATACAGGAAAAACCTGTAGGAAATATCATATTTTTTCAGAATATTTTTTATCGAGCAGCCTTTGCTAAATGCATGATTGAGGCATAACTTGTTAGCGGTATAGAAATATAGAAAGACTGGTTTTGTATCAATAGATTTTCACAAAGCTTTTTTTTTTAATTCTTAAAGTTTATTTACCTGATAAAGGTAGGGAGGGAAGAGTTATGTGTATGCATGTGTGTATGTGGAAGCAGAGAGAGAGAGAGAATCTCATCTATGAGTTCATTCCCAAAATACCCAAAACGGCACAGAGTCAATCAACACGGATGGTCATAACCCAGTTGTTTGAGGATCACCACCACTAAGTCCCAGGTCTGCATTAGCAGGATGCTGAAGTGAGAAGTCAAAGCCAGGTATAGAACTCAGGTCATCCTATTCATTGTCTTCATTGCTTTGGCTAAATGCTCAATCAAAATCAAAATCAAAAAGAAATTGCATTACAATCAGTGAAATAAGCCATCCCCCAAAAGATAAATAATATATTTTTCCTGATATTTGGTAACTGATAGAGTACAAAAGGTGAAATGTATTTGAGCAAAATTGACATTTTGAGATTTCATTATTATTTACAGCCATTGTCTCTACTGTTGAGAATTAGTATTTTTCTCTTCTATTTGTTGAATTCTTTACTTAGCAGAGGGTTAAGCTGATGATTATGAAGTAAACTGAAAGTATGTCAGTATAAATTTAAAGAAAGAAAAAGAAAGGAAGACAGAGGGAGTGACAGTGTGGATGGGAGAGAGGGTAGGGTCAGAAAAACCACTATGCTCCTAAATCTGTATGTATGAAATATATGAAATTTATTCACCTTATATAAATAAAAATAGAGAAAAAGTAACTACAAAACAAGTAAGGTAAGATATATGACAAAAATGTCTAAATCCCGAATAAAGACAATTTAAGAACAGAGAGAATTTTACCATGCTCTTATACACTGTCCAAATATCACTTTCCCTCTTACAGGTTTTTCTCACTCTTGTGACTGTCATTTGTTTATTTGTTTACTAGTTTGTGATCTATTTCTAATAACTAAATATATGTACGATAAAAACTTCACCTATGTTGTTGACTTAGCAAATAGCAAACAAATCGGAATACTCAGTTTAGAAAAAATCTTGAAAATCAAAACCTTAAAAATGTAAATGGATCTTATATTCCAATAAGTGAGGATATCTGCATAATAAAGTGAAAGTATGATGTGTCAATTCTAATATAATAAATTATAATTAGCTCAATAACTTACTTATCATTAATAATTAGTACAAACATACACTAAAAGAATATAATATACAGGTTTTACCTCAAATTTTTGGAAACTGTTTTATGAATATGTTTCAAGAGAACTTAAATAGCTTAAGACTTTTGACCCAGTACACTATTCTACTGAAGGAAGAAAAGATGCCCCCTAAATATGTACAAGCAAAAATATACAATTTCTTTTCTACATACAAAAATGATTGTAAAAATTATTTTAAATTCACAATAGAACTCCTCATATATTGAACATTTTTTCTCCTCTTTAGTTTTCTGTGCTTTCTATATGGTACATATTGTGTACTCAATATGCTTAATATGATTAGCATTGTTTATTTTTTTAAAGATTTTATTTATTTATTTATTTATTTGACAGGTAGAGTTACAGATAGTGAGAGGGAGAGACAGAGAGAAAGGTCTTCCATCTGCTGGTTCACTCCCCAAATGGCCGCAATGCCCAGAGCTGCGTCATTTTGAAACCAGGAGCTAGGTGCCTCTTCCTGGTGTGCCATGCGGGTGCAGGGGCCCAAGGACTTGGGCCATCTTCTACTGCTTTCCTAGGCCACAGCAGAGAGCTTGATTGGAAGAGGAACAGACTAGAACTGGCACCCATATGGGATGCTGGTGTTGCAGACGGAGGATTAACCTACTGCCCAGGGAGCCAGCTCCATGATTAGCATTGTTAAAATTGGTAGACAATGCCTACTAGACTTTAGACTATTCAAGTATTATTACAAGGAATAGTAACTTGTCTAAGTAACAGCCTACATTTTATTATAAATAATATTTTAATGTATCAAAAAGCAGACCTAACGTCAGTTTGTTCTTTTTTGCACTATAGAATAGACTTCAAGGTTACGGGAGGAAATGTTGTAAATATTTTTAAAGTTTTGACAATATCTTTTCTTAAGGGGGATTTTTATTAGTTTTCTGAAAACCAAGAATCACTGTCCTGGAAGAAAAATTAATTTGATAAAGAATTACTTAGCTATGATCATGTACAGATGATTCCCAACCTAAGATTATTCAGCATACAATGTTTTGATTTTTATAATAGAGCAAAAGCAATCTATTTTCAGTAGAAGTGGCACTTTGAATTTTGACCTTTTCTTGGATTACCAATATGCAGTAAAGCACTCTCTTGTGATGCAGTTCCCAGTCAGTTACACAATCATGAGGATAAACCACATTACTCTGCAGTATAGTCTGTTGATGACCCATGATGTCTGCTAGGGTAAGTATATTAAGTTCATATTTGTTTTGTAATATCTTTAACTGACAGTTTGTCACAATTTAACTCTATCAAAATCTGAGCATCAGGATCTGCACTGTGGCACAGTGGGTTAAATCCCTGGCTTGCAACACTGGCACCCCATATGGATTCCAGTTCAAATCTGGCTGCTCCACTTCTGATCCAGCTCTCTGTTATGACTTGAGAGAGCAGTAGAAGGTGGCCCAACTCCTTGGGCCCCTGCACCTGGGTGGGAGACATGGAAGAGGCTCCTGGCTCCTTGCTTTGGATCAGCTCAATTCTGACCATTGCAATCATTGAGGGAGTCAACCAGCTGATGAAATACCTCTCTGTCTCTCTCTGGCTCTGCATCTCTCTGTAACTCTGTCTTTCAAATTCCTAAACCTTTAAAAAAAGTTGAGTATCATCTGTAATTATAAATCCCCTGAATTATGTCATGTTATTCCGAGGTTTGCTAGCACTAAATGAGTTAAAGAAACAATCAAAAAAGCAAACATACCAGAAAAAAAAAAAAAAAGTCCATCAACATGCAAAGAATCAAGGACACCCTCTTATTACTAGCAGAAAAAAAAGCACAATTAAAGAAAATTCCCCATGAAAAATCATGCATATTATAAACTCTCCAAAAATAATGAAGGTTACATTTCCAAACTGAAGCTATAGTCACAGCAGTCTCAAGACTCAAGCTAAATATAAGCACAAAAACAGTATACTTGTTGTAAATGTAGCAATCAAGCAGTAGCAGCACAAATTATGCATAAGAACTACTTCAATCAAGTGAAGCAGAAGGTGAAAAATCACAAACCTTGATCATCTTTAGACCTAGGAGACAGCAAGTTAAAGACAGAGAGAAACAAAAGTGGCAGGATCGTTTTGAAAAATCAATTATTAATGAATAAGGCAAATAACCCTATGTAAATATTTATCAAATGGATAGCTTTCCTAGGGGTTAGGTCATCATCATTAGTCTAGTATTATCATAGCCTACTCACTGCTCAGGCAGGAGGGTAGCCAAGTGAAGTCTTTAAGTAATATCAATGTTGTATATCAGATTTAACAATTAATAATACCTATCCAGAAACCTGAGGGGGTGGGAGATTGGAGGGTTGAAGAAATGTAACAGAATACCATTAAGGACATGGCTGCTTGCATAAAGGGCCAAAAGCGTTGACACAGAATTCCTGTAAGTAGAAGCTATCCACTGGGAAGCAGCTGTTTGCTGCTTTTTGCTACAATGACTGTTTCCCAAAACTAAGCTCTACATATTCTCATGTCTTCCAAATTCACTATCAGTTGTCACTAGGAGTCACAGATTTAATTAAGGGATAGAAGTTTGATAGTTCAGGGAAGAGGAGTGTATTAGTTACCTTTTCATTATTATAGCAAAATAAAAGAGGTTGGGTTCCACGTTTTGACACAGCACTTTAAGCTGCTGCCTGCCACACAGGCATCCAGTATCAGAGGACCCATTCAAATCACGGCTGCTCTGCTTCTGATCTGGCTCCTTGCTAATGTGCCTAGGAAAAGAGCAGAAGATGGCCTACATATTTGGGACCCTGCCACAGATGTGGAAGACCCAGATGGAGTTCCTGGCTGCTATTGCAGCCATTTGCAGAGTGAGCCAGTGGATTAAATCTCTCTCTCTCTCTCTCTCTCTCTCTCTCTCTCCCACCCATCTCTGTCACTCTCCCTTCAAATAAATATATAAAGCTCAATAGTAAGTAAATAAATAAATAAAAGTTTATTTTATCTTGTGGTTCTGGAGAGTCAATATACAAATATGATGCAAGCTTTGCCAAGGACCCTCCCTGTATGTATCATATCACAGCAAGAGTGTGAGTCTATGTGTATGTCTGTATCTATTGATCTGTGACTTCCCTGTCCTTCCAAAACCACAAGGATGTAATCACAAGGCCTCCACACTAAAACCCTAATCCTTGCTAATCATTTCCCAAAGACTGTCCCTCTAATCATAGTAAGCAGATGAAATTTTCCCCCTCCTAGTACCATTAGCCTATGACTTTGTGGAATGAACTCCTGCATGAGTAGGGGCGGGGCAAATATTCCAATCATGGTATTTATTCAGCAGTGTTCAGGAACAGACTCTCAGTAGAGTCCTGTTCCCAGCATCCACCACCAAATATCCCAGGGGTAGACAGCCTATGCCAATACGAGATCTTAATTTGAGAGTGATAAGTAAAGGCAGAGGGAGAAGAGTGTTGGGAGGAGAAAATATCTAATTCTTATCATTTCCATAATTTGTGGTTTCCACTATTGTGGTCATATGCTTTTTTTTTTTTGCCTTCTACATATTTTCAAAGAAATATAGCCCATATTTCCTAGGTTCTTTCCCATTCATTTGCCTCATAGGGAATAACTTTCAATAAAAAACTCAAATCTTAATAAGGAGCACTAAGGAAGAAAAGTGAACAAAACAACAAAAATGGTGCAGGAATTTGGCCCAGATATTAAGACATTGGTTAGAACACCTGTATTCCATAGAAGACTGTCTGGGTTTGATGCCTGTCTCAGGCTTCCAACTCCAGTTTCCTGCTTGTAGACTCACCTAGATAGTGGTGGTAGCTCAAGTGATTGGGTTATTACCATCCATTTGGAAGACGCAAATTGAGTTCCTGGCTCCCGGCATTGTGGGCATTTGGGCAGTGAAACAGAAAATGAGTCTCTCTCTATATATATCTCTCTTTCATCTCCTCCCCCTATAATTATACTTTTCAAATAAATAAAGTTAAAAACCCAACACAATAACAAAAGTCCTTTCCTTCCATCCTTTCTGTTTTCTTTCTTTGCATCCTTCCTTCTTTGATTCCTCTAGTCAGTCATTCAATAAGCATTATATTTTGTGAAATGTTCTGAAATGTTTTCTGAAATGTTTTTAAGAGGCTAAACTACCCTTAAAGACCTGTAGTTTAATAAAGAGACCATTGTTACCTTATAATAAGAAAGATTGAAGGCACACACAAAGCAATGATAGACATTGAACTACAACAAGGAATTAAGAGAAGGCTTCTAAGAAATGACAAAAGCAGGAAGGGTTAAAAAAAAAAAAAAGAAGGGTATTCCAGGTGTAGAACACTGTTAAAATATTTGCCGGGAGTGAAAAAAGCCACTAGTTAGTCTTTAAATATCATCATTCTTGCCATTTTGATATTTTTAGTTCTGAGCATTGCTATTGCTAATAATTTATATCCTAGCATGAAGTGATATTATATAGATTGCAAAAATCATGTTGGACTTTGTATTAGAATGCCGTTAAATTTTATGACATGTAAAAGGAAGGTATTAAAGAGAATAATGAATTGGGGACATTTTAAGTGTAATTCACCAGTGTTCTCTGGGAAAATTTACCTGCAGTTAAGAATCAACTGTCTAATGTTTTCAGCTTCTTGACTTTAGGAGTTCTCACTTTCTGTTCTTCCAGTCCCAGCTAAGACTGAAGTGCTTTGAGGTTGAATTTGGCAATTGGTGGGGAAATATCTCCATTTTGACATAAGTAGCAGCTCCTGTGCATGTGTTGAATTCCAGGGATATTACCAGAGGGAAAAGTTGCATTCCCCACTGACTTTGAGTCTGACTGGGAGTATTATTAAGTGTTGGGCACCCGCATAGGACTGTGAGTGGTGCCCAGCCTCTCAACACATCACGGACTCTGGGGCTCAAACCACCAAGGTAGAGCTCCCATAAGTAGCTGGCTCTGGGCACATCTGCCTCACAATGGACAGGACAGGTTAGCAAGGTGGAAAGGATCCTCTGAGCTCCGTGATTATGGGAACATTGTGTGCAGAGACTGTGGGAACTCTGTGATGGTTCAATAGGGCGCGGGCTATAGCTGAATTTCTGGGAAATCACTGTCTGCAGTGCTAGGGCTATGAGCTTCCTGATTGCCTGGGGTGGATCACTGTAGTGGGATCTGTGCTCACACAAGCACTACACAGATACTCTGTGTGATTCATGCAGCAGTACAGCTGAGTGTTGCACCCACAGTGGGCTACCCTGGGGCATGGATCACCTTGGAAGTGGGAGTGAGGGTATGATTATGCCAACAGAGGTGATCATACTTCTGTTCGTTCACTCCCCAAATGGCCGCTACGGCTGTCACTGCACCGATCCGAAGCCAGAAGCCAGGAGCTTCTTCCTGGTCTCCCATGTGGGTGCAGGGGCCCAAGCACTTGGGCCATCCTCCAGTGCCCTCCTGGGCCACAGCAGAGAGCTGGACTGGAAAAGGAGCAACCAGGACTAGAACCCAGCACCCGTATGTGATGCCGGTGCCACAGGCGGAGGATTAACCAAGTGAGCCACGGCACTTAATAAATCTCAAATACTAGTGATGTTCCCCCATGTTTTAAACAGCTACATAGTATTTCCATGTATAAATATGCCCAGACATTTAAACTATCCTTTACCATGTAAATTAGCTTTTCATTATTTTAAACTACCACAAACAAATCTGACATAAACATCTTATGTGTATAAAGTTGCTAACATGTATGAAATTTTAAGTGTGGTTTCTAAGAAGTTCAGTTACCAGATCTAAACATATCTGTGTTTTACATTTTTATAAATGTTACCAAATTCAATTATGACATTTTATCCCCTTTGAACTAGTCGTACCCCTGTAACTGCTACTCTAGAGATGATATTAAGGGAAGGTGTTGAATGAGGTAGGGAAGAAAAAATAGGAAATGAAAAAGTCAAAAGGAAGATAAGAACAGGACAGAAAACAAAATCACAGTGTTGGCAAGGTGAGGATAAGGAAAGGATATCATGCCAGAAGTTTAGATCCAAATCTAAAATTCAAGTCTCCATTGCATTATGAGTTTCAGATTAATTATCTGCATATTTAATTTATGCAATTTACTTGGATATCCTACTGATAGTGAAAGTGGAACATCGAAAAACAAAATGAAAATCACCAATATCCCTCTTCAATTGATTTTCTTATAGCTTAATAAATGTGTTATCATCAACCCCAAGCATTAATGCCAAAACCTGGATTGTTTTCCCCTTAACTCTTCACTCTTTATCTCCATTCACATTATTACTCAACACTACACTATATCATTCTTCTATGTATTTCTAAAATATGTTCAATTGTTTCCATTCTGACTCATATTACATTAAGATAATGTTTTTATCTAGAAATCAGCAGTATTTTGCATATTTACATATTCATATTTTATTTCTTCCTTGGTTTGGAAATTTTACACTTAATACTAATATTTAATCAACACCATTAACTGAAATCCTAAATATTATTATACGTTATTCCCACCCTTGAATAGAGACAGAGTTCTTAGAAAACTTGAATCTAGTTGAATCCCTTCCTGTACACACACTCACACACACATACACAATCTTATCTTTGTGTAGTATTTGAAATTCATTTTAATATCATAAATTTGACATTGACGTAATCACTTATGTGAAAAATAATTGCTTCATTTTAAATTTTTATATTATAAATATATGGTTTTTTACTGCACTACAAGCTCCTACCAGGTTTTAAAATTTTGCTTAGAACTATATTCAACATATTTTATTCAATAGTTAATGATAAACTCTTCATTTTATTTACTAAAACATAAGTTTATTTTGTCCTATCTCTGGAAGATCTGAGTCTGGTTTGTAAGTGTCCCTCCCCACTCATACTTCTCAGTACTTAGAAGATTTTGTTCCATTGATGCCATTAAGACATCTTCAATTGATCTGATTGAATTGGTAAATGACGTGTCTGCTTTCTGAAATTTCTGTATTGTCAATGACTCCCTCTCTCCCTCTCTCTTTCTCTCCATCTCCCCTGCCTCTCAATATCTGTCATAAGAATGCTTTTCACATCTGCTATCATTTTCTTGTATAAATATTCACATTTTATCATTTCTGGAAATTTTTCTGATATTATCTCATTAAATATAATTTCTGCTTCATTCTCTTTATTTTCTTCTTATAAGACTCCAATTATACTTAAAATCTTCCACATTTCACCCTTTGTTTTTCTTTCTGATTCTCTAATCTTTTCTCTGCAGTATTCTGGTTAGATTCTTTGGATTTTTCATTTATTTGCTTCTCACTCCCTGGGAATTGTGTGCAATTTCCTCATTAACTCCTTATTTTCCTTTTTTATTCAAATATCTTAATATATGTTGTTATTTTTTAAAAAGCCTCTTGCTGTTTGCATGATTCTGTGATTTTATTTTTATTCCTTAAATGTTCTATCATCAAAGAGTTAATATTATTGATAATTCAGTATCTTGGGTTTTTTGTCTAAAACTATTTTTTCTAATGATTTTATAAATATTTGTGCTTATTCTAAAATTATATTTGTGTTTTTTTTTTAAGATTTTATTTATTTATTTGAGAGGTAAAGTTGCGGACAGTAGAGGGAGAGACAGAGAGAAAAGTCTTCCATCCACTGGTATGCTCCCCAAATGGTCACAATGGCCGGCTAAAGCTGTGCCTATCCAAAGCCAGGAACCACGAGTTTCCTCTGTGTCTCCCATGTGAGTGCAGTGGACCATCTTCCACTACTTTTCCAGGCCATAGCAGACAGCTGAATTGGAAGACGAGCAGCCAGGACTCCAACCAGTACTCATAGGGGATGTGGGCACTTCAGGCGGAGGATTAACCCACTGAGCCACAGCACTGGCTGCTATATTTGTTTTTAATGTTAATAATGATTACCAAAGTAGGAATGGTTTGCTCTAGATACATTTAAAATCTAGACACTAGAGGGTGATATGGACCAGGGACTATTTCATTCCCTTCCCAGGCCCCACGTTTAAAACAGAAAATTTAAGCTCATATTCACCATCTTGTCAATGGCTCCAAACTGGCCTCTAGAGTTCTGATATTGTCAAATGCCCTCAGCACATGGCTTTCATATTTAATTTCAGCTCTTAGCTTTGAGGTGTACATTTCTATTTGGTTTACTACTGGTGATTACCCATGGGTGATGGTTAATTTTAGGTGCCAACCTGACTAGGATAAAGGATAAGCACATAGCTAGTAGAGTACTGCTTCTGAGTATATCTCTGAAGGAGAATTTCCAGAAGAGATTGGTATTTGAATTAGGAAACTGGATACCCTCACCTCTATGTACAGGAATCATCTAATACATTGAGTATTCAGGTAGAATAGAAAGACAGAGTAAGAGTAAGTTGGCATTCGGTTATGTAGCTGGAACTTTCATCTTCTCCTGCCCTCTGACATTGGAGCTCCTGGTTATTGGGCCTTTGGATTCCAGGACTTAAATTTTTGTGTCCCCTCTATTTTCTCAGACCTTTGAACCAAACCTGAATGCCACAGTTTTCCCTGGTTTGCTATCTTGCAGATGACATATTTAAGACTTCCCATATTCCATCCTCACATGAACCAATTCCTTTAAATAAGGAGAGCGATATCTCTATATAGATTATAGATAGATCTATATCTATATACACACAGAGATATGTTATTGTTTAGGACCCTGATTGATACATTTTCCCTGTTGTGATCCTAGAAGTTCATTAAAAACCTCTGGAAGGAACACTGAATCCTTCTAGCAATTTCTTAATATCTTTCTATTTCTTCAGTCATGTCTCTTTTCCATCTTTTTCCTGTATTGCAATCAGATGTATTTATTTACCAGAATTCTTACCCCTGCAGTATAATGTCCTACATACCATTGCTTTCCAAATAAAATCAAAAGTAAAAATTCATAGCGTGTTTATCATATTCTTAATAATTTGGTCCCTAAGAACATTTCAAGAGTCATCATTTGTCACTCACTTCAACTTTCTCTTTATGTCAACTTGCAGGTTCTTAGATGTATCATTTTGGTTTCCACTTCAAGGCACTTGTTCTCTCCACTTTAATTTACTTCAATGATATTAATGTCTACAGAGTATACTTAAATATGCTTCCCAGGCTTTTCTTCTTTGCTAGTCAGATTTTTGTTACCGCATGAAGATACCTGAGGCAACTATCCTTATAAAGAGAAAAGATGCAGCTAGCTCTCAGTTTTGTAGGTCCAAATCAATGAACAGTCATCCTTACAGACTTGACATCTGCAGAGAAAGAATCCCAAGATGAGTCAGGAAGCAGAGAGAGAGGGAGAGAGTGATGAGACTCGGCTTTTATAACTAAAACTCTCAGAAGAACTTCCTTCTCAGGAGTATCCTCAGTGAACTAACAACCTCAACTAGGTCCACCTCCTAAACAATATAATAAGATTAAATGTTCACCCTCTTAGTAGCATTAGCTTTGACTTTGGCATTCATAAAGTCCTGCTCAGTTTGGAAGCTAAGTTATGTTCAAACCATAGTACTTCAATCTGTAAAATATTTAACAGGAAACATAATTATTGTGATATAAAAATTTAAATATCAGTTTCTTTTACTAGTATTATTCTTTATTCAGTTTGTTTGTCTTGAGTTTCCAAGTTATAAAACAGTGGATCATCTAGCTTTATCAATATGTAATAAATGTATACAGAAAGTATGTACTAATTATATATGAGTATGTTAGATAAAATCATATATATATATAGTCTACTTTTCTATTTATATATACATTCACACAAATACACACACAGAAATGTACATTCCAACTCTGGCTTGATGCACGTGATCTTATGGATCATGTTATCAGTTATGTAAGTTACTGTTTCAGTGGTTATCTGTGTGAATTGTTAAAATGGTTGGAATGTTTGGTCAGCATGTGTGAAGGCGAATTGACACTTTCACATGTCTCTAACTCTGAGAACTATAGGAAGTTCACAAAAGGATGCTGAAGCTTAAAACCCTTTTTCAAAGATGTATACTCACACACTGGGTCTCTATTTTTATGCATGACAATGGGCCTCCCCTTAGGCTTCCAGTACTAAAGCTAACATCATAACAGGAATAAACCTAGAATGGGCCTTATGGGCTTTCTAGGTGAATTTAACAGGAAAGAAGAGCTCTTCATTATTAAGGGTATATGGGACAGCTCTTTGTACTTTTGTGGCTGGTGAATTTGAATTAGCTATACATTTTGCACCAGCACAATAGATCACCTATGAAGAACTTGTGCTGTTTACATTTTCTAACCTCATTTCCTTTATCCTTAGCTAGATTATTTCTACCTGTGTGTCAAAATGTAAAACACACACACACACACACACACACACACACAGTCACCACCATAGAAGCAGAAAATGAAAAGTAAGGTTCATGTCATGCTAAATAATGCTGTGAAAACACAAGAGGGCAAAACTCCATACCTTGGGTATGACCTGGAACGGCACACATGCATAAATTTCCTCCTTAAGTTATAAAAAGAAGAGAAAAGAAAGGATCTGGGATTTCAACTCATAAACTCTTAATTGTATGACAGTATCACAACAGGTCACTCTTACTACATCATTCACCATATAGAACTTACTTGTGACTTTAAGGTAAAATGACATTTGAAAAATTATGATCACTTCTTGATCTGAATTTGTATTTCATTGTAATTTAATTTTAGAAGTAACATATTTGAGTGCAGTGAAAAATTAATGTCTTGTTATTTTGTTTATTTAGTATACACAGGTAATGTAGACAAAACACGGCCAGTGCCTCAGCTCACTTGGCTAATCCTCCACCTGTGGCGCTGGCACACCAGGTTCTACTCCTGGTCGGGGCGCCGGTTCTGTCCCAGTTGCTCCTCTTCCTGTCCAGCTCTCTGCTGTGGCCCGGGAGTGTAGTGGAGGACGGCCCAAGTCCTTGGCCCCTGCACCCTCATGGGAGACCAGGAGAAGCACCTGGCTCCTGGCTTCAGATCGGCACAGCAGCGCACCAGCTGTAACGGCCATTTGTGGTGTGAACTGACGGAAGGAAGACCTTTCTCTCTGTCTCTCTCTCTCTCTCTCTCTTACTGTCTAACTCTGCATGTCAAAAATTTAAAAAAAAAAAATACAAAACACTAACTGTTACTTGAGTGAAAGATAAAATTATAAATGGACTTATAAAATATGATGTACACACTCTAGAGATTTGGCACTCTCCTGTAAACTCTGAGTACCTATCTTGATGTAATAATAACAATCCACATGAGTTTACAGATTTCTTTGATTCTGTAACAAAGGAAAAAAGTAATGTCTTGTTTCTATTTCTAACTTAGAAATGCAGAAGAAGGTGTAGTCATTTAAGGTGTGACCATTTGGAAGAAATACTTGTGGGGAATAGGAAAATATAATCCAATATAATCCAAAATATGTCCCTCATCATGTTATTACATGAAATTATAACAATATAAACTAGAAAATAAATATATCTATGATATTTAAAATCTTAAATTGATTTCACAAGCTATATTTTAAAATGGATCAAGTAGATTAGACATTTGTTACTATTGTCATATTTTATTAAAGAACCAAATGAATTTTCAAGTTTACATAGCTAGTAAAGGACGAAATTAGACTAAAATCCCAGGTCATCTGACTCCAAAAATTCTGTTATTCTTAGAATTCTTGGTTTAAGCATTGAAAGTAATGTCTCTATATTAAAATACACATAAATTGAAGGAGTAAACCTATTTAAATCCAATAGCAACATAAATTGTCTTAATAAATTCTTTCTAATTAAGCATGCAGAAGAAAGCAAGCAAACAAGAAATAAAGAAGTAAAACAAGGAAGGAAGCAAAGAAGGGAGGGAGGGAGGGATTGAGAGAGGAAGGAAGGAAGGAAGGAAGGAATGAAGGAAGGAAGGAAGGAAGGAAGGAAAATGATGGAGAGGAAGAGGAAGGAAGGAAAGAAAGAAACTAAGGAAAGGAGGAAGATAGGAAGGGAATGAGGGAAGGAGAGAAAGAGGAAGGAAGGGAGGAAGGAAGGAAAGAAGGAAGGAGGGAAGGAAGGAAGGAAGGAAGGGAGACAGGGAGGGAGGGAGGGAGAGAGGGATGGGGGGAAGGAGGAAAGGAGGAAGGAGGAAGGCAATATATTTCAAATGAATTTGGATGAAGAGGGAGAGAGAGAGAGAGGACCAGAGCAGTGACTAGTCAGGATCTTTTCTTGCAAGCAATACTCAAACTAGCTTAACATCATAGGGGCATTTCCAGAAGACTCAGCATAAAAAAGCAGATATATGAAAGAACAGGAATCAGGATAGTTCTGGGATCACAGCAACTGAAACTTCATAGTCAAACAGGATTTCCTGCTTGATTTCTGCCTCACATACACTTGATCCCAGGCTACCTGCAGCTCTAGCTTACATTCTCAAACTTTCCTAAATAGAAGAAATGAGCAGCCTATCAGTTCTAGTTCAAAATATCTGGGAAAAGTAAATTACTCGACCAGACCTCATGCTCCCTCCTTGATCTGATCACAGCTTGGCTCAAGACCTAGCTTTTTTTAAGTGCTAATTTTTTAGTGGTTATGATTTGGAAGCAAAGCAACCCAGTTATTTGTTCTACATAATTAGCATGGGTAGTAGAGGTGGCACATAATTGACCTTGTAGGAATCTTCTATGAGTGACACAGCTGCAATGGAATGACTGGGAGTGTGCAGCAAGGGGGAAGTTGTCTTCCCAAGTAAAGAACACTGTCCTAGGCCGGCGCCACGGCTCAATAGGCTAATCCTCCACCTAGTGGCGCCGGCGCACCGGGTTCTAGTCCCGGTCGGGGCGCTGGATTCTGTCCAGGTTGCTCCTCTTCCAGTCCAGCTTTCTGCTGTGGCCTGGGAGGGCAGTGGAGGATGGTCCAAGTGCTTGGGCCCTGCACCCCATGGGAGACCAGGAAGAAGCTCCTGGCTCCTGGCTTCGGATTGGAGCAGCGCATCGGCCGTAGCAGCCATTTAGGGGGGTGAACCGATGTAAGGAAGACCTTTCTCTCTGTCTCTCTCTCACTGTCTAACTCTGCCTGTCAAAAAAAAAAAAAAAAAAAAGAACACTGTCCTAGACATTGAGTAGGTTACTGAGGGAGATCTCTGGGATTATAGAGAAGCTAGGGAAAACAGAAGTAGTGAAAGACATAGATGAAGATTAAATCACTACTTACATATATAAAATACTGGCTTTGAAGAATTAGTTCAAAAGCATAATGAAACATTGTAGGCTTAGAGAAAAGGCATTTAAAGTTAAAGAACCATGGGAAAACTAAATAAAAGAAAGGATGTTTCAAGTTGTATAGATCATTATTAAGTAGAGATTAAGATGAAGAAGTTCAAACAAGAAAAGGAAAAAGACAAAGTGTGCTTGGACTAAATATAGGCAGGATTTAAATCCAGAAGGTGATAAGCAAAATGAAATACTGTCCAAAAATAAAGTCCTTATTCTCTCATCAAAGTGTCATGGTGGAAAGAGCTTTGATTTTAGACTTAGATAAGAATCTTGACTGATTGTGTCACCATTTATTCATTTGGTACTAGAAAGATGCTTATTGACAAATCTGTTTCCTCATTTCTACCATAGAGTAAATTAGCTCATATATCTTGGGTGAATATTAAAAACATTATACCCTCCATTTCAAGGATCATATTTCTATAATTTGTTAAGTAAGTGACAGAGGTAGCACTGCAGATAAGTGGAGAAGCAATTGGTATCTAAAAAGTAGGACAAAAAATAGTAGTTTCACCTTAGACCACACACAAAACTCAATTCCAAGAAGATTCAAGGTCTTAATGTAAAAGACAAAATCAAAATACTTTCCATCATTTTTCCATTACATTCGAGGTTAAATTTTCTCAAACAAAATACAAGGTGAAATAACACAATAATGAGAAGTCCGTTATATTATAATTAACTAAAAATGCAATGACTCTACACATCCAGCAAATTGACAAAAGTTAAAAGTTGACAATAGCACCTGGTGTTGTGGACACGAAATAGTTGGAACTGTCATGCATTCTTCATAGAAGCATGTAAGTTAACTATTTTAGAGGACAGTTTCCGTCATCTGCCGAACACTAAGCCAGGGAAGCACTATGACCTGGGGTTAAACTCTTGGGTAGCTTAAGCAAATATCCATCTAGATATGTGTGCAAAAATGCTCACGGTACCATTTTCTTTTTTAAAGATTTTATTTATTTATGTGACAGATAAAGTTACAGAGATAGGGAGAGACAGAGAAAAAGGTCTTCTATCAGTGGGCTCACTCCTCAAATGGCCACAACAGCTGAAGATGAGCCATGATCCACAGGCAGGAGCCAAGAGCTTCTTTTGGGTCTCCCAGGCAGGAGCAGGAGTCCATCTTCCACTGCTTTTCCAGAGAGCTAGAGCTGAAGGGGATTAGCCAGGAAATGAACCAGTACCGATAAGGAATGCCAGCGCTGCAGGTGGAGACTTAGCTTACTACACCACAGTGTTGGCCCCTCGGGGTAGCGTTTTCATGATGGCCAAAAGCCATTAACAAAGCAAATATGTACAAATAAACACATAAATTGTAGTGTATTGAGTGATTCATAAAAATGAAAGTGACAAAATTATTTGTATCTGCAACAACCTAAATGAATCTTTTGAACAAAAAGTTGAACACCAGAAGCCAAACTTCAGGACTGACATTGCAGTGCAGTGGGTTAAGCCACCACCTACAATGCAGACAATCCCAAATGGTCTCCAGTTCAAGTCCTGGTTGTTCCACTTCTGATCTAGTTCCCTGTTTTTATACCTAGGAATGAAGCAGAAGATGGCCAAAAAATTTGGGTCTCTGATACTCACATGGGAAGATCTGCAAGAAGTTTCCAGCTTCTAGCTTTGGCCCAACACAAACCCAGTCATTGCAGCCATCTGGGGACTGAAGCAGCAGCAGATCTCTCTGTCTCTCCCTCTCTCTCTCTCCCTCTCTCTTTCTCTCTCTCTCTTTGTAATTCTGCCTTTCAAATAAAATAAATAAATCTTTAAAAACAAAAAGATGACAGATTTTGAAAACACAAAGTGTGTGAATTAAATTATAAAATTTCCAGGAAAATAAAAAATAAACTCTCCTATTTAAGACTAGATACACAGGAAGTAAAAAAAAAAAAAAAGAGAGAGAGAGAACAAAGAGATTTGATGAGATCTTCAAGATTGTCATTATGGCTATGGCTATGATCAATAAGGGGCACGCAAGAGATTCTAGATGTTGGCAATGTAACTTATTTTTATTGTTGATGAATAATATGTCCTAATTTCTTTTTGGTCAATAAAGGCACTATTCTAGTTGGTTTAAATTAGGAGACTTCCAATTTTGAGATGCTTCTGTAACCCATATACATGACTATATTGCAATTTTCCTAGTATACTTTCCATGTGCCTTCTCCACTCTGGTGGAAGTTGAGCATTTTGGAACAATAACAATCTCTCTAATACTCCAGATTTTTATGTATTTGACCGACAAAAAATACCAGTAGGACTGAGGACAAATACTTTTTCCTTTTTTTAGGACCATAAACTGTTAATGAGTAGCCCGGTGTCTCCTGCAACTAGGCTTGATTTTCTTCTCTCTGGTTCGCTGCCCTTACCATGAGGAGCAGAGAGAAGAATCTATTTTTAGCTCTAAACTATTGACTCAATTCTTACTAGTTTTCCTTAATACCCCTCACACCGTTATGTTATAGCTTCTATTCTCAATACTGCGCTTGAATGTGGCATTTGTTTTCTGACAACCAGTTCTTGATAGATACAAAAACTTTTTAAACTCATAATTCAATCAAAATGAAAAAAGTATTTCTAGCCACTTTCAAATAATATTTATTGTTTATATATGACTTAGCAATCAGATAAGTTGTTTAGTGATTTTTATATTATTCATAAAGATGTTTTGAGCAGGACCAACTATGGTTCTGTCCACACATGGCTCTGTCTCACACCATGCTTTTCCCATGCCATGTTGTTCAGAAAATATTTTTCCTATATTTTATTGCTATTTTAACTCAGTTAAAAATTAATAATATTGTCTATGTCTTCAATAGAATTCAGAAGTGTTAAATAGTCATGACAATGGAATTTAGTATACGTTTGCTGGCTGATTATTGTGTTTGACCCAATATCATTTGATTGGCAGGCAGTGTTTATGTTTCTCATAACTCTTAACTCTTAACATTTGTAACTCTTAACATATTCTTTCCTGCATTACAGAGGAACATCCCTAATTCAAAATATGAAATGCTCCAAAACCTAAAAGTAGAAATTCCACACTGAGTTTGTATGAGTTACTGCAAATACAAGTGCAATTGGAAAGGTGTTTAGCATAACCATATAGTTACTAGCTAATGCTGGTTCCCATACTAGAGTTAGTGCCTGGGTTGAATGCTGAACTCTGGCTCCTAACTCCGGCTTCCTCCTATTGCAGATCTGGAGGGTAATGGCGATGGCTCAGAGTTGGATCACTGCCACCACATGGGAGATCTGGACTGAGTTCCTGGCTCCCAGCTATAGCCAACATAGTCCCAGTCATTATGGGCCTCTGGGGAATGAACCAGCAAATGGAGTCATTCTCTCTCTCTCTCTCTCTCTCTCTCTCTCTCTCTCTCTTTCTCTCTCTATCTCTCTGCCTCTTTATTTCTTTAAATCTCGCTCTTTCCCCTCTCCCCTGTTTCTCTGTCTCTCAAACGAAACAAAAACATCACAGAAGCACTAAAAATATACAAAATTACTTTCAGGTTATTTATGTGAGGTATGTATGAAACACACAATGTACCCATATCTCCAAGATATCTCATGTGTATCAAAATATTCTAAACTAAAAAAAAAAAAATTCTGAAATCTGAAACACTTATAGTCCCAACCATTTTAGGCAAGGGATACTCAACCTGTATTTTATGTTTATATTTACATATACTAGTAGAATAATAACATTAAGTATCTTTTATATATAATAAGTATAAAATTATAATAAAGAAAATTACAGAAAGGTAACTGTGTATATAATACTCATTGTAAAAACAAAGTGATTTTCCATCATTTTGTCAGACTGTAATAAACCTACGTCTTGTCACATTATCCCATGTAGTATTTAATACTGTAGCATATAAGGAATGGGATTTATTTCTACTACATTGGGTATTAAATAAAACTGCATGTTGGGACTTTTAAATTAACTTTTAATGTTACCTTAATAAGGCAGAATTTCTGCCAATCCAATCCCCTAGGCAATATTATTTAACAATTCTTTGTGTTTCAGTTTTATTTGCAGAAACGCCTCACCTCTGTAGAGAGACCTACAGGTACAGTTCTGGATTTCTTTAATATAAAGGCACTCTATCATAGATTTTAAACAGCATATTACAAGGTAATGACTCTACATATTGAATGTAAATACTAGTACAATCTGTGTTTATCTTACTTGACATTATTTTCTTTCAATCAGGTTATAAATTAATTGATGATGATGTCTATGACTTTTATAACTTTATTTTGAATAGCTGTATGATTATGTGAGAAAGTTGGTAGTGATTTATTACTCTCTACTATGGCCACCACTTCCTTTTCCTACATCCTTTCTTTCCTATAAGAAATTTTTTAAGATTCTCAATGCATTACATTCCATTTATATAACTTATTATAGAGAAAATAAAGTATTTTAATGTGTTCATATAAATATCATATCAATCTGATCAAAATTAATGAGAGAATAATTTGAAAGAAAATCAAAACAGATAGGGATTAGCCCTAGGCATTCTTCTAAAATTAAGAACTCTACTTAAATATCGTCTTTTGAACTAATTTATTCAAGCTTTCATGCATTAAGTTTTTCAGTATTCTGATTTATTTTGACAATAGCTAATTATCACCTCATCCACCTCCCTTCATAAAACTTGAGGGTGAAAAGATCACAACCAGACAAGGATACCCACTCCCACTATTGCTATTCAGTATAGCCCTGGAAGTTTCAGCCAGAGACAATAGGCAAGAAAAAAGAAATTGAAGAGATACAAATTGGGTCTCCCATGTTCATGCAGGGGACCAGGCGCTTGGGCCATCTTCCACTGCTTTCACAGGCACATTAGCAGGTAGCTGGAACAGAAATGGAGCATCCAGTCTTGAACTGAGGCCTTTATGGGATGCCACGCTTGCATGTAGAGACAATTTGCTACACCACAACACCAGCCTTGTCATTCTCTTTTATAATCCTGTTCGCTTGGAGGCACGTGTTATAATATGGTGCGAATAGTATTTTGAAATAGCCTGTAATGAATATTTCCAGATGTGTCTTTAAGGAACAAAAAGGCAAAATCAAACTCCTGAAATAATAAGAAATACTAAAATGGTTTAACTAGGAACCAGGAAACTCAGCTTCTTCTGTCAATTCTCACCCTCCCCCTTTTTTTGCATTTTTTAATTAATGGATTTTGTTAAACAGTTCACTCTTCAATGACTTTTTGCTTTACAAAGGTTAATAAGAGGCAATATATTTGTCATATATTTCATGAGAATGTCACATAGAGCAGTGAAGAATGTGAAATAATGAATAAATTCATTTATTTAGAGAATAGAGCTAAGTTAGTACAAAGTCTTTTTTTCTTTCTTGGTTGCTCATATCTAGCAAGGGAAAGAGTAAATATATTTGCTTGAAAATAAGATTCAACATTTTACACTTTGAAAGAATATTACATATTCTTAGCTATATTGTTATAAAATGTATTATGAAATTTCCCAAATTTTTTAGCTAAGCAGCATTCTAAGCATTTGTGTGTATTTTTTTTAAAAATTACTTATTTGAAGGCAAAGCCACACAGAGAAAGGGAGAGACACAGAGAGAAAAGGAGAGAGTGAGCCAGTTTTAAAGATTTTTATTTATATAAAGCAAACAATTTCCATCTATTTCATATATACAGTTTTAAGAGCATAATATGCTTTCTACCAGCCCTCTGTCCGTCCCATACATTCTACTCCTTTCCATATTTCTTCTGTTAATTTTTACAATGATATTCTTTCAATTTTCTTTTCAATTTTCTATATAGCTTAATCATCCACTAAATAAAGAATTCAGCAAGTAACAAGTAGAAAAAACATTGTTTCTCAAGAGTATAAAAGAGGGCCATAAACAATAACAATAATCAAATCTCAAAGTGTCAATTTCATTTATACACATTACATTTTTGCACTCTATATATTAGTTACCACAAATCAGGGAAAACATGATATTTCTATCTTGGGGGCTGACTTATTTCACTAAACAAAATGAACTCCAGTCACATCCATTTTGTTGTAAAAGGAAGAAGTTCACTCCTTTTTTACAACTGACTAGTATTCCATTGTGTATATATGCCAAAATTTCTTTATGCAATCATAAGGTGATGCATGTCTAGGTTGATGCCATATCTTGCCTATTGTGTGTTGGGATGCTATAAACATGAGGGAACAGATAATACCTTTATGTGGTGATTTCATTTCCTTTGTGTAAATTCCCAGCTATGGAATGGCTGGGTCATATGGTAGACCTATTTTCAGATTTCTGAGGAATCTCCATACATTATATGTTTAAAAAATAAAGTTTATTTCATTATTTAAGGTATTTAACATAATGTTATGGATTACATTGTTAAAAAATGCTATATTAAAGTAAATTAACGGCCAGCGCCGCAGCTCACTAGGCTAATTCTCTGCCTGTGGCGCCAGCACACCGGGTTCTAGTCCCGGTTGGGGCGCCGGATTCTGCCCCGGTTGCTCCTCTTCCAGGCCAGCTCTCTGCTGTGGTCCGGGAAGGCAGTGGAGGATGGCCCAAGTGCTTGGGCCCTGCACCCGCATGGGAGACCAGGAGAAGCACCTGGCTCCTGCCTTCAGATCAGCGGGATGCGCCAGCCACAGCGCACTGGCCGTGGCGGCCACTGGAGGGTGAACCAACGGCAAAAGGAAGACCTTTCTCTCTGTCTCTCTCACTGTCCACTCTGCCTGTCAAAAAATTAAAAAAAAAAAAAAAAAAAAGCAAATTAACAAATTTGTCAACTCACAGTTACCCAAGTTTTATTAATTTATTTTGTGGTAAGAGGACATAAAGTTTACTTATTTATTTTTCTTTTTTATTTTAATTTTAAATTATTTTTAACAGATTCAATGTGATTTATAGACGCAATTCTAAGAGCATAATGATATTCCCTTCTTCCCTCACTCCCTTCCTCAACTCTCTTCCATTCTTTCCTTTTCCCTTTCTTTCTTTTAGTTTTGAGATAGCAAATTTAAAATCTATATTATAGTAAAAAAAGTCAATACTTCATGTAATAAGAAGCTTAACAAGTAAAAAACAAAACATCCTAGTTTAATGGGGATATAGACAATGGCTATAAACAATGATTGAAAGGAAAAGTAGCCTTTCACTCATAAACAGTAAGTTTTAAAGTAATCACAGTGCATTAAATCTACACTATTGTAACATTATTATCCATTGGTTTGACAACGTTATAAAACAAAAGGTTTATAAAACTGTATTTCCGGCATTATTTATAAACACAGGCATTTCTTTCTTTTTTTTCTTTTTCTTTTTTGTGTGCTTTTTAAATTTTATTATCCACATGTAAGGGAGAACATGCAGTATTTGTAGTTCTGGGTCTGGCTTACTTATTTCATTTCACCCAACATCCAGTTGCGTCCATTTTGCTACAAATGGTAGAATTTCATTCTTTTTTATTGCTGAATAATAATGCACCTCATGCTCTTTAACCATTCATCTGAAAGTAGACACTTTGATTGATTCCATATTTTGGCAATTGTGAACAATGCTGTTATGAACATAGGGGTTCAGGTATCACTTTGATATATTGTGTTCAAATCTTTTGGGTATATACACAGTAATGGGATTGCTGGATTTCATGGCAAGTCTACTCTAGTCTTTTTAAGAAATCTCCAAACTGTTTTCCTCAGCGTCTGAAATTTACACTTCCATCAACAATGTGTAAGTGTTCACCTTTGTCCACATCCTCACAGTATTTATTACTCTGTATTTTGGGTTTTAGCCATTCTGACAGGGGTGAGTTGATATCTCATTGTGGGGAGCAATCCGGACTAGACTAAGTTACTCGAATTAAGACTTATTCTATGCATCTGCTCTCCCACAATGTGGCGTTGGGAGAGAAGTAAACAGCTTCTGCACAGCTGCCTCCAGTTCAACTGATAGACTGTAGGACTTGCTCCTGATTGGAGGAGAGCAGCGTACTCGGCGTGTGGGCAGCCGAGTTGGGATTGGCGGATAAGGACTATAAAGGAGGAGAGAGACGGCATGCACCAGGAACATCTAAGGGGAACATCTGAAGGAACACCTGTGCAGCCCCCGAGAGAGCCGGCCGGCGGTGTGCCGCTCCCCTGCGGAAGTGGGGAATGCGGCCAGGGGGAACTGCCCTTCCACGGAGGTGGAAGGGATAGTAGCCAACCCGGGAAGAGCCAGCAGCAAACCCGGGGAGGGCCGAGCAGACGAAAGAACAGCTCAGGGTCCTGTGTCGTTCCTCCACAAAGAGGGGGAGCGACATAATGGTGCCGTGACTCGGATATGAAGCCTAGGCAGGGTTCAGTGTCGCTCCTCCATGAAGACGGGGAGCGACATCTCATTATGGTTTTGATTTACATTACCATGATAGCTGGCGATGTTGAGCTTTTTTTTTCCCTATATTTGTTAGCTATTTGTATTTCTTCTTTGGAGAACTGTCTATTGCAGTTCTCTGTTTCTCAACTGGTTTTCTTGTTGTTTCATTGTTGAGTTTTTTTTTTTTTTTAATTTTTATTTATTTATTTGACAGGTAGACTTAGTGAGAGAGACAGAGAGAAAGGTCTTCCTTTTGTTGGTTCACTCTCCAAATGGCTGCTACTGCCGGAGCTACGCCGATCTAAAGCCAGGAGCCAGATGCCTCCTCCTGGTCTCTCATGCGGGTGCAGGGGCCCAAGGACCTGAACCATCCTCCACTGCTCGGCCGGGCCACAACAGAGAGCTGGACAGGAATAGAAGCAATTGGGACTAGAACTCAGCGCTCACATGGGATGCCAGCGCTGCAGGCGCAGGATTTACCTAGTGCTCCATGGCACCGGCCCCCTTGTTGAGTTTTTAAAGTTGTTGATATATTCAGGATATTAATCAATTGTCAATTAAGTACTTCGAAAGTATTCTTCCCATTCTGTTGGATATCTCTTCACTCTATTGATCATTTCCTTTGTTGTGCAAAAACTTTGGATTTGATGTAGTCCATTCGTTTAGTTTTACTAGGGTTGCCTATGTTTTGGGGATCTTGTCCAAGAAGTCATCCCCAACATCAGTGTCTTGGAGGGGTCCCCCTATGTTTTCTTCCCACAGATTCATAGTCTAAGCTTAAACTTAGGTCTCTGATCCATCTTCAGTTGATTTTGGTATATGGTGAGAGGTATGGACCCGATTTCATTCTTCTACATATATACATCCAATTTTGTCAACAGCATTTGTTGAAGAGATTATCCTTACTCCACTGTATTGTCTGAGTACTTTTGTCAAAAATCAATTGGCTGTATGTACCTGGATTATTGAGGATTATTGCATCTATGTTCATCAGGTATATTGGTCTATAGTTCTGTTTCTTTGTTGTATCTTTTTTTGCTTTTGAGAATTAGGTTGATGTTGGCCTCATGGAAGGAGTTTGGAAGGATTACCTCCCTCTCAATTGTTTTGAATAGTTTGTGAGTACTTGAGATTAGTTCTTCTTTAAAAGTTTGTTGGAATTCAGCAGTGAAGTGATCCAATCCTAGGCTTTTCTTTATGTTCAAACAGTCTCATCATATTGTGACATATTTAAGGTCTTTAAAGATTAATTTTTCGCTATTTGTATCTGATATTTAGAATAGCCAATTTGGCTTTCTTTGGAAATTATAACTAGATAAAAATCTCAATTTCCCTAGGAATTGGGTATTATCATGTGATTGAATAGTAGCCATTGAAATCCAACTGAAAATATGTGTAATACCTAAGTGTGGACAATCTAAATATTCACTTGTTATCATCCAGTCTTGCCTTCGAGTCTTTGTTTAGGAGAATGTAAAGCCCAGTCGACCCGAATGACTGCACAAGCACATCTGTATTCCAACTAGAAATCACAATTTATATTCATTGGAGTGAGAAATTAAGTTCTATGTATTAATCCATTGAGACTTAGGAGTCAATATGTTTCAACACCTAATGTTATTCATCATATTGTGCGTAGTTTTACTGAACACAAATATTGGTAACCAAGATTCATTCTTTATTGACATGAGTTTTAAATTTTTCTGTTGATATCTGTTGGACTATTAAAGAATTACAGTTGGAAAATTAGCTACATTGGCAAGCCCTAAAAATATTAGTGTTAAAGTTAATTATTAATACAGTTTACAAACTAAGACTTTTTCTTCCACATTCTAGGGCTTACAAGATTTCATTTTTATTGGTAATATGACTTATTTGCTTTAAAATTAAAGAACTGTTATTTTTGATGTGTTATTTATTTATTTATTTATTGGTCAACAATCAAAAATAGTAGTATTACCTAAATTGGCTGTTTGCATATTTTTTCTCAAATGTCATAATAATATTACAATATGGAACATCCAAGACTAATGCCTGTTCTATATGTTCCCACTTCCTTAAGGGAAAAAATCATCAAAAGATGAATGGAAACCATTGGTGACATACCAATTATTTATTACCCAGTTTTAAAATATCAAAATTAAAATATTAACCATTCCTTATAAAGTATACACACAATGAAGAGAAAACAGTAAAGATGGCACCAAATAATTTTATAGATTATAAAAGGAATTCACATAATGTATTTAAATTTCTGTGTCCCTATTAAAAATCAGCATATATGCTGGAGGTTAATTTATAAAATATATTTCATTTTCTATTATAGTTTCAAATTAATCTAATGATCAAATATTTTATTTTCCAAATCTGAAAGTGTGAAAAGAGGTAACTCCATTAGAAGAATTTGTATTCAATCATTCATTAGAAAATAATTTGGGTTTCTTTCATAGAATTTCAATAATTTGGGTTTCTTGCCTGTAGTATAATATTATTGTTATACATAAGAAATAAGACTAGGTATCAAACATCTGTTGTATAAGAAAAGTTCAATCAATCAATCCTTGGAGTACTCTCAGAATTGTCCTACGTGTTCTCTGCCATAGGAAGCAAAACATCTGTTTGATTTTTGAAAATATATGATCAATATATTTTATTAAAAATGAATTCAATATATAAATTCTGATTCTACTGATTGTCTCACACTTTTTTAAATCATTTACTATCTTTTAAAAACTATCTTCCAGAATTTAATAATTATGTATCTAAATATCCTGAATTAAACTTTGTTGTATAACCTTTGAATCTTGATTTCACTCAATTTTCAAACTGAGAACATGTATGAGATTTGTGATAAGTTTTCTGTGGTATCCTTATGTAGTATTCTACCTTTATGTAGTATGCTACACTTGAAAGGTTTACTCTCTTTTCCTTAGACATTAATCATGCTTTTAAAAAAAATTTAGAATAGTTTGAGACTTATAAACAATTGCAAAGATAACAGAGCTTTCACATAGCCACACACAATTTCTTCCTTCCTTAACATGGTAGCTCAGTGTAGTCCATTTGTTACCATACAAATTGACAAATCACTGTTAATACATAAAAGTTAACTGAAGTCGATGTTAAGTTCATATTTTAATAGTTTTTAGCTCATGCTTTTTTTCTGTTCAAAAATTTCTTCTAAGAGTCCATATTCTTCTGTTTTTATTTATATACGAGGAACACATTTCATAGTTTTCAGAACATAAAATAACTTCCCACTCTCTTTCTTATCTCCTTTCTTATTTTTCTTTTAATTTTTATGATGATGTATTTTCAATTTACTTTATAATCATAAGCTTAATCTTCTGAAAATAAATGATTCAACAAGTAGTAAGTAGAAATACCAGTTTTGTTCATGAGTACAGACATGGGCTATGATCAATAATCAAATCTCAAGATGTTGATTTCACTCATATATATTACATTTTTGTGCTTAATATATTGATTATCAAAAATTAAAAAAATGTGTCTTTTAGAAACTGGCTTATTTAACTAAGCATACTTATCTCCAATTTTTATGACTAATATTCCATCACATACATATACCACATATTTATTATATGTAGTTGGCATGTCTCCGTAGACTCCTATTTGCTGTGATAATTTCTCAGCTCTTTCTCATTTTTGGTGATTTTGATAGTTTTCAGGGTAATTGGTCATATATTTCATTGAATGTCCCTCAATGGCCACATTTTTCATGTTTTTTTAATGACTGGATGAGATTATGAGTTTCAAGGAAGAAGACGACAAAGCCAAAGATGTATTCATTGTAATGTGAAAAGGGGTGTATTCTATCCACATGACCTACCCCACTGATGTTGACATTGATCACCTAACTGACATAATGATTTTCAGGTTTCTCTGATGCAAAGTTATTCTCCTTACCTTATATGATGCTTTTTTGCTTAGCCAAATAAACATATTTTTCAAAAAATGTATAACATCGGCATATATTTGAAAACCATTCTCAGTAGCAGAACTATGTGTGATATTTCCTATTCTGATTTTATTTTTTAATTTGTCCAGTACTGTTTATATTTCTGTATATCTATCATAGAGCATTAATGACAGATTTTATGTGTATTATTTCAGGATGGTGCATAAAAATAAAATATGTTTCAAAATAGCCAGATGTTAGGTGACAACAAGAAAATATTCTGTTGAAGGTTTAGTTTTGGCTGTGAGTGTAGCATAAAATAAATGAGTAGGTCAGGTTTTATGGATTGTTCACTAGGTGAATTTATGTGATAGAGTCTTCAATAGGAAACAGCAACAGAAGAGGTAGAAAACATTTTCTTCCCTTTTTTGTGGATGCATTATATGTATTACATGTAACAAAGTTTTGAAAATTCCTCCAAGGTTATTGATTCAGTGAATTATAAAATAACTTGCTCACTTTCAATGGGATAAGAATTAAGGAACCGTGAAAAAATATGTTGGAAGTTTCTAAACATCTTATTGGCTTTAAGATCCTTAACACAGACAATAAGCTGTCCTTAAATTCTCATTTTATTCTGTATGTGTGAGAGTTTTGTATGTACTAAGGAGCCATATGGCTCCTCAAAGGAAAAATGGTATGCTTCTATCAAAACAAGAAATGCATGCTGAGGAACAAAAAACAAAAGATATCCGCAGTATTGTCTCAAACGCTTTATGAAAGCTACCATGTATGTATTTCAAAAACAAATCATGTCATAAGGCTGGAAGTTTAAAATCAGTGCATGTTTTCCAGCAGAGAATGTAGAGCTGGCAAGTACAAGTACAGCCTCTGGTCCTACTAAGACTAGAAATATGGGCAGTTACCAAGCTAGGGCTTCAGTCACAAAGAAAGGGTTCAATTTTCCAATTACCAGACTAAAATACAATTTTAATGTTAAAAAATAATTTGTATAAATGTAGACTTCAGGATAGTTGGCTTTAAGAATAATCCCAGGACTCCTTTACACTCCAGAAATTGCAGACCTTAGAGAACTTTTATCTATGCACATTTTAAGTGTTGATACATGTCATGTTAAAAACTTAAAGTGAAAAAATTTAATATTAATTCATATAAATTAATAATAATATACCTACTACTGGTTAACATAACTAGTAAACTTTTAAATATGAGAAATAACTGCATATGTAAAATGATTAATTCCTGAGGAGATATCATTATTTTACTTTTTAAAAATGTTACCTTGGGACTGACATTGTGGTGGGTTAAGCTGCTGCCTGTGACACTGGCATCCCATTTAGGCATCAGTTCCTTCCCCAGATGCTGTACTTCTAATCCAGCTCCCTGTTAATCTGCCCTGGACATCCACACATGATGGCCCAAGTTATTGGGCCCCAGCTCCCATGTAAGAAACCTGAATGAAGTTCCCGGCTTCTGGCTTCAGCCTGGCACCTCTCAGTCTGTTGTGGCTATGTGGGAAGTGAACCAGTAGAAGAAAGATCTCTCTCTGTCTCTCCTCCACACTCTATAACCCTGCCTTCAAAAAATAAATAAATAAATCTTTATTTAAAAATATTATTTGATGGCTTCATAAGACTGCATTCATCTATATTATCTGCCTTTAACCTATGTTGTACACTGATAATTAGTTGAAAACAGAAAACATTACTTTAACTGTGGATATTAATTTTTGATACTACACCTACACTTAACATATAATTTACTGAAAGCTTACAATGTGAAACCCAAAGTTTTTAAAAACTTTAGTTTTTAGAAGATTTATTTATTTGAAAGGCAGAGAGGAGAGGGGGAGAGAGAGAGAGAGAGACCTTCTGCTGGTTTACGCTCCCAGTGACAGAAACAGCCAGTGCTGGGCCAGTCTGAAGCTAGAAGACAACTTGATCCAGATCTCAGGTGGGTGGCAGGGACACAAGTTGCCATCATTTCCTGTCTTCCAGGTACTTTAGCATAGAAGCTGATCAGAAACGGAATAGCCAGGACTCAACACCAGCACTCTGATGAGGAATGAAGACCCCTCAAGCGGCACCTTAATCTGCTGAGATACGTTGACTTGTAAAAAAAACAAACAAAAACAAAAAACAAAAAACTTTTTGAATGCTGCTCCAGAAAGCATGTGAATCGTGATTGAATGGCTACATTCTTGACATAGGGAAAAAAATTCTGGTGATAAGTGTTGTCTCACTAATATACAAATTACTTCAAAGAAGTATATATATATATATATTTTTAATTGACAAGAAACTTAGAGAAGAAAGGGCCCAATACCTTTGCTTCATAAAGAAACTCAGATTCAGATTTTTTTCATGATATTTCTTTAGGACTAATTAGTGATAGATTAAAAAATGAGTTCAATGTTATATATATATATCCATCAAAGTTCCTGAATTTATAACAACCAAGGACCAGTAACTATATAGATCCAAATGATTTCAATGCTTGTGAGCAGAGCTGTTTGAATTTTAGAGACCTAAGTAGTGAAGATTATTTAAGTCATCAAAAGAAATAAAATAAAAAGGGAAATTAAAGGAAAGTCTAGAAATTCTAAAAGGGTGATACAAATAATAGAGAGGGAGAATAGTCATAACAAGGATTCCATTGAAATAGAATGAAAATAAATTAACAATAAATTTTTGATTACGCCTACACAAACTTGCTCTTACTTAATTGTCTTAGTCATTGAAAATCTAACTCCTGGTATTATTTCTCAGAAAATATTCAGATTAAACTGCATGTCTGTATATTTAGTATGTTTAATGCAATATATATCAGAATGCACTTATAATAAATTCAGCCATTTTCTTGAGTTTATACTCTATTTTGAACCAGATATTCCTATACACAAGCTTTAATATGATGTGGACTGCATTAAAATCAGTATCAGTTTAACTTGTATTCTGCATGTGCATTTGAGTTATATATACATTGCTGGATAAACACACAGTAGTTTGAATATTTTTCCTATTCAAACACTAGGGAATGGTATTTCTGCACACATTAGTTTGTTTATATGCAATTGACTTGGTTTATGCTCCTCTGTTTTAAGTATAACTTTCCTCAAAGTACAAAATAAACTATTTACTCTTTGACAAATATACTTTGTATCCCTAGATATTGATAATTTAATGCATCCCAGTTGTTCTCTGACTAAATTAACTTCAATCTTTTAGAGGGAAAGGCCTTAGATTCTTCATAAAATCCCAGTTTAGACAATTTCTTCACTAACTAAAATATGATATCCTGAAAGCACAAGTTTGCTAACCTACAAAAAGACCAAATGAATTTCTTATTTGGAAACACAACAAATTCAATGAAATGACAAAAATAAGGCTTAATACCTCAGGGCAAAAATTTAATTTATTTCCGATTTACCCAGCAGTAGTGTAATTCTATTGATGAAAGGTGAAGCTCGACTTTGAAGATGTAGTTAAAGCAAATCAAATTGAGAAAAGGAAAAAAAAAAAAAAAAGAGTCAAATACAGAGGAAAGACGTTGGAAAAACATTAATTCTGTGTATTTGACTTTTATTTTTAAAGCAGTGGTTCTTAAGCTTCAGATTCACTTGTAGATTTGGTAAAATATTCAGATACCTGAACTGTACAAATAGAAACTCTGGTTCCATATATTTAGACAAGGCTAGAAACCTGTGTTTTCTGTAAACTCCCGTAGAATTCTGATGGCAATGATTCACATATTACACCTAGTGCTCATGTGTGAATAAACTGAGGAAACTGGGGTAGGCATGTAACCTAGCGGTAAAGACGCCAGTTAAGATGCGTGTATCACACGCAAAAGTATCTGGTTTGATTTGGCTGCTGACTCAGCTTCCGGTTGTGAGGGCTTAAGAATTGTGTTCCTGCCACTCCTGGAAGTGACCAGGATTGAGTTCTGGGGTCCTGGGTTCTGTCCCATCTGATGAACATTTTGGGAGTGAACCAGTGGGTGGGAATTCTCTCACTCCCCTCCAACTGAAAAAAAAAATACCAAAATTATATAAAGTGGTTTTCTGTCTTACAAAAGAGATAGTAAAAGCTGTTCAGAAAATAACTCCCTAACTGAATGTCGAGATACTGTGTCTATGTGCTTGATGTGCCACATGCCTGAATGAAATTGGTGGAACTGCAAGAAATGAAAAAAAAAAAAAAAAAAACTCAAACAAACATGAAGTTGTAGGTGGAGGAAGAGCCCTTTTGCTCAAAAACCAAGGTGAAACACGAAACACCTTTTTCTCATCTTAGAGACTTCTCTCTAGGTCTAAATCCCTTATCAATGGCATGTGTACTGTAATTGATTTCATTCTTAACAAAACATCAAATCCTCTTGGGGAAAAACAAAGGAAAGTGAGATTACCTAAGGAAACAGAAAAAAAAATTCTATTTCAATGATTAAAATTTATGGCTCAGGAATTAAGCAGGCTTGATGCTTTCCTGGATTTACAGCATTTCATTTGTTACTGCCATTAGCTTTAACTGCTTTGGGAAAATTTAACAACAGAGCTATAGCCTGGCTTACAACCATCATGAGCTTCAAAGATTCAAGAGCATGCAGAATGCTTCCTTGCAGACTCTGCTTTAATAGGATTACATGGATAACTTCTTTGAATATTTATTCCCTCTACAAATCAGGTAGGATGCATTTTAATGGCATATTTAAAGTGTTGTCATCGTATGGTTGAAGACAATGACACCTAGAAACGTGTACATTTTTTAAAAGAAATGAATCACAAGCTTCACAAACTTTGCTGAAAATAGGAAGCTAATACCAATAGACATAGTGTCATTGTCATTCAATAATTTGAAAAGTAGAATTTATAAAATAATAATGTTACACATCAGTTTAGCAGTGAATTTGTAATAATGAGATTAAATACCCTCATACAAACTTAAAGTTCAAGTAGTCCCCCTAATCGTTCACAATATTTGCTACAAAACATTTCTTGCTTCTGAAAGGACAATTATGATACACAGTTGGCATGGTATATCTCTCTCTCAGTTCTCATGCATAAAAAATAAACTGCCAATACATAATTAATGCAAATAACAAAGCTGGAAACAAGATCCCAAGTCTTATTCGGTTTAACGCCAGTTGCCTAAATTGTACCTGTTTTGATCATTTATGTTGGGTTTTGACTGGATTCCTTTAATATCTTCCTATTTTGAGAATTTTAATCTTAAAATTCTTATTTCAATGTAGGAATTTTAAGTGAGTGTATTTTAATAATTTTAAATGAATTTTAATATTTTAATAAATAACAATTTTAATTATATCTTACCTGCCAATTCTAACCACTCTCCTAAAGGACATTGATTCAATGTTGAGTTTCAAAGCTATTTGCAAGTATAGTAGATTGATAAATATTGAAAATAAGGTTAACATCACCAAAACATTTATTTCATTCCATTAATTTTAAAGAGTATATTTTACATAAAAAAAAAAAACTTGCCTCTGCTTCAATAGCATCCTTATTTCATTGTAGAGAAACTCCTGCTCATACTTAAAATTGAAACAAACATGACTTAATAGTTACATGGATGCCAGAATTGTGGCACAGGGTTTTAAGCTGCCACCTGTAATACCAGCATTCCATAAGAGGGGCAATTCAAGTCCCAGTTGCTCCATTTCCTACCCGGCAATGTGCCTGGGAAAGCAAACCAGGATGGCCCAAGTCCTTGGGCCCCTGCTACCCATGTGGGAGACCAGGACAGAATTCTAGATTGCTGATTTATGCTTGGCCCAGCCCTGACTGTTGCAGCCATCTGGGGCATGAAACAGTGGGTGGAAGATCTTTCTCTCTCTCTTCTCTGTCTCTTTCTTTCTCTGTAATAAATTTTTTAAAAAGAAGTGTTATGTAAAGAAAGTTATTAGGACTAATCATAATAAACATTTTTAAAAAGAACAATTGTTTATAATGCAAATTTATCCTTGCTCATGTTACTAAATTCTACTTTTAAAGAAATATCTATTTATTTATTTAACCAGTGTTTAGATGCCCACTTATATCAGCTTTGCTGCTGAACAAATAACCAATACTTCAGTGTTTTCAGTAAGAAACATGTATTTATTCCTTTCCTCAGGATGTGTTGGTGATTGTGGGTTATCTGGTGACTACAGTTCTCTTTCATTATTTTTGCTATGCTTCACAATTTTTTCAAGTCTAAACCCAAGGCTAAAAGAGAGGACACTGCACAGGACATGTCTGCTCTGTTGGTCATGGGAATTAACAAGAGGTTATGTTAAACCCTACAATCATATTTAAAGTTCTTGCTCAGATCAGGTGTATGTCAAATCCACTTACATTCCTTTAATCAAATGATGCCACTAATTAAGCCTGGTGTTAATAGGATGAGATATGTACTGCTGAGGGGAAGGTGGCAAAGGTGTGTTGATGAATATTTGTAAGAACTAATAAATCTGCTACACCACAGTAGGCTTTTTCACATGGCCATTTTCATCAGGAAAATTTCACTAGATAATAGGTGATTTACAATTAAAGCAATGAAGCATATATTTAGAGTCCTCATATCATCTTGTTTATATCCTGGGCATGCTTATTTCAGAAAAATTTAAATCTTGTCTGTGAGTTCATTTATATATTCTATCAAATTCCCCCAATGCAAACACTTTCCATTGCTTTTCAGATCATATTTTCTTAAAATATTTTAATTCTATGTGAGGCAGATGACTCAAATCTAGAATCCTAACCAGAGAAACATGAAAGGTGACTTATGAGGATGAAGATGTGTGTATTGTCACATTAAGGGAATTCTGAGAGATGCCGGATCACTCCTACCTCTAACTGAGATTCCTTCTTGCTGCTCCAGGAGGAAATACCTCGCTGCCTCCAGGCAGGCTTCATCATTCCACCTCACCCATGTCAGCCAGCGTGACCAGAACTTTGCAACTCTCAAGAGTCCTTTCTGTGGATAGTCTGGCTAAACTTTACCAACAGACAGTGGTGTTGATATTAGAGAATAAAACTGGTATTAAAGAACAATACTAAAATGAGAAACCAGGTTTTCAACAGCATGTCTATCTCCTCCATGGGCCCAGATCAACTTGGAAACGTCCCTCTGCACCTGATGCATCCCTCTGTCCCCCTTGTTCATGGTGACTTCTGCTTCTTAGTGGATTTCTATCCATTTTCAAGATCACATCTATGTTCTTGGCTTTATTTACTTCACTTAAATTTATAAAATACTAGATTCAATGAAAAGTTCTTTCGACTATAAAATCTGATTAACATCAATTTAACAAAAGGGCTATTTTAATTCATTCTCTGGTTTATATACCTCAGCCAATGGCACCTGTCCTTCACTTACCTTATTTAAAACATTGATATTGATGATTCAGTCACTGAGGTCAAGAAGTTTTTCTGCCTTCTCATGGGTGGCTCTTACATATAGGACAGAGTGTTGGGACAGGAATTTGTGTCACAATCACATCAGTAAACTTTAATGATACCAAATTCACTCACTAGAGTATCATAGATTATCAAAAACTTCAGAGCTATCAAATCAACGGTTATGGATTGGTCATCATTTCAAATCCATTTTGTTATTTTTAAAAATGTCTCTTTCTGGGGCCAGCTCCCTGGCTCACTTGGTTAATCCTACGCCTGTGGCGCTGGCATCCCATATGGGCGCCGGTTGAAGTACTGGTTGCTCCTTTTCCAGTCCAGCTCTCTGCTGTGGCCCGGGAGGGCAGTGGAGGATGGTCCAAGTGCTTGGGCTCTGCACCCGCATGGGAGACCAGGAAGAAGCATCTGGCTCCTGGCTTCTGATCAGCTCAGCACTGGCTGTAGCGGCCATTTGGGGAGTGAACCAATGGAAGGAGGACCTTTCGCTCTGTCTCTCTCTCTGTCTATAACTCTACCTGTCAAATAAATTTTAAAAAAGTCTCTTTCTTCTGTATAGATAGGAAATAACAATATCGTTGAACATCTCTATATTTCTAGTTCTCTCCATATATTGTAAGTTTATTTATATAATTATGCACATTTTATAGCTTACAATAATAACTAATATACTTTTTACTAAACTTATGATTGTCAGGATTTCTGTAAAGGATTTTATACCATGGTCTGGATTTTTTTTTAAATTATAGAATAATGGTCATGTTCAGGATATATTACCTAACATTTTATTTTATCTTTGCATTAATCATATACTCATAAAGAGATAAAATGATATCATGAAACTTTTAATAGTTGGGAAAATCTTAAAATTTAGTTAATAAAAAGAAAACATTAAAGTCTTCTTATAGTTCCCTGAGAGCAGATCTACTTTGATGTGCTCCTGTCCCAGGTGAGCTAGTCGTTTTTTAGATAGAGTAGCAATGGTGTTTCTAAGCTTTTCTAAGCTGAAACTTACAGCTAGTCGTGAAGGGCCTTTAGGTAGCTCTTCTGGTGACCAGATATTGCCAAGTCCCTGACACCATGTCTATGGCACTCACCCAACCATCAAAGAAATTTGAATATCATTAGGCTGGAGTATTTTTTTCCTCTATCCTGTACCATTTCTCTCACAATTCTGAGAATTAAAGTCTGAGAGATTTGCTGCTTCACAATCAACAATCAAAGCTACATATAGGTCTATAGTAGGTAATTTGGTATGAGTTTGCAGGCCTAGAAGCTGGAACCCACCATCCTTCTTCAGGGTAATATGAAGAATCATCTAAAAAGTTTATTTACTTATTTTTATTTGAAAGTGTTTTAAAGAGACAGAGAGAAAGAGTGATCTTCCTTCTGCTGGTTCATTCTTCAAATGCCCACAACAGCTGGCACTGTGCCAGCCCAAACCTGAATCCAGGAACCAGAAGCCAGGAATTCCATCTAGGACTCTCATGTGGGTGGCAGGAACCCAAGCTGAGTCATTACCTGCTGCCCCCAAGGGTATACATTAGCAGGAAATTGGATCAGAAACGGAGGCAGAACTGAACTCAAGCCCACATACTCTGGCATAGGGAATGCGGCATGCCAAGAGGCAGCTTATTCTAATATATAACACAACAATTCCCACCTCTGAAATCTCATTGTTTAAAATATTTATTTATTTGAGAGGCAAAATTAAAGATAGAGGGAAAGACAGAGAGAGAGAGAGAGAGAGAGAGAGAGAAGGATAGAGTGAGAGAGAGAGGGATCTTCCATCTACTGGTTCACTACCCAAATGGTTGCAGTTGCTGGAGCTGAGCTGGCCTGGAGCCAGGAGAAGTTTCTTCCGGGTCTCCCACAAGGTTGTTGGGGCCCAAGCATTTGGGCGGTCCTCCAGTGCTTTCCAGACCACCAGCAGAGAGCTGGATTGGAAGTGGAGCAGGCTGGATTTGAAACAGCACCCATATGGAATGGTGCTGGTGCCACTGTGGGGGGAGGGGGAATTAATCTACTACTAAGCCACAGTGCTGGCCCCAGATTTTACAGCCCTTGTCTCATGTTTAGGAATAGTTTTTTTGTTTGTTTGTTTGTTTTGCTTCATAACATTTGTTGAACTCTTTTACTTAGTATAGGGTTAGCTTTAAGTGAACTGAAAGTAGATCTTTGTAAACATTAAGAGTGGGAATGGAAGAGGGAGGAGGAAGAAGGGTTGGATTATGGGCAAGAGGGAGGGTAGGATGGGAAGTATTACTATGTTCCTAAATATGTATATATGAAATACATGAAACTTGTATAACTTAAATAAAAGTAATAAAATCTATGGTTGAACTTTCTTTTTGTCTTTTTCAGTCTTTTCCAATTTTTTTTTAAATTTTCTTCTGATCTATAAGAATTTTATAATTCATTTGTAACAAATCACCACAAATTGAACAATTTGCATCAATACACATTATCTTACAATTTCCCATAATATTAAGCAGTCAAAGTTTTCTCAAACTCCTATGCACTGAAATCAGTATGTTCATCATGGCTGGGATGTCTTCCTCCAGGACCACTGAGAATTTTATTAGAATCAATTTTGCATTGCTGGGTTTTGGTTGGGAATGTCCCCCATCTCTGAGACTACCTCAATTGTCAGCTCAGTGGCTCCCTCCATAAGCAGTTCAAAACATCAATGTTTTCATCCAAGCCAGCAGGGGAGCTTCCTTCTGACATTTCACCTTTAAAAAAAAAAAAAAGCTACTGTAATTGGTTAGGCACACCAGGATCATCTCTCTGGATTAACTCAAACCCAACTGACATGGGAGCAATTCCTCAGCATAGTCACCGGAACGTACAGTAATCAAGGGGAGAAAACTACAGAAAACACACTACAGGAAGCATAAATCTTGAAAGCTACGTTAGACTTGGGGCTACTAAAGTCTTCTCTCAAATTCAATTATTGTATTGAAGTTTGCTTTATTGTGTTTGTTTTTAGCACAGAATGTTTTACAATATTGCTATATAGAAAATTATATTAAAATATGAATATAACCGTGGCCGGTGCAGTGGTACATTAGGCTATGCCTCCACCTGTGGGACCGGCATCCCATATGGGTGCTGGTTCTAGTCCTGACTGCTTCTGTTATGATCAAGCTCTCTGCTATGTCCAGGGAAAGAAGTACAAGATGGCCCAGGTATCTGGGCTCCTGCACCCAAGTGGGAGACCCAGAGGAAGCTCCTGACTCCTGGCTTCAGATTGGCTTAGTTCTGGCCATTGCGGCCATTTGGGGAGTGAACCAGTGGATGGAAGACCTTTCTCTCTGTCTCTTCCTCTCTCTGTAACCCTACATCTCAAATAAATAAAATCTTATATATATATATATATATATATATGTATATATATATTCAACCAATCTCTAGGTGTTGAAATTTGAAGAAAATTTTGCCATTTTTTCATTAAACTTGTTTGTCTTTCTTACTTCAGCTTTGAGCTTTAATTAGCAATACACTGGTGATATTTGAAACTCTGCTCCTCAAAAAAAAAAATTCTTGATTTATCACTTGTGTCAATTTCTGTAGTGCAAATATTCTCACCATGGCCAATTCTAAGTTTCCAGTATGATGCTCCTGAATGCAGAGTTAGCAGGAAAGATGCAGTACTGATATTGCCAAGACAGTCTGAATGGCTCCAATATACCTATAATTACTATATCTAATATTAAAATTATTTCTTCTTGTTTGGGAAGAAATAGGCATTTGCCTTGCCCTTTTTAAATAGGGTGAACTCTACACAGAACTGCGAGTTCTTGGTATAAAATACAGAAATGCCTCAAATGGGAAGCACTAACTTTTAAACATATTCTCTTTGAAAAGCAATGTTTCTTTCCATGATTGATTTGATTGATTCTTGAGGCAATTTAAATGCATAATAAACTAACAATCCATCGCAGAGATCTCCTGAGAATTCAACCCTTTGTGGTTGCCCCGTACCCTTAACAGATGGTGAATTCACTCTGGGGGTTACAGAAAATTATCTCTTTTTACTACAATGAATATATTTGTATGTTGGTTTAAAATATTAAATACTATTGCTTATGTGAAAGGCAAATCAAGACTTATTATTCTAGAAACCACAATAGTAATATCTTAAAATGGGAGAACTGGGGATAAAACAAATTTTGAAGTATACATAATTAGAGACAACTTTATAAGCATATAAAGCTAACAATTAGGATAAAAATAGGTTAATACTCAAAGATGTAAAAAATCATAAACTAAATAGCACAAATGTTCAATTTCTCTATTAAAGCATTACTATTTTCACTCATTTTCCTTTCCCTTTCTTTTTAGGAAGCAAAATACTTTACAAACATGGGAGGAAATCACTACCAGTAAAAGGCAAATTGCAGTTTCATTGAATTCACTAAATGAGTTATATCAATCTTCAGCTAATGTGTCAGATTTACTTTAGTAAAAGTAGAATGTTCCATTGATGGGAAGCAGATAAAAATCAAAGGTAGTTCTCCACTCCAAAGGACAGACATCATCAAATCCCTGAAGTAGAAGTTTAGCTATTTGTGATCATTTGTGAATTAAAAAGAGATAAATTTCAGGAAATGATAAAATCAAATATTCCTCCCTGAAGGGTAAACAAGTTTATAGAACTGTGACTGGCATACTCAGTATTGTTCCAGGAATGGAAGCATAATTGATCATTACAAAGCACTCTAAACTCTAAAACTTCCTATGATCTGTGAACAGGAAGTGAATTGGGGAAAAGTAGATAAACAAGTGCCCAAAAGTGAATAATGATAATATCAAGCCAAGAAGGAACAAGAAATAAACAACTCAAGGGATCTGAGTAGAAAGAGACAATGTATTTCAAATAGATGTTGCTTCATGTATACTCGTTATAATCCATGAGAGAATTGGCATGATTGAATAGATGAATATTTACTGAAACTATAGACAAAATTTTAGTTTTAAAAATGACATTGGGGTTATTCTTACAAGCAAGTCTTTTTCATGTAATTGAAGTTACCTTTGCTATGACGAGTCTCTGATCACTCTCAGTTGGGAATAACTTTTGATAGTGCCAAAATTGGCTGGTAACACTTTACAGAAGCCTCGAATAACAATGTGCCCAAGGAGCTGGTGTTGTGGCACAGAGGATAAGGCCATCACCTGTGACACTGGCATCCCATATTGGCACCAGTTTGAGACCCATTTGCTCCACTGCCCATCCAGCTCCCTAATAATGCAACTGGGAGAGCAGAAGAGCATGGCCCAAGTGTTTGAGGCCCTACCCCCATGTGGGAAATCCTGAAGAAGCTCCTGGCTCTTAGCTTCAGCCTAACTCAATCCTGGTTCATTGAGGCCATTTGGGGAGTGAACTAGCAAATGGAAGACCTCTCTCTCTCTCTCTCTCTCTCTCTCTCTTATTCTAATTCTGCCTTCAATTAAATAGAGTAGATCTTTAAAAAATATGCTCAAAGCCCTGCTTTTTATAAGTGTTTAGTGTCATCTTTGCAAGGCCAACTCTGATCTTTCTTTTTACCTTTACACATTCCTCTCCAACAAGATTTTATAAATTGAGATGGCTTCAGCATCTCCTTAATATAAATTCCACTCTGTCATAGGAAATGGAAAGTAGCTTTTAGCTCATTGGTGCAGCATCAATTCAGTTTCATTATGGCTAACTTTCAGATCATTCATTACCTACCTTCTCTCTGACCAAATCTCTATTACAGTTAATGGGTCCTAGTCATGTCTCTTATGGCCAAGTCATTATGTTAGTACAAGAAAAAGTATACTACTGCTGAGTATTAACTTTCATCAGAAACACCTGAATGCTGTGTTCTGGATGCATTCTATGAATTTTACTCAGTATTTGTTGATGGAACTTAAGTGTGAATTGCTCATCTAGTTGCAAGCTTTTTTTGAATCACCCCTTACCCTACTTCTATAGATTTATGAGTTTCACCTACCATTTTTTTCTTGGTCTAGTAAAATCACAAGTTAGTAATCCATTATAATTCTCGATTTCCCCATCACAGATTGTACAAACCAACCTGGGTATCAAAAGTGGTTTGAATATGTGCACATTTGCTCTTCAGAGAAAAGTGAAAGAGAACTTAATAGAAAAGTTTTTGAGTTTCTAATATAGTCATGTTTCAATGAAAACAAATATATTATCCATGAAGACCCAACTTCAAACATGAAAAAAAAAACTTTTTATCACAACTTCATCAGCAAGTTGTTATGAGAAGATGCATACAGTATGATACCACAGTGATTATTAGTTTTAATTTTATTTCAGAGACACAAGCATAAAGAGATTCTAGAAAACCCTTGTGTGCTTAGAAGGTAGATATAGGATTAGAACATTATGGGTGTCTGCTAGATAACAAATGATAAATCTGAGGATGCAAGTAAATGTGAGTCAATAAACTTTAGTCAAATCTTACGGTGTCACAGATTGGAAACTAAAATTAATATTATATTTGATGTATTTTTATGAAAAGAGCATAGCAATGTATGACATGGGTAATTAAAGCTAATCAATGTTTGTTTGCCTATGCTTAGCAAATTTGCAACTGATAGATCAAACATAATTGGTAACTAAGGTAGAATCTCACATGGCAATAGAGGAAAAGAAATTAGAATGAGAATACGCTCTGAGAACATAAACTTGTGTTACTGAGGCCCACTAGGAAGTTTATGGGCTGAAGAGATAATATCATCAAATGGATTTTAAAGTGTTCGACTCAAGAGACGAATAAAGACCCTAAATTGTTTGTTGTGCTTGGTACTGCCTATGGCTTTAGAAAACAGAGATCAATAAAAGAAGCAAACAACCAGGGAAAGAATCAGTGGGATTGTTAAGGAATTTAAGTAGAAAGTTAGTGACAGATGAAGTTTGTAGTGCTATAGAAAAGCAAAGAAAGAAAAACAGCTTCTGTATTTAATATATTCACAAATGTTGGGATCTTGAAAATACTGTAGCTCCTCTTGTGTGCCGTACACTCAATTTCTTTTTCAAGGCAATAGAGTATAAATTATATGATATTAAAAACCTTATCTATATGATCACTGGAAATGTTAGAAGGAAGAGTATCAGGGCACAGGCTAGTTCACCGCCATAAACTTCCATGAAAGAATAATGAGCTCAGTACCTCTTTCCCTCTTGGTTCAGCTCTGCAGCTGAAACATTGTTCCTGTTATGGCTGGCAGCTGATTCAAGCTGCTGATTGCTGAAGTTTCCCATCAGAAAATCTGTGTCTAATGCCCTGGTGGGTTCCCAGGAATCACCCATGCCAAGAGCATTTTGATTCTACAGAAGGAAAGGAGTGAAAACTATATTGAAAAATTATTCTTCTCATGGTGAACAAAGCCAAGTGATTCATACACTCTAATGAAGTGTTGATTCAAACCATCTAATGAACCAGAGACCAGGAAAAGATATGACCATTCTCAGAAGCACAATTCAGAGATATTAAGAAGTAAATTGCTTATCTAATTCATGTAATATCAACTATCTTTCCTTTTCATAAAACAAATTTTTTAGCTTTCTGATTTCTATTTTCAATATTTCCTTGTTTCTACTCATATTGCTTTCAATTCACAAAACTGGCTCTCCTCCAGGAGTGATATTATGTCCTTATCTTCATTTTCTTTTTTTTTTTTTTTTTTTTTTTTTGGCATGATAACAACATTTGTCACAATGGATCACTCATTCATAAAACACTCCCTTAGTTTTTCTTTTTTTAAAGATTTATTTATTTATTTGAAAGAGTTACACAGAAAGGAGAGAGAAAGTCTTCCATCCGATGGTTTACTCCCCAGTTGGCTGCAACGGCCGGAGCTGTGTCGATCCGAAGCCGGGAGCCAGGAGCTTCTTCTGGGTATCCCACAAGGGTGCAAGGGCCCAAGGACTTGGGCCATCTTCCACTGCTTCCCAGTCCATAGCAGAGAGCTGGATCGGAAGTGGAACAGCAGGGTCTTGAAACGGCACCCATATGGGATGTTGGCACTTCAGGCATTAACCTACTATGCCACAGTGCCGGATCCAGTTTTTGCTTTTAAATATGTAATTCATTTATTTATTTGAAAGGCAGGTGACAGAGATAAAACTAAAAGAGATACATAAAGAAGTTTTCCATCCACTGATTCACTCCCTAAATCTGCAGCAACAGGGCTAAGACAGGCCCAAGCCAGAAGCTAGGAACCCCATCCTACATGGATGGCAGAACATGAACTTCTACTCCTGCATCATGGCAGAAACCCAAGTATTCGAGCCATCATCCACTGCTTCCCAGGCAAATTAGCAGGGAACTGGATTGTAAGTACAGAACAGCCAGACTAGAACCAGGTTCTCCAATATGGTATGTGGGCATTCCAAGAAATAGCCAGTTGAGGAAATGAACTTGGGAAAATGATATGTATCAAGTTACCTTGCCCCCTTATATCTGTGCTCCCACATCTCTGCTTCTATGGGAACCACTATCATAGTAACCAACAGGTCCACCACCTGAATTAGTTACCCATAACTGTTTTATAACGGTTTGACTTTGTGCCACTTTTGTCTACAAGTTGACATAAAAAGCTTAGACACATGGTTGGGTGCATATACCTCACTGTACTCCAGTCAGTGCCCATGGATTGGCAGTTGTTTTCACGTGTATATTTTGCCTTCCTGTGCAAATAAAGAGGTATGAACTTGCACAAGGCTTCAAAATTGTTCTTTGACCTGTCTGAACCCAGACCTATTTTCTCAGGAGAAAAACTCCTCAATCACACAGCCCAACCCAACCACAAGACCTGATCCTACCATTTCCTTAGGAATAAACATTATTCTCTCTTGGATATCTGCTGGGATAACAATACTAAGAATCGTTTGCCAGCGTCCTGAGCTCTCTGACTTTCAGTAGGGGAGAGTCTCGGTGTTTCAATAGGAATGAGGATGATCCCGGTTTTGTATCACATCAAAGAAGAATTTCCACGTGGACAGAGACAATGAGCAAAGCAATATTTATTGAAAGCAAAAAGCCTTCTGCCACAGCATTCAGAAGGAGGGCTCCAAGGGAGAAGCTACCAAAGAAACTTGCCAGTGCTGGATCTTTTACTGACAAAATGGCTCTCTTCCTGAAAATCAAATCTAGAATTAACCAATCATGGCAGGAGCAGAACATTAGCTAATCAGAAGTCAGGAGTTGCAATCCTTATTAGCCCATCTAACACCTCACACTCCCATCTATTTCATTCCCCACCTCAGAAGAATGGGGCCTAAGTGCCATTAGGGGTATAGAGTTACGACTGCTCTGGCTACTTCATAGTGAAAAGGAGTGTTAGTGGGGGATGGCAGCAGAGCAAACCCTTTGAAGGTCAATCTAAGGGTCCCTGGTAGAATGAAGATTTTCTTGAGGGTTTCATCTGGAATACCACCTGGAGATAAATGGCTTCTAATTGGATAATCCGAGAGGGTCCAAATCCTATAAGATACTTTATTATACATCATAGGGGAGGTTCCTTCAAAGAGATGTTTAACACGTTTGAAGCTAGATGGGTCCACAAATTTCCAGTAGACATTGAGAATTTGGTCTGGTGATGTCACTTACAGATATGTTTGTCATTAAGTAGGTGATGATAGTAAGACCTCCCACCCCCATCACACAGCTATATATCCCTACTATAAAACACTGTGCTTGCCACCTTTAAGATTATCTAGGTCGACTGGGTCAGGAATTGCTCCCTTATAATTGTGTCCTTCTATAGAATCAAGGTCTAATTGAGATATATTTCTTTAAAGTCTCCCTCAGGTATTCCATTTCTGTGGCCCTTAATTGATCTGGGATATTTTAAAGTAATTTATGGAGTTGATTCTGGTTCTCTTTAGGTCCTCTATTGACACAGGCAATAAGATACCTACTTCTCCAATCATCTGCAGGATTTTTAGGATCCAAGTTTGGGTCATTCTGGGGGACTGTTGTCCAATGGGAATGGCACTCCCTGCTCATAGATTTTAATGTTAGGATCATGTCCATACATACAATGCATCCCCAGATTCCTCTGCCACCTGTATCACTGCAAGCTTTTGTGATTTTGTTAGAATTTGCCAGAGGAGCAGAATTACAACCTTCCAGATTAACTCATACACCTGTGTTAACTTCCGGAAAGCCTATGTGTAATGATTTGGCTCATCTGTGAAGCTACCCAGATCTCCTTTAATCTGTCTCAGGTCTGGCAGAGAAAAAGGTACTCAGACCTGAATATGTCCCTGTCATACATGCCTTTGCTGAAAAGGTTATAAATTGGCATGAAGCTCAAAGTAACTGAAAATTTGGGGTAAGGAGGACAAATAGGAGGAATGGGTAGATTACAGGGAGGTCATTGTGGTCCTGGAAAAGACAGGGTCACCACAATAGTTGAATCAATCCAACAAGTTTTATAGAGTTCTGGATTGTCTCTTAGTGCAAATAAAACATGGACATAAGGGCCTCAACCCACTTCCTTGCTTTTTGACAGAGGAAATCTAGTTAGAGAATGGTACTGTAATTTATACTTGCCTCTGGAGGCGAAATTTCTCCATCCACTAGTTAGTAACCCATCCAGGTAGTGGTACAAAAAGACCATGTTTTTTCTTTAAGTTCTGGGAGGTCAAAGGAATCTCAGTGTCTGAGGACGCATCCCAAAGGAATGCCTGCTGTGGATAATTTGTTTCCCATGTGTAAGGAGAGGATGAAAAATGAATTCAGCCCATCAGCTTTTATCTCTCTTGAATTTGAGACATCTCTCAAACCCTCTTGCTGCCTGTGATGTCCAGATGTGCACTGAAGCCCACAGGAAAGGGAGGAGGATTCCACTGAGACTAGCAAATATTACTCACACTTTCTCTTCCTTCCTCACCTGTAACCTGGGACATATATTTGGCAGAACAACTCACACTGAGAACATGCTAGAACTGGGACTCCTGCCTTGTGCAAAATTGCTCATTTGCACCCACACATGAAGAGAAACAATTTCTTACACCTCCTAACCTTGAGCCATATCTTATAGGCCTGAATTTGAATAGGTGCCTTCATGATGAGAACCTTAAAAAAGGTGTCTTAAGCTAGATTTTGGAGGGAAGGCAATAAGTCCTGGTCATAACTCGGGCTGATGACTAAGCAGGTAAAGGAATAAAGGTGCACATGGGAGAATAAAAATTCTCCCCGCTACATCTAGGGTATAGACCATATAGAAAGGACCTGATGGAGGTGGATCAGAGAGAGGAAGAGACCTGAGAGGGAGGATGGAGGACAGCAGAGAATGCTAAAGGAACTGTCTCCAGAAGTCCACATTATGAGGGGATCTATGGCTAAAGAGAGGACTACTTGGAAAAGGTCACCTGTTTCTGCAAAATAGGGATACCTACATTCTGACTGAAAAACAACCAGATGTCTAGGGAAATACCAACTAATGGGACAAGCAATTCTTATTTTTAATAAGTGAGAAGAGCAAGTAGGAAAAGAGTGTCCAGAAACCACAGTGCGATAAGGCAAGCAGAAAAAGAAAGGGATATCTGGGGAGATTGAGGCTGTCCAAAAAAACAGAAGCAAAAGTAGCCAGCTTGCTCATCCATCTGACAAGGTGATCAGATGTTGATCTAAGATTCAAGTTGAATCCTCGTCACAGCTCCAAATTGTTGCAGGATGGTGAAGGTGATATGTCCTTGTCTCACACTGAAGATTTTCCACATGGACAAGGACAGTGTGCAAAGCAAGATTTATTGAAGGTGAGAAACTTCCTGCTGCAGCAGTCAGGAGGGGAGCTCCAAGGGAGGAGTTGCCAAAGAAGCTTGCCAGTACTGGCTCTTTTATACACAAAGTAATTGTCTCTGATTGACCCTTTTCTTTACCAATCATTAGGAGGAGCAGAGTGACAGCCAATCAGAAGGTAGAGATTGCAAACCTGCTTAGCCTTGGTAACTAAGTGCAGTTAACTAATATAACTGACTTCCAACTGACCTAACTGCCCTTTAGCGCACCCAACACCGCCCACTCCCACATCTTTCATTCTTCAGGACTCCGTACTTAGAAATAATCTGTGTTTAAACAAGCCCAGTGTTAGTCCATCCAGTCACATGGCTTTAAAATCTATTTTATGATCATTCAGAAAATGTGCACCTCCAGACTACTTTCCTGTACTTGTGTATACTTAGTTGCTTTGCATATCAAATGTAATACCTATAAATCTAAACACAAATTCTGTTCTGTCTATGGCCTTTCCTGTCTCAACTAACATGTCCATCTTTCAATTGCTCAATTTAATGCCACCTTTGACACATTTTCATAACCAACATTTTTTAGTATTAGATAAACTTCCAAAAAATATCCAGGATCTTATTACTTCTCATGACTTCCAGTAGAATGTCATGGTTCATTTGCTTCTTTTCCTTGCTTGGATTACTGCAACTCTTCTAATAAATTTCCTTCATTCTATCTTCATCTCCCTACAGTTGATTCTCATCTCAGCAGCAAGAATTCAACCTTTTAATTTTTCCAGTTGTGCTACTTTCCCTTAGTCAAAACTTCACAGGTCTTCCAGTTTAATTTGTAGCACATTCTAACATGTTATATGCAATTTGTTCTACTATTCTCCAATTCTGCCTTTTGACTGCTTGTTTCTTGAGTTGCATAGCCCACCTTACACTATTCAAATTCTCCAAAGGAATAATTTCCATCTGATCAAAATAATTTTCTAGAGACATTTACATGGCCTAGATTCTATGATCCCTCAAGTATTAGTACCAGAAGGCCTTATCTGAGAATACCACTTCCACCAACCTTAGTAACATCTGATAGGCTACTTATCCATATATTTATGTCTGTATTCTCTATTGCTAGCACCAAAACTGAATTCTGGAAGGCAATTTTTTTTTTAGTTATTTCCCCACTACTTTGATATTTTCAGAACCAAGAAATCTACTTAACATATAATAAAGTCTATAAAAGTGGCTTATTCAATGAATGAAAATATTAATCAATGAATATCTAACTAGCTCAAGAGTAAAAATATTCACTTTCTTCATCCATATTTTTAAGTTCTATACTAAAGCTTTTAAAATTAAAACACTATTTTATTAGATGCTTCATGTATATGCAAAAAAAGAACTGAGAAAAGTGTAACAAATTAGTACTATTTTATCTTCTATTCAAAGAGGTTTTAGAATAGCACTTCTATACTTTAACATATATTCTTCTCTTGAATTAAATTACCTTTGCTAAACTATAAAGTAACTACTGTTCTGACTTCCATTATTATCACTCTATCATTTTCCTTTATAGCTTTGTGTGTGTCTGTGTATATGCATACATATCTTAGCCTTTAAAATTTTAGTTTTATTTTTTCGGCTTTGTGTAAATGAAATTATATGTTATACATTTTCTTCAACTGTCTTATTTAATTCAACATGTTCACAGATTTGTTTATCAATTAATGGTTTTCTGTAATATTTGATATCTTTTTTATATCACACACTATTTGATGTTCTTAGAGTATGTCAATGAATAAATCAAACATTCTACAGTCATAAGTATCTCGTTTTGATGGAGGAAATAAATAATAAGTAGTAAATGTAAATAAGCAAAAGAATGAAAGTAAATATTTTATGTAAGGTGAAAATTACAGAGGAACACATGCAATAGAGCAAGAAATGGGCAATCAGCAGCCCAATGGAGGCAAAGTGGGGAGAGGAGGCTTGGCTGTATTTAAATAGGGTAACCAAAAGTGACCTCATTGCAAAGATGGCTGTGAGCAAAGAATTGAAGAAAGTGAGGAGGATGGAGATAAGAGTGTGGACTTGTAAAGGAAGGCCAAGCCAAACAGCAGAAACAGCTAGAATAAATGCTTTGAGGCAGAAAGTGATTATTGTGTTTGAGGAATGTCAGGAAGGCCTCTATGGTGCAGGAAAGTAAACAATGAGATCATGAGATGAAGTCAGAGATTTATCGCAACCCAGGGCCACAAAATTTTTCGAGCCACTGTAAATACATTACCTTTTTCTGCAAAGGAAAAAGAGAGACACTGCAGTATTTTGAAATATGTGCCTTATGGCTTAAAAACAATGATATTATCTGCCGTATATTTTAAAAGTATTCTTTTGTTACTACAGGAAAATAAATGGTAGGAGACAATGATAAAGGTTAGAGAGCAGTTTACAGTGCACCTCAGTATCATGACAGAATTTCTTGTAAATTGAATGTTTGTACACGTGAAAGAATGATAATTCAGAAAGAATTCCAAAGGTTTTCTCTGAGTAACTGCAAGAATGTAACTTCCACCAAATGAGGCAGATATGCCTTTCATATTTAACTTTGGCTTCTGTAGAAGAAAGACAGATCATAGAAAATCAGAGAGGCCTATCACAAACCCAATTAGTATGCGTCTCCAATTGCATTTGCTCCTCAATGGAGACAGTGAATATAATCCTTGAAATCTGAAAAGTAAGCTATCAAGCTGATTAATGCATGCATTTTCCCCTTCAACACCAGCAAACAAAAGGAATCAGAATTCACTTTTCAAATGGCATATTAGAACTACACTGTTTTGCCATGAGGTTTCATCAATTCCTGGGTTAGGCTCCATAATTTAGCTCTTTGAGAATCTTAATTATCTTGTTTCCTACAGGAAATCAGGCTAGTGCATTGCATTGATAGAATGCAATGATTAATACCTAACAGGTATCTTAGATATCTTGAAAGGCACTTGTATGCCAGACAATGAAAAACAAACTGTGGGATTTTTAGATGCTTGTCATTGAAATATATATACACACACACACATATATATATATTATACATATATCTTATATAAATAAAATATATCATATATATATATATTCTACCTGTTCAATTGTCTTGAGCCTCTTGGAATACCCTATTCAAAAAGTAAGATAAGTTACATCATGGACTCTATAACTCTCAGAAAAATACATAAAGTGCCTGCTAGAGTAATTTGGATTTGTAGATGACACGCATTATTCAGCTGATACACGTATTTGGAAATGCTACTCCAATCAATTTTCTTAGTAACCCATGAGACTGAAAGCTTTGAGTGGGACTCAGAGCAATGTAAACTCTTGGGCTGATTCAGGCTGTAGTGCAAGAAGTGTTTAACATGCTATCTGAATACTCTGCAGTGTAGACCATAGGAGGAAAATACATGCCCTCTGAGTTCATGTTGAAATAAGTGCTATATTATTCACCAAGCCACCCAGCTGGGCATCCTTGGGTTTATGTGGATGAATCATACAGAAGTAGCTTAGGCAAGAAGTAAAAAAAATATCTGCTTCAAATATTGATACTCAGAATGAGTGAGGAAACACTCAATGATGATGTGTACAAAATGACTTATCCTGTCAATAGCACTCTTTTTCACTAACAACCTCAATGCTTGCTTATTGGTCTCATTAAGGAAGAGGTCAAAACAAATGTTCTGACTGCATTTTTCAATAACTTCTTTCCTCATTGCCCATATGTGATCTGGCTGCAGACATAAGGACAGCTTTATCTGTAAGGGGCAAAGAAAAATGTCCATCCACCTGGTGAAAAGTCAATTATGTTAGATCTCTTCTATCAAAGAGAAGACAGCAGATAGAATTTTCCTCGGCGGAGTAGATATTTATGTTGGGTATTGAAAGAGTTTCCCTGCTATTTCTATCAGAAACAACTGTTGAGAAATTAGCAAGCTTCTTTATTACTATAATGTGTTGGTAATAAATGTGTTTCTCTGACTAACGAGTCTAGCATAGTGAGAGAAGAAAGGAAGTGGGATGATATGGTATTTGATGATCATTCCCTATTATATATCCCATCACCCAAAAGTGACCAAGCAAAGAATTGCAAAATGAAATATCAAAAACTCAGTTATGGCTCTAGCTGGAAGACAAAACTTTATGAAGTTCAAATAATATGAAGGCATTTCAGAAATTTAGTGTAATAAAACCTAAATTCAATTTGGCACAAACAATTTCAGACTATGGAGAGGATACAGGCTATATGATACTGTCTCCTTTTTAGAAAAAAAATAGAAATTCAAAGACAAAATGGGAAATTATATACCTGATTATTTCAATTATTGATCCACAAAAGCTGTTAAATTAAGTTTACACACTATGTGCTCTGCCATTTCTTTTTAACATATTGAGAAAATTTTGTTTATTTTTCTCCTTTAAAATGATTGACTTTTGTATTTAAGTGTTACATAGTTTTAAGGATTAAATGTCTATACCTATTCTCAACCTAAATCTTATAATCTCGCCAATGTAACTTCTATAATTTAATCATTTATCTGTATAAGTGAGATTGGTCAATCCTTCCCACTTTTTTTGTATTTCATTTGTTGGAATTTTTACTCTTAAGTAACACTAGACTCCTAAAATGAGTTGAGAAATGTTTTTCGTTTGCCATTCTCCATTGAACTATAATCCCTCCAGAGTTTGTAATTTTTTTTTTTTTTTTTGACAGGCAGAGTGGACAGTGAGAGAGAGAGACAGAGAGAAAGGTCTTCCTTTTGCCGTTGGTTCACCCTCCAATGGCCGCCGCAGCCGGCGCGCTGCGGCCGGCTCACCGCGCTGATCCGATGGCAGGAGCCAAGAGCCAGGTGCTTTTCCTGGTCTCCCATGGGGTGCAGGGCCCAAGCACCTGGGCCATCCTCCACTGCACTCCCGGGCCACAGCAGAGAGCTGGCCTGGAAGAGGGGCAACCGGGACAGAATCCGGCGCCCCAACCGGGACTAGAACCCGGTGTGCCGGCGCCACTAGGCGGAGGATTAGCCTAGTGAGCCGCGGCGCTGGCCCAGAGTTTATAATTTAAACTACTTCTTAAATACCAGATATCTTATAAGCCAAAAATATCTTATTTATTTGTTTGTTTAGTTCATCAGGATTATCTTAAATTCTTACTATAATTTATAATTGGGTTATTAAATTTTTCCGCTATTCTTTGTTCTGTCTAGGAATTTGTTATCAATGTTAAAATCTCTCAGATTTGTTGACATATCATTAAATACAATAGCCCCTTACATCTCAAATCTCTACTTCATAAGTTGGTATTCCTCTTTTTATTTTTAATTTCACCTTATGCCCGATGCATATTTTGCTCTGCCAAATATGTTCTAGCTACCTGACATTCAAAACATTCACATACACAAACACATATCTATTGTCTTGATGTAATACCAAAACTAAAATATTATTTCTTGCATTTAGCAAATACCTTTAAAAGATAGAATGCATTGCTAGATTATATATTAATCCTATTTTTAATTTCTTGAGGAAACTTCAAACTGTTTCCTGTTGTGGCCACACCATCCATATTCTTATCAACAGTGTATAAATTCCAATTTTTCCACATCCTTACTAACATTTGTCATCTTTTATCATTTTGAAAATATCTGTATTACCACGTATGAAGTGATATTTCATAATAGTTTTAATCTGCATTTCCCTGATGATAAGCAATGATGAATGCCCTATCAGATATACACTGATTATTTTTATATCTTACTTTAAGAGGTGCCAATTGAATGTCCTTTGCTCATTATTAATCATGTTACTTCAGATTATTTGATATTGACCTGGAGAAGATCTTATATATTCTGGTTATTAACTCCCTATCAGATGGAAAAAACTTGCAAATAATTCCTCCCATATTATTGGTTGCCTTTTTCTTAAATATTTATTTATTTGAAAGGCAGAGTTACAGACTGGCAGAGGCAGAGAGAGAGGGAGTCTTCCACCCACTGGTTCACTCCCCAAGTGGGCGTGATGGCTGGAGCTGGGCCTATCCAAAGCCAGGAGACAGGAGCTTCTTTAGGGTCTCCCATGCAGGTGCAGAAAGCCCATCCGTAATCCATTTAGAGACAGACCTCTTTCTACCTTAGAAGTATATAAACTTTCTAAGGCTTAAGGTCCTGCTATGCTTCGTATGTGCCCCCTCCAATCTTCAGGTGTTTTCACTGTGATAGGGTAACGACTTGAGGTCTTTAAGGGGTGATTTAGGCCTCATCAACAGGATTCAAGACTTTGCAAAATAGACTTCCCTCACATTTTCTTGTTTTTTTTTCTAATGTTCTTCTCTGATGCGAGTTCCCAGCAAGAAAACACTCATCTGATGCAAGCACCTTGACTACAGACTTCCAAATCATCAGAACTGTGAGAAACAAATGTTTGTTCTTGATAGATTTCTCAGTCTCCGGTGTTCCACTATAGCTGCACAAAACAAGTTAAGATATGCCCTGATGACTTTCAAAATAACTTTTGCTTGTCAGTTGAGAGGGTCTATTAGATAGCACTTTAAATTGGGGGACATGATCTTAGCCCAATGAGGCCATGTTTTATTTTGAATAACTTTTTCTGGACAGAAAATGTAGAATAGAAACAGATTTATTTCATGCACAAAAATATAGAGTTTTCTATAATTCCTGGAATTTTTTAGCTCCTTTAACTTTAGTTTATCTCTGCCTTCTCAAACCTTATCTTACAAAACCATAAGAACCCAACTGACAGTTTTGATAGCCTATGTTATAAGAATTAATTAGATATAATTTTAAAATACTAAGAGAGCTGAAATTGCATATTGAGGCAATTGTGCAATTCCATTTAGCTTCCCTCTAATGTGAAAATCAATAAAATATTTAAAACATATGTATAATGAAGGAAATTTAGGCAGGGTGGTTTTGTTTTAATCTCAGAGAAAATGTGTTCTAAAAGTGTTCTCATTGGGAATACAATAACTGTATTTATATAATCATGAAAAGAAATAAATGCATTGATGGTCATAAAACTCTCTTGATAGTCGGGCAATGTTAATTTAAAAGTAGGAAGGCAGGGATTAAAGTTAATGAGGGGGTGCACCTCCATGCAATTTAGTTAAACTGTTTAACACAAAAGCTGGTGGAAATATGGAAAGAGAGTACCAGAGGGAGCAATAGAAGAAAAGGCTGTAAATCAGTCTATGAAAAAGAAAAGAGAAAAACAGAACATGGTTTTAGAGGAAATGAGAATCACATAGTTCCATCATTTGATAGATTAGAGCAATCAAAGGGATGAGAATTGCCAAGTGCAGTCATTTGATAGATTGGAGAAATCACAATGAAGACATAAAGGTAAATTTGTATTTCTCATGAGGGCAATCAAAGTGGATTATTAGGTACTCCCATGGCTGTTAAATATTATGTTGACTTTAATTCTTCCCTGGGTGCCTGAGAATGTGTCTTTTTCTGATCATAGAAAGAGCAAAGTTACTTCCATACCTTTATTTTTTTTCCCCAGAATGCCTGGCAATCAAAAGTATATTACTCTGTAGGAGTGAATAGCCATTTTCAGTGTTAGTAGTTACTAGAGCAGCAATAAAATTTTCACTACCCACACAGAGTAAATTGAGTAGAAGCTGGACGAGACCCTCAGGTAGCAGTAGTGAAGTAACTTGCAAGAATGCTTTCATTCCATTCCTTCTTTTACTTGTTTATTCATTTATTTCAATACCATCACATGCCTTCTATGAAACTATTTTATTCTGCTACAATTCAATGGTTAAATGCTAAAGTTTGAATATGGGGGCAGTACTGTGTATAGTAGGTAAAGCTACCACCTGCAGTGCCAGCATCCCATGTGGGCACAAGTTCAAATCCCCAGGGCTTCACTTCTGATCCACCTCCCTGCTAATGCAGCTGGGAAAGCAGCGAAAGATGACCCAAGTCCTTGGGCTCCTGCACCCATGTGGGAGACCCAGAAGAAGCTCCTGGCTTCAGATAGGCCCAGCTCCTGATGTTGTGGCCATTGTGGAATGAATCAATGGATGAAAGAATTCTCTCTCTCTCACTCTTGCTCTCGCTGGTTCTCTGTAACTCTCCTTTCAAATAAATAAAAAAAGCTTCAAAAAGTTGAATATGGAGAAGGGCTTGAATAGTGGTTTTCAAGAATCTTGAAAGATTTTCAAGGCTTTATCTAGGCTTTTCACACAGGCTTTTTAGTAACTGACATATACCACCTATAAGATGTATTTATGTGACATCAAAATTTATTTTTTAATTCTAATTGCACTTTATTTTAAAATAGCTGGTCTTGTATTAATAAGAATAATTTATGAAGACTAAGCCGGAAGCAGTTGCATAGCAAAACTCTGGGGTCCTATGGCCAGAGGAAAGCTGGAAAGTAGAATTCTATAGAACCTTATAGAATCAATAACATTTGCACTGCAACAAGATTTTATGAGGTCATACTTAATCTGAAAGCAGTTCATTTTCTATCACAAGAGAATGTAGACTATAAAACTACTCCCATTGTGAGGCAGACAGGAGACTGAAGATAAAAAGAGTTACAATGAAGTAGAGTTACATGGAGATTGTCCATTCTCAGCTAAGAAGAGTACTCCAATAACAAGAATATTCTGATCATGGATAGAGAAAACACTTCACTTCCATTATCCTAAAAATTACAATTAAAGAATACAATATTTCATAGAATTGAATAGGTGTAAATTGTATTTAAGGAGTCAATACTGAACAATACCAAAGAGACAGAATTTTTTTGTGACTGCTTGGGAAATCTTTACATGTGGAAGCAATAATTTTGAAACAGACTAACAAATGAAAATATGATTATAATAAACACAAGGAAGTTAAAATGGGAAAAATAGAAGCACCTGTGTCACCACATATGACTAAATGTTTTACCAGTGCTGATGAGGAAGGATTAAACAATGACTAATGTTCCATGTCATTTATGTCATTATGATTAATGTTTGCTCATTTCCATATGGTTCATTTTAACTTTTGGGCCTGTATATCTCACTATATACTTTATTCAAAATGTACATCTTTGACTAAACTACCATGCTGATTTGATAAATATATTGACCAAATTAATTTGAGCTGGAAACTAGGTCCATATTTACTGCCTAATCTGTCAACCAAAGTGTGCATCTCTTTCATATACTTATGCCTTCTGAAGGCTTTTATCCATCAGCATATATTTTGCTTACTCGGTTTCAAACTCACATGTTTTTTCTTAGATAAAAGCTGAGAAAATTCATTGGTCTTCTGAATCTACTGACATATCAATATGAACAACATATAGAATATCTTATTTTTTCTTTTTTAAAAGAAGATTTATTTATTTATTTGAAAGTCTGAGTTATACAGAAGAAGTAGAGGCAGAGAGAGAGAGGTCCTCCACCCATTGGTTCACTCCCCAGTTGGCCGCAGCGGCCTGAGCTGTACCAATCCGAAGCCAGGAGCGAGGAGCTTTCTCCAGGTCTCCCACATGGGTGCAGAGGCTCGAGGACTTGAGCCATCCTCCACTATTTTCCCAGGACACAGCAGAGAGCTGGATCAGAAATGGAGCAGCCGGGACTCGAACTGGCACCCATATGGGATACTGGCCCTGCAGGAGGTGGCTTTACCTACTATGCCACAGCACAGGCCCCATTTTTTTTCTTTTTTTAAAAATGTATTTGAAAGGCAGAGTTTCAGAGAGAGGAGGACACACACACACGCACAATCTTCTATCTGCTGGCTCACCTCCCAAATGGCTGAAATAGCCTGGGCTGGTTCAGGCCAAGTGGAACCCAGAACTTTCCTCCAGGTCTCCCACATGCATGCAGGGGCCCAAGCACTTGGGCCATCTACCATTGCTTTCCCAAGCACATTAGCAGGAGGCTGGATCAAATATAGAACAGCCGATTCTCAAACTACTGCCCACAAGAGAGAGGGCTTAACTTGCTTTTCCACAACTCCAGCCCCTTCTGTTATTCTGGACATGAGTCTTGCAATAAGCCAATTAATTATGTTTGCTTGTTTTTTATTGCCTAATATGGGGAAATTGTTCATTTTATAGATCTAAGCAACTGAACTTTTTTGTATTTGTAATTTTAAAAACAGTATGGCTAATGCTACTAGTTTTAAGAGCAGGAATATATGAAGTAAACAACTAAAAGTTCCCAAAGCTGACATTTTGATGCAAGAGTTCGATTCCCTGTTTCCAATGCTGGTATCCCATATGAGCACTGGTTCGAGTCCTGGATCATCTACTTCTGATCCAGCTCCTTACTAAAGTACCTGAGAGAGTAGCAGAAGATGGCCTAATTAGTTGGGCTCTGAATAGGATGAAGTTTGAGGCTCCTGACATTGGTCTATCCCAGTCCTTGCCATTGTGACTCTTTGAGGAGTAACCAGCAGATGTAATATCTTCTCGCTGTCACTACCTTTCTCTCTGTGACACTGCCTTTCAAAACAAACAAAAAAAAATGGAAAGAAAGAAAGTTTAAAATAAGAAAAAAAGTAAAAGTTCCAAAGGTCGCTAAACATTCTTGTTTATTTTCTCAGAATTGACTTCTTAAGATGTGTTCATGCACATTCTTCAAGCCTATTATCACCCATTATAATTTTAATTCCATTTTACAGATGAAAGAACTGAGTCATAAAGAGATTAAGTAACTGGCCCAAAGTCACTTTTTTAATGCCCTGGTGGAGCAGGGCATTAAGTAGAAATAAATAGCTGATATGAAACCAATAGTTTTATACCAACATTTAGTCACTGTCCATTTTACTTATTTTATGTATATTACTTAACTTATGCTATTCTTAATGTTATGTGGCATGAACTTTACACTTAACATGTTTTTCTTATGTCTGTATAAAATAGTTTTGTTTAACATCATCATGCTATTTCAAAATAAGAATTCACTATGTTTTATTTCACTAAAAAATAACAGTGGTGGGTGGTAGACACAAGAGTGAAGACTGCTTATTTTTTTTTATTATTATTATTTTTTGACAGGCAGAGTGGATAGTGAGAGAGAGAGACAGAGAGAAAGGTCTTCCTTTTCCGTTGATTCACCCTCCAATGGCTGCCGCGGCCGGCGTGCTGCGGCTGGCGCCCCGCGCTGATCTGATGGCAGGAGCCAGGTGCTTCTCCTGGTCTTCCATGGGGTGCAGGGCCCAAGCACTTGGGCCATCCTCCACTGCACTCCCTGGCCACAGCAGAGAGCTGGCCTGGAAGAGGGGCAACCGGGACAGAATCCAGCGCCCCAACCGGGACTAGAACCCGACTGGGACTGCTTATTGACAGTCATATCAAATATCAGAGTACATGAGTTTTAGTCTGAGCTCTGCTGCTGATTCCAAATTCCTAGTAGTGAGTGCACGGAGAAGCAGCAGATGAGGGTACAAGTGGTTGGATCCTTGCCACCCACTGGAGACCCAGAGAGAGTTTCAGGTTCCTGGCTCTGGCCAGATCCAGCCCTGGCTGTCCTTGGAATTTCAGGAGTGAACCAGAAGATGGAAGCTCTTTCTCTGACTATCTTTGTCTCTGCCTTTCACGTAAGTTTAAATAATAAATAAGCAAGTAAAATAAGGTTATTAAGAAAGAAAGAAAGAAAAGCACATGTGACCCATGTGTCCCAGACCAGAGTACCTCGATCAGTTCCCAGCTCCTGACTCCAGGTTTCTGCTAATGCAGCTCCTAGGAGGCAGTCTTGATAGCTCAACTCACTGGATCTTCCCACTAACATGGGAGACCTGAGTTTCATTCCAGGCTCCTAGTGTCATTCTCAGCCCAGCCTTAGCAGATCTGGGGAATAAACAAAGGAGAGAAGATCTCTCTCCCTCTCTCCTCTCTCTCTCTCTCTCTCTCTCTCTCTCTCATACATCTCTTTCTCTCTGTATCTCTCTCTCCCCCGTTTCTGTTATACCATCTCTCACACAAATCCAGAAATGAACAAATATTTTTAAACATTTTATTTATTTTTAAATATTTATTTATTTGAAAGTGTTACACAGAGAGAAGGAGAGACAGAGAGAGAGAAAGAGAGAGAGAGAGAGAGAGAGAGAGAGTCTTCCATCCGCCGGTTCACTCCCCAATTGACCGCAATGGCTGGAGCTGCGCCAATCCGAAGCCAAGAGTCAGGAGCTTGTTCTGGGTCTCCCACATGGGTGAAGGGGTCTAAGGATTTGGGCCACCTTCCACTGCGTTCCCAGGTCATAGCAGAGAGCTGGATTGGAAGTGGAGCAGCTGCGACTCGAATTGACGCCCATATGGGATGCTGGCACTGCAGGCGGTGGATTTATCGACTATGCCAAAGCACCAGCCTCATAAACATTTTAAAAGATGAAAATCAAGATATCTTTTAGCCTAACTGGAATTTTAATTCATGAAGGTTTTTAGAGTCTGCTGATTTTTATGGCATTATTTTCAAGCCTTATTAAAGAAAATTTCTCCATGATCAATAATAATCTAAATAAAGTTCAAATTAAATCAAATATTTTCTATTGATACTGTTTGCAAAGCTTATGCTACATCTACTTAGAATGCTTTGCACAATTTAATATATAATATTTTATGTGATTTATAAATAACAGTATATCACCTCAAGATTATTTTTCCTGAATTATTAACACAGGGGAATCTAGTATTTTCTGAATCCCTTTTATATGGCTCTATTACTTCATATAGCACATTTAAAGAAAACTGTTACTTACTTGAAAGGCAGAAATATAGAGACAGAGTTCTTTTGTCCGTTTATATTCACCCAGAAATACTTGTAACCGCCAGGGCCAGACTGGATGAAAGCCAGGAGCCCAGAACTCAGTCTGGGTGTCCTGTGTGTGTGGCAGGAAACCAAGTACTTAAGCCATTCCCTGCTGCCTCCCAGTGTACTTAGCTTGAAGCTGGAATCTAAAGCAGAGGCTGGTCTCACACCCAGACAATCCACTTGAGACCCAGATACCCCAGGTGATAGCTCAACCCCTGAGTCAGACCCTTGTCCCTAAATGCCATCTTTGATAGGAAGATTTCCGTAGGTCTTATAGCTATGTGACACAAAGAAAACAAAGTCCCAGGAAACTGAGTACACTACTTACGGAAAACAGTATATCCTGGAATGTAATTTACATCTACAGCTTAAAATAAATTGCTTGATTTAATCAATTTTACCGCTTGCCTAGAATTTGAACTTTAATGTTGAGAATCTTAATATAATAACCTAGAAGCAGCAGTCAGAATAATTTGGAATTATATAAACTCATTTTTAAGTCCATAAATGAACCTTTATTTTGCTTTCAAGAAGATGTTTCTACCTCCTCTATCATTCTTCCTTTTGAGAATTTAAATAATTTTAGTATCTGGTTTCAAATTTGTCCAAGTAGACAATAATTTAAATGGAACCATCATCACATAGTCCATTATATCCATAGCAATAACAAGACAAAGAAAGATTATAAATTAATTTTAAAATATTGAGTAGTAACATAGATTATTTCAAAGTTTATAAGAGCTGGAAATAAATTTTATATAATCACAGAGTACAAATAATGACTTCTCTGCCTTATCCTTAAATTGATTTTGTATGATTATTCTGGTCCCCTGGAACTTACACATAAAATGAATACAAGCTATATTATTAAATGTTCATTTTTACTAATATACTTTAATGAGTTAATTCTGTAAGAGGAAAACATCAAGTACTAGTTTAACCCTTCTGGAGTTCAAATAGTAGGTTACATAATTTAATTTTATGACATACAGCACTAACAAAATATATATGATGGCTCACTATCATTGCTGACATTTTTCTGCTACTGAGGTTTCTTGGCTATGTTTGGCAGTTAGTGTCAGAACCCAGTTTGATTGGTAGAGCATCCGTTTTCTACATGTCATGAGATTTTTCTACTTTAATCAGTCTTGAAATCAAATGCATTTTATTGCACCTGGAAATAAATAACACTGTGTAGCAGTTTTGTCTTAAAATAGATCTTACCTCAGCTATGAACCACAGACATGTTTTAGAGATTAGTATCTTCTGTTTTGATTGGTGAAAGGTATCTAAATTTCTGAATTTGCATGAAATATGCATATGTATCCCTTAATTAAGCAGTTTTCAAAATAATTTTAGCTCTATTTAAATTATATTAATAGACCATTGCTATATCTTGTAGCAATGTAGATGTACTTATATGAAATATTTTCTGTATTAATGGAACTGCATTACATTTTATATTTAAATGATCAAAACACTTTTCACAGTGTATAGATTTCCAGATTCATTCATAATGCCTGTTTTTTTCTTGATGTATTTTTTAATGAATCTCTAATGAAGATCCTACAGGAAAATTAATTGAGTAAAGGAGAAAGTAAAGGTCTGATTAATTCCAAGACTAATAGCCATGCACTTTTTTGAGATTTATTTTATTTATTTGAAAGGCAGAGTTACAGAGTTATGGAGAGGTAGAGACAGAGAGATGGTCTTCCTTCTGCTCATTCAGTCCCCAAATGGCTGCAACGACGGAGCTGGAAACCAGGAACAAGAAGCTTCCTCTGGGTCTCCCATGTGAGTGCAAGGGCCCAAGCACTTAGACCATCCTCCACTGTTTTTTCAGGTGCATTAGCAGGGAGCCACATTAGAGGTAGAACAGCAGGGACTCTGTGTGACAATGCCAGTCCAGCCATTCATGTTTTAAATGCTGCTACCAGTTCCTTTAGTTTGCTGATTTTTTTCCTGACTTGTTTTTTAAATATAATTTAAATGCTTACATGATATGGCATTTGTTAAGTTTTTAATAATGAAAGTAATGGTGTGAGCATTAAACATAGGAACATTAAGCAATTACATACTTCAGTTGGTCAAGGAATGATATAAAGCACATCAGACAATTTCCTTACTATACTATTATTCAAAAACACAATATATTAAAAGATAAAATAGAGGAAAAGAGTTGTTTGAATTGTTTGATATCACCTCCCTTACCATCGAGCTCCTAAAAGGGTGGTTGGTTGGTTTGTTGAAAGGAATATGAAGATTCTCAGAATTTCTGCAGAAACAAGGTCAGCACAATCATTGAAACATGGTCTTTGGCGTTAGCAAATGGAAAAGCGACTTAAGTGGTATGGGAGAAATTTTACCGGAGTGCCTATAGCCAGAGGGACATTTGGAAAATATGGAAGGAAAGCAAGATGCAAAACAACACTAAGCGTGGTTTAGACACCTCAGTCTTATATTTAGCTTAGGGGAGACAGTCAAGGGAGAAATATTTTTCATACAACAAAAATTTTGGCACAGTAAGCAGAAGTTAAGGAGAATGTAACAAAATTATTTTAGACAAAGCAGAGACAGGGATTATCAGCTAGACCAAAGTCTGTGAATATGTTAACCAGAGTCTTAAGATGAAGACAAGCTGTCAGGAATGTGGAATTCCTGTGTCTCAGAACAGGAATTCATAATCAACTCTTTCCACATCTCCAAATTGAGAGAGCAAAAAAATACTGAGGAAGTAGAAAGTCAAGAAGGTAGAACTTTCTCCTGGCAGATGAGAATTTTCAAAAATAAATATTGTTTTCCCTGTTAGGAAGAGATTAATGAGTTCATACCTGAATTATACCACCAGGACTTAAAGAGTAAAAACTCCAAATATTTTATGGCTTAAGTTTATGACTTCTTCACACCTTCCAATGAGCACTTTGTATTTTCTTTTGATTCAGTCTAAATGTTATCAGATCAAAATGAGAAAATGAGTTATTCACCGACGAATGAAATGGAAAGACATTTCCCTTATTTTTTTTTCAAAAGTATTTTCCTCATACATCTTCTTGATGCCTTTCTCTTTTTTTGGAATTTAATTAAACTTTCCTTAAGATGGATAACCTTTTTCCCTTTCAGAAGAGAAATTTTTGCCCGTTAGTCCAGCACCTCAGTCTCCCTCAGAGTAATTACGTTTTCCATGTTAACAGAATCTCAGCAGGAGCATTACCATATCTCCAGGTTCTGAAAATATTTGTTTTCCTTCATTTAAGTTTGTTATGTATTTTCTGATATTACTTTAAGTGTTTAGCATATAATTCTATTTCTTGAAGAAAGTATGTAAAGAACAGCAGTTTTACATATATTTAATGCCTATTTTGTAAAATGAGGGAATGTACACTTAATACTAATTCTTTGTGTTTATTTTGGAGACAAAAGAGAAATTAAAAGAAGAAATTCTATGGGAAATTTTATTTCACCCATTTTGGTTACTGTAGGTGCCCTGTTATCCCTGGTTTTGTTTATGTGTTTTCAGTTGCCAAGATCAAGTGCTATTCAAATATTTTTTCTCCAGCACAAAAAAGAATTAAGATATTTTGAGAGGAGAGGCCGGCTCTGTGGCTCACTAGGCTAATCCTCCACCTGCGGCACCAGCACCCCGGGTTCTAGTTCCGGTCAGGGTGCCGGATTCTGTTCCGGTTGCTCCTCTTCCAGTCCCGCTCTCTGCTGTGGGCCAGGAGGGCAGTGGAGGATGGCCCAAATCCTTGGGCCCTGCACCCACATGGGAGACCAGGAGGAAGCACCTGGCTCCTGGCTTCGGATCGGCGCAGCGTGCTGGCTGCAACACGCTGGCCATAGCAGCCATTGCGGGGGTGAACCAATGGAAAAAGGAAGACCTTTCTCTCTGTCTCTCTCTCTCTCACACTAACTTTGCCTGTTCCCCCCCCCCCCAAAAAAAAAGATATTTTGAGAGACCACATTTATATAATTTTCACTAAAATATACTGCTTTATTATTGGTTGATATTTTACTGTCTATAGTTGAGAAATAATTTTCAACAAAGGTGTATGTTTATGGAAAATAATAATACATGTAGCTTTTTTTGAAAGAAATATTTACTTTATTGAATTGCGGAACAAAGGGAGAGAGAGGGAGAGACAGAGAGAAAAGTCTTCCATCCACTAGTTCACCCCCCAAATTACTGAAACATCCTGAGCTGGGCTGATCCGAAGCCATGAGACAGAAGCTTCTTCTGGGTATCCCACATGGGTGTAGGGGCCCAAGCACTGGGGCCATCTTCTACTGCTTTATCAGGCCATCAGCAGGGAGCTGGATCTGGATTGGAAGTGGAGCAGCCAGGATTCAAACTGGAGCCTATATGGGATGCCAACCCCACAGAGGGATGCCTAACCTACTATGCCATGGCATCGACCTCAAGTACATGTAGGTTTAATATTGTCCATGGTTTCAAACACCCACTGGAGATCTTGGAATGAAGGAGAAAGGATAATTTATGTATATGATAAAACTTTCTTTGTTCAAAATAATTATCTCAGTATACAGATAAATAAAGTATCCAAAATAAAATTACCATGCAGTCAAATGAGAGTTCATTGCTGACATCACATAAGTTTTTATCTAAAATATTGGTCTGCAAGCTGTGTCAAAACAATAATCATCTGGTTATTTCTGTCCACTCCATCAGGAATCTAGTGATTTAGAGGGTTTTATTAAGTACAAAACACTTCCATTGGTATATTTAAGAAAAATACAATAGATGGACAACAGAATGAAGTATTTTTTTCATTTTCAGGACATTCAGAACAAAATTATAATCACTACATTGGAATGTAATGTGACAGGTGATGTAAGAGGTCAAATTTAACATTGAAAATTCAAAATACAGGGGGCGGCGCTATGGCACAGCAGGTAAAGCAGCCTCCTGCAGTACCGGCATCCTTTATGTGCACCAGTTCAAGTCCCGCTGCTCCACTTCTGATCCAGCTCTCTGCTATGGCCTCAGAAAGCAGTAGAGGGTGGCCCAAGTCTCCCAAGTGGAAGACTGAAAGAAGCTCCTGGCTTCTGGCTTCGGATTGGCCCAAATTCGGCCATTGTGGCCATTTGGGGAGTGCACCAGCAGTTGCAAGACCTTTCTGTCTTTCTCTCCTCTCTGTCTGTAACTCTACCTCTCAAATAAATATATAAATCTTAAAAAACAAACAAACAAAACAGTATCCGAATGTGTGCTGCTTCCAACAAACACTTAAACTAAAAGGATGGAACAAGATATTCTATGTAAATGGAACTTAAAAGAGAGGAGTAGCAAAAAGTAGCTTTTAAATAAAAACTAAATAAAAATGAGACCAAGAATGTCATTATATAATGATAAACGGCACAATACAGCAATAAGCAGCAACATATAAAATAGATGAAACAAACATTAATAGATCCAGGAGGAGACACAGATTTTAGTACAAATAGCAAGGGACCTTGATACCACACTTTCAGAAATGAACAGATGATCTACATAGAAAATAAAAAAATCAGCAGAGTTAGGTTGTGCCCTAAATCAATTGATCTTACCAAGCATCTACAGCATATTTCAAACAACAACTAGAGTATTACATTCTTTTTGACAACATGTGGGACATTCTCCAGGATAGACCATGTGGTAGATCAAAATAGAATTTCAAAAATTTTAAATGAATAGAAACCACATTAATATTTTTATCATGATGCAATAAAATCTAGAAATCAATGACAAAAATAACTTCAGAAGCTACACAAACACATAGAAATTAAACAACTTACTCCTAAATAACCAATGAATCTAAAAAAAAAAAAAACAGAAAAATTTAAATGTCTTGAAATAAATGAAACAATAAATGCAGCATACTAAAATCTATGGCATACATCAAAAAGCACTACTGAGAAAGTTTATATAGCAATCAATGCCTTCACACAAAGAAATATTCTAAAAAAATTTACTACTGTGCTTCAAAAAACTAGAAAAACTTAGAGCAAATCAAATTCAAAATTAGTAGAAGGAAAGAAATAACAAAACCCAGAATGCGAGTAAATGTTAAAGAAAAAAATACGAAACAATCAATGAAATAAAGGGCTAATTCTTTGTGAAGATAAACAAAGATAATGAACTCCTAGCTAAAATAACCAAAAAAAGAGAGCTGGGCTTCAAATATAAAAAAATCAGAAATGAAACAAGATACATGATGACTGGACATCACAGAAATACAAATGATTATTTGAAATTAGTGTACCAAAACTGTATGGCAACAAATTTGACAATGTAGAAGAGACAGAGAGATTCTTGGGGAAATATACCTTACCAAAATGGAATTACAAGGAAATAGAACAGAATTAATGAATGTACCAGTAATGAGAGAGTGAATAATTAATAATAATAAAATTCCCCAAAATAAAAGTACATAATCAGATAGCTTCACATATGAATTCTACCAAACTAATAGAGAAGAAAAACACCAATTCTTCAAAAATGATTTAAAAAAACCTAAAGGAAGGAAATTCAAATTCACTCTGTGAGGCTAGCATTACTTTCACCAGAAAACCAAACAAGGAAACAGCAAACAAGAAAGCTACCCAATAATCTTGATGAACATAGGTTAACAAAAAATTCTCAATAAAATTCTAAGAATTCAAATCTAGCAGCACATTAAAAACATCATTCATCCCAGTTGTTAATTTTGGTTTTGACTGCGTGTGCCTCTGTGGTCTTTTCCAAGAAGTCTTTTCCTGTGCCTATACCTTGTAGGGGTTCTCCAATGTTCTCTAATAATTTGATGGTGTCGGGTCATAGATTTAGATCTTTAATCCATGTTTGCAGGGAAATTAGGCACACGAGGCAATGCACATATGGCACACAAAGGAAGTAAGGTGGGAAGAACCCAAAGTTGTTTACCACCAAAGCCGATTGGTCGCGTAGCATCAGGAGAGGTGAGGGCAACTGATGACAAGTGTACAAACATACAGCTGGTCCTGTAAAAATTGCCCTGTAAAATGACCTTTTAAGTAATTGATTGGTCCTTATGCCCTGCTCCAATAATCCTGCGGTTTTGTGCTTCAAAAGGCTTTGCTACATGCGCAATAAAAGAGTTCCTTGTTGACTCGACTCTCTGCTGTGTCTGATTGTCTCAGGGATCAAGCGAGGGTGGGGAATGGGCCAGTGGCCCACTTACCTTTCCTCGGACCCAGTCCATCCTTATTTGGGTGGACTAAGACCCTGCACATGTTGAGTGGATTTTTGTGTAAGGTGAAAGGTAGGGGTCTTGCTTCATGCTTCTGCGTGTGGAGATCCGGTTTTCCCAGCACCATTTGTTGAACAGACTGTCCTTGTTCCAGGAATTGGTTTTAGATCCTTGACCAAATATAAGTTGGCTGTAGATGTTTGGATTGATTTCTGGTGTTTCTATTCTGTTCCATCAGTCTATCCATCTGTTTCTGTACCAGTACCATGCTGCTTTGATTACAACTGCCCTGTAGTATGTCTTGAAATCTGGTATTGTGATGCCTCCAGCTTTGTATTTGTTGTAAAAGATTGCTGTAGCTATCTGAGGCCTCCTGTGTCTCCATACGAATTTCAGCATCATTTTTCCCAGATCTGAGAAGAATGTCTTTGGTATTTTGATTGGTATCACATTGAATCTATAAATTGCTTTTGGCAGAATGAACATTTGATGATATGGATTCTTTGAATCCATGAGCATGGAAGATTTTTTTTTTTCATTTTTTGGTATCCTCCTCTATTTCTTTCTTTAAGAATTGGTAATTCTCATCAGAGAGATCTTTGACATCATTGGTTAAGTTTATTCCAAGGTATTTGATTGTTATTGTAGCTATTGTGAATGAAATTGATCTTAGAAGTTCTTTCTCAGGCCGGTTCAGCAGCTAAATAGGCTAATCCTCCGCCTGCAATGCCGGCACACCAGGTTCTAAACCCGGTCGGGGCACTGGATTCTGTCCCGGTTGCCCCTCTTTCAGGCCAGCTCTCTGCTGTGGCCCGGGAGTGCAGTGGACAAGTCCTTGGGCCCTGCACCTGCATGGGAGACCAGGAGAAGCACCTGGCTCCTGGCTTCGGATCAGCACAGTGCACTGGCCGCAGCAGCCATTGGAGGGTGTACCAACGGTAAAAGGAAGACCTTTCTCTCTGTCTGTCTCTCTCTCTCTCTCACTGTCCACTCTGCCTGACACACACACACACACACACACACACACGCAAAAAAAAAAAAAAAAAAAGAGAGAGAGAAGTTCTTTCTCAACGTGGCATTGCCTGTGTATACAAAGGCTGTTAATTTTTATGCATTGATTTTATATCCTGCTACATTGCCAAACTCTTCTATGAGTTCAAGCAGTCTCTAGGTAGAGTTCTTTGGATCCCCTAAATAAAGACTCATATCATCTGCAAAGAGAGATAGTTTGAATTCTCCTTCCTAATTTGTATCCTTTTAATTTCTTTTTCTTGCCTAATGGCTCTGGCTAACACTTCCAGTGCCATATTGAATAGCATCCCTGTCTGGTACCAGATCTCAGTGGAAATGATTTTGAAGATAGTCTGGGGATTCTTCAGAAATCTGAAAATAGATCTATTATGTAATCCAGGCATCCCATTCCTGGGAATTTACCCAAAGGAAATGAAATAAGCATATGAAAGAGCTATCCGTATTCCCATATTTATAGCAGTTCTTTTTAACAATAGCTAAAACATGGAATCAATCAAGATGTTCATCAACTAATGACTGAATAAAGAAAATGATATACATAAGTGATGAAATACTACTCAGCTATGACAAGAATGAAATCTTGTCTTTCACAAAATAATGGATGCAATGGGAAATCATTATACTTAGTGAAATAAGCCAAACAGACAACTATTTTGTCTCTAATTTGTTGCTAATATACAGAGTACTATATATTTCTCTATCACAAAAACATAGGGAATAGGATTTTGGATTTGTTCAATGTAAAGAAATGTTAAACGCTTGAAATGATTAATAATTTCATCTTTATTGGATATTACATAAATAATACATGTAAGGAAACATCACATAGGACTACATAATTATACACATTTTAAGAAATATATATATATGTGTTTATATATATATATATATATATGACAAACTATGGGGCTTGGTAAAACATTAGATGTACAGGTGATTGGTAAGAATGTGTCAAATGTGCTCCTTCCTAACCTCCTGCATAAGTTACTGGGAAGATAGAAGAATTATGTATTCAAAGATTAATAAAGAGCATAGAGGGCCAAAATTGTGGCATACTGGGTTGGGACATGGCCTAAGAAGCCAGCATCCTATGTGGATGGTGGTTCAAATCCTGGCAGCTCCACTTCAGATCCAGCTCCTGCTGATGTGACTGGGAAAGACCCAAATGGAGTTCCCGGTCCTGGCCTCACCCTGGCTGGCTTCAGTAGTTGCACTAGACCAGCAGATGGAAGATCTCGATCTCAATCTCTCTCTCCCCATCTCCCTCTCCCTCGCTGCCTTTCTTCCTTTGTAATTCTGCATTTCAAATAAAAAAAAAATCTTTTAACAAAGAAACAACATAAGAAAGAATTGAGCATGTTAAATTTCAGATTTTCCAAAATAATTTAGTTGGAAGCCAGACACTTCTTATTTTGTGAATCTGTAACTTAGAGCAATCTAAGCTGGCTTACTAGAAGTCAGGTGACCAAATGGCCCAACCACAGCATCAGCTCTACCCCCACCCTAACAGGATTTACTGCTCCCACTTCCTTACCTCTTCAAAGCTATACAAATCTGTTCTCCCAGTACAGTTGTCTTTTCTCTTGTGCATGGGAAGCAGCCTATTGGGTTTCCTCCACAGAACAATGAACATTTTCCCTTACTCTGGTGTTTGGTGTATTTTGTGGTGGCCTTTCATTGGTGCAGACCTTGCTCTCCCCTTCAGTATCTGAGCTGCTTTGGGATCCTGGATTTTTGCCAGCCACAGAGTGTACCCCCAGACCTTCCTCTTTGCCACTGGACGCTCTGTGACTCCCATCCATACACCAGCCTTATAAAATTCCGAGGTAAGACAGAGTGGGCAGAGGATCCTCTCATTGCAACTTTCTATGGATTGTAGTTCTACTCAACTTCTCCTGGAAGCCCTGGTACCAGGCACCACAACCCCCCCAGCCTTGTGCCTCTACAGACCGTGTGTCCTAGGCAACAACAGATAATGACTCAATCCCTGTTTCCCTTCTACAGGCATCATGCCCCTGGCTAATGGGTTTGGGTGATGACCCCACTGTCTGCTCCCAAACACTCCCTGTCGGACAGCTGAGGTTTTGGGGATGCCTGATATTCACCAGTCCAACTCCATGGGTCACCATGGGAGCTTCCTCAATCCGCATTCCATCTAACCGTCGTCCCTTGTCTCCTACCTCAACAACCAGTACAAATGGCCACTTAACGGCATGTTCAATCCTGATATTATTCAGTATGTTTACCACTTCTTTAAGCATTCAGAAAAGTAGGAGACTCCCTATGGCTAAGCCTGCTCCTATCTCCACTCTAAGCCTTCTCTCTACACCTTGTGTTCTCCTTGTAGATTCCAAAGTTCCCACTAAACAGCCAAAACTCTTTTTTTCTACGTTCACTGCTCCTGCTCTCATTGTACCTCCCCCTCCCAACCTGGGAATTCCAAGAAATAACATCTGTTTGTGCTCCCTCTGTTCTGCTCACCTTTATCTCAGAACCAGCCCTTGTCCATTTCTGCTCCCCATGCCTTATCTCAGATCCTCTCTAACACCGTCCTCCCAGAGGAGCAAAGGTAAGTTTGGGAACAGGCTTGTGTCCATGCTGATGAGACTCATCAGACTGATAACTCTTCAAATGGCGTAATGGCCAGAAATTGTTTCATTACACTCAGGTAGTTTTCACCCTCTGGCTACCAGCCCCCTCCTCCAACTTGTCTTTGCCCCTCCCCCTCCTGTTCAGGAGTAGCAATTCCAACCTCCCAAGCTCACAGTTTACTGGAAACATTATTTTTTTTAGTATCCAAAAATTTTATTTTATTTTAAATGTTACAAAAGCATGATGAACAATTATAGTCTATACTTGTCATATTACATTCTATTTGAGATTAATTATATGAGATCACTATTTCCTCTTCTGAGTCATTATGTCTTACTATCTCATCTTTTTTTTAAAGGTTTTTATTTAATGAATACAAATTTTATATGTACAGCTTTTAGAGATATAGTGTTTCTTCCCCCCATTCCTGCCCTCCCACCCCTACTCCAATCCTACCTTCTACTCCTTCTCCTATTCCATTTTTCATTTTTAATTGACTTTATATACAGAAGACAAGCTCTATACTAAGTAGAAATTTCAACTGTTTGTACCCACACAGACACACAAAGTATAAAGTACAGTTTGAAAACAAGTTTTACTGTTAATTTTCATACTGCACCTCATTAAGGACAGAGGTACAACATGGGGAGTAAGTGCACAGTGACTCCTATTGTTTACTTAACAATTAACACTCTTATTTTTTACTTCAGTGAACACCTGTGGCTCTTGATATGTGCTGCCAAGGCTATGGAAACCTCTGAGTTCACAAACTCCAGTATTTTGACAGGGCCATATGCAAAGTAGAAGTTCTCTCTTCCCTTCAGAGAAAAGTACATCCTTCTTTGATGGCCCCTTCATGAAAGGGAGGTTTTACCTGTTTACTGTGCGCATGGTGAAGTAAATCTAGCTGTGAAATCATAATTTAAGCTCTCATTTTGGCTATGCTATTCTTACAAAAAAAAAAAAAAAAGTGTTAGCCATTCCTCTTATAAGGTCTAAAGATCAAACTGCACATGCTGGAGAGTGCTTTGGAATGGAATCAGTTTCCCATCTTGAGGAGAATATAGATATGAGGGAACAAGTCAAACTTCCCAGATCAACTACTGTTAATAACTTAATATTAAATGAAAACTTAGCAAGCAATTTTAACTGTTAAATAACTTATGAAAACATATACTAGAAGACCCAATGCCTTCTATAAATTACAAAACAAGAGTGCAGGTATTTGGAACCATCACTTAAGTATCTAACACAAGTGTAACTTGTTTGAGCAGCAAAACCCGAGCACAAACATGTCAAATTTAAAACATCTTGTACAGAGATTTAGGTCACATGAACCAAAAAGTATCTTTGATTAACCTGGCAACCTCCCTTTCACACCAAAAGAAGGGAGAGGAAATCTTAAAGTTAGAACACAGCTTCCCTCATGGGCATTGTCTACCTCACAGAAAAACTGCTATCAGAACAAGCCTGTGACTGTAGACTTCTAGTTTAGTCCACTAAAGATTAGAGATGGAACTGAGCACTCCCTTGACTTGCATCCTCTTAAAGGTTTCCTCTTGTTTGCTTTAACAAAAACCAGGAAGAAGAGAAGGATGGGTAGCAGAAGCAACTTAAAGATAGGTGGCAGGCTAATTAATGGCTGCTTCACACAGTGATCTGCCATCAAGGAAACCCAACAGGACAGTCCACTGCAGTGGTTTTTGATGTGTGAATCCAGAGCTTCAGCTGAAGTCAGCTTATGAAGAGACCTGGCAGCTCTGCCAGCCAAGAGTTGGGACACTGGAAACAGACCTGCCCTGGAGTCAAGGGACTCATGGTCAGAGCTGTAGACCTTGTTGACTCTAAGCTGAAAAGCTCTTCACTCCGCCCAGCTTCCAAATAACCACTGCTGCTGAGGAGACAGCCACGAGGATCAGTAACACTGCATGAAGATATGTACATTTCCTATTGTAGATGCCACCTGCTTTTAGCTGGCCAGCTCTCCTCCCAGGCCAGCTAGGTACTGGAAGTCAACAGGGTGCCTTCCCCAAGGATGTTCATACCTTTCTTATGATGTTCCCCATGTGAAGAGATAGACAGGTCTGGGCCTCATAATTAGCAAAGTCTTAAAGCCCACCTGATTATTATCAAGCCCCTGCTGTCAGTTTCCATTTGCCTCTCAATAGGAAGGCTTGTTCATGGTTTAGACAGCACCTTTCTTAGGTCCTCTAATAATGACTCTGTCCTTTGTTCTAGACCCTATCTAGCCCACTTGGGCCCTCATTATTTTGTAATCATGCCCTCTACTCTTATATCAATGGCTCTACTCCTGGCCTGTGTATTGGTGGTCCTCTGTCCTCACTTAATATTGTATAATTATTTAGAATTTTTTTCTACAGACAAACGTCTCTACCTGCAAGAGATGAGCAGCCTTTCTCCCGGGATTGGTTGGGATCAGCTTTGCAGCCTCCCTTTCCTCAGTAGTGATCTCAGGAACAGCTTTGGGCCATAATGTTATCTTGACCAACTGACTCCAAAACAACTCCAATAGTCATAAGAGGAGGTCACCAGGTCCATTGAGACCTCAGCCAACAACATCCGAGGAAGTAATAATGGAATGAACCAAAGCCTTCACCAACCAGGTGGTCAACCAAATGCTACCACAGGGACATACTCAGCTCCCCACCCAGGAGATCAGGACTTGAGACATCTCCCATGCCAGAAGGGACACATCGCCCCATGCCAGCAGGAAGTATCTCTAGAAAACAGGTCATCATCCCTCCATCCCTCCTGGACTTTTGGGGTTGATGTAATTCCATACAACACTTGCTTTATAAAAAACAAAAGAAGGTATGTTAGTAAAGTGGACTGTCTTATCTAGGGTACTATCTTAGGCTCTGGCCCCATCAGCATCTTGTACAATAATAAAATTAGAGATGAAAAAGGAAATGTAACAACAGACACCACAGAAATAGAAAGAGCCATCAGAAATTACTATAAAGAGCTGTTTACCAACAACTGGGAAACCTAGAGGAAATGGATAGATTCCTGGACACATACAACCTACCTAAATTGAGCTGTGAAGACACAGACAACCTAAACAGACCCATAACCAAGATAGAAATTGAATCAGTAATAAAATTGCTAGGGTCAAAATGCCTAGGAGCAGATGGCTTCATTGTTTGTTAAAACTCTTTAGTTAACATGAAGTTAATCATATGTGTATAAAGTTAATTGAAAATAGATCTTAGTAAAAAATAAGTGTATGATTAAGGAAGAGAGGTGGGAATGTGTGTGGTAGAGGGGGTAGGGTGGGAAGAATCACTATGTTCGTAAATTTGTATTAATTAAATGCATGAAGGCTATACCCTTAAATAAAAGGTTATTTCAGAAAAAATAAAGAAAGAAAATGTGGAATATATAATGAATATTCAGTATTAAAAAAATGAAGAAGACTCTATTATGTGAGAGTGTGAATGAATCTTGTTGACATTAAGCTAAGTAAAATAATACAGTCACAAAGAGATAAATATGGCATGATTTTATTTATATGATGTGTCCAAAATAGTCAAACTTGGGGCCAGCACTGTGGCACAGTGGGTAAAGTTGCTGCCTGCAGTGACACCATCCCATATGGGTGCTGGTTTGAGTCCTGGCTGCTCCACTTCCCATCCAGCTCTCTGCTATGACCAGGGAAAGCAGTAGAAGATGACCCAAGTCCTTGGGCCCCTGAACCCATGTGGGAGATCTAGAAGAACCTCCTGGCTCCTGGCTTCAGATGGGCCCAGTTCTGGCTGTTGCAGCTAATTGAGGAGCGAACCAAAAGATGGAAGACCTCTCTCTCTCTCTCTCTGTGCCTCTCCTTATCTCTCTGTGTAACTCTTACTATCAAATAAATAAATAATTCTTTAAAAGAAAAATAGTCAAACTCATCGAAGCATAGTAGAATGGTGTTTGCCAGGGCCTTGGAGGAGGAAGTGGGGGTTGTTGTATAACGGGTATAAAGTTTCAGTTATGTAAGATGGGTGCATTCTAGAGACCTGGTATACAACATACTGCCTGGAAGTCAGCAATACTATATTGTGGTTTTTGTGTTTGTTTTTTGTTTGTTTGTTTGTTTGTTTATTGATTTAGAGAGGATACTGTGGTGTAGAGGTTAAGCCTCCTCCCACGGCACCTGAATCCCATATGGGAGCTGGTTCAAATCCTGGCTGCTCCACAGATCCAGCTCACTGCTAAAGGCCAGAGATAACAGTGAAAAATGACCCAAATACTTGGGCCCCTTAACCCTTTTGGGAGAACCAGAAGAAGCTCCTGGATCCAGCATTTAGATCATTCTAGTACCTGACATTGTGGCCACTTGGGAAGTGACCCAGTGGATGGAAGACCTTTCTCTCTCTCTCTGTCTCTTCCTCTCTCTGTCTGTAACTCTGCCTCTCAGGTAAATAAATAAATCTTTAAAAAATATAATAAACTTTTTTGCTAAGCAGACAGGTATAATGTTAAGTGTTCTTAACAAAAACAACAACAAAAAGGAATAGAGGGACATTTATGCCCAAACTCATGGGTCATTTAGAATGTCTATTCTAAGAAAGTGTTAATTCTCTGGTCTTCTCAACTTATTTTATTTTATTTTTTTTGACAGATAGAGTTAGAGAGAGAGAGAGAGAAAAAGAAAGGTCTTCCTTCTGTTGGTTCACTCTCCAAATGGCTGCTACAGCCGGCGCTGCGCCAATCTGAAGCCTGGATCCAGGTGCTTCCTCCTGGTCTCCCATGTGGGTGCAGGGGCCCAAGCATTTGGGCCATCCTCCACTGCCCTCCCAGGCCACAGCAGAGAGCTGGACTGGAAGAGGAGCAACCAGGACTAGAACCTGGCACCCATATGTGAAGCCAGCGCTGCAGGCAGAGAATTAAACAAGTGAGCCACGGCGCCAGCCATAGCTCTTCTCAATCTTTTACAGATAGACAAAACAGGCTTGTTTATATCTGTGGCAACTGGATTAGCAAAAAAGATATAATTTATCATCAAGAAATAAATCGCAGTTTTGATTCATTATAAAGAATAAATATCTGGAAAACTAGCATTATAAAATAAAAATACACAATATTTGGAACATATGATTCATTGCTTATCTGAATAGTTGAATTGAAGTAGCTAAGCTTTTTGTTTCATATCATTAATGATAATGAGCTGAAGGGTAAATGAGAAATGAAGAGGGGAGGTTTTTTTGTGTTTTGAACAGATGATACTATAGCATATACAAATGCTGAGGAAAGATGTAGTCTGGTGAGAAATGGAAGTAACACAGCAGGGTGCATAATAGATTGAAATAGGAAAGGCTAGAGGGCATTTGATTCAATGGAGGAGGATGGATTGACTTTGGAGTTGAAACACTAGCACACAAAAAACGTTGAAGAAGGTTGGAAACAGAAAATAAATTAAAGATGAATGTTAAGGGTTTTGCTAAATAGGCAGCCAGTTTTCCAAACATACAAGAAGGCATTAGAGCCTAGGGATGATGTAGGGCATGGGGCACATGTCTGATCATTAGATGGGATCACACTACAGGAGGGGAGGGTTGTAAACAGGAGGGGGAGGCAAGATGCATCCAAACTGGGAGAGGGCAGACTTCAGCCTAGTACAGCAAATACTCTGACTAGTAGAATAAAAAGCCTTTAAAACAATTACTTGGTCCTTTTAAAAATAATGATCCCAAATATGAATCCTCACTAACACATACACACATGTACTTATTATTTATGTAAGTTTCAGTCATTTAGTTATTATTAAAATACCATAAGCTTTTCAGAGGTCAACTGCTTTCATTTTGTTTTACAAATTGGTAAATGAAATATTCCTAAAACACATTGAAAATAGAGTAATATCATTACAAAAGTTTTTAGGCTGTTGAATATTTTAATAACTTTATTGCATTGTGCTATTGCAATGCAAATTGGCTGCAAAAGAATTAACAATTGATTACAAAATTCAGAGTGATAGTTACAAGAAGTATGTTAATAGATATAGTTATATAATGACTTGTGGAGTAATTCTCATTGGACGCAAAAAATAGCAGATATCCCCTTACTATTTGAAACTATAGAAGTATAACTATAATTCTGCGCTGTGGGGTATGATTAATGAATTCTGTCTTTGACTATATTAAGAATTAAGTGAAAGTTTAACTACCAAACAACACATGCATCACTACAAAAAGAAGCTGTGCTGTTTACAATTCCCTTGGAGAGCATAGAGAATCTTAAGAAAAATAAGCACTCAAGAGTCAATGGTTGGATTACTTCTAGGTAAATTAACTCACTGAGTAATGCATTGTTATAAATTGAAAACTGGCAGCAAATTATGAATTTAGTTTTGTTCAGGCAAAAATAATTTATTAATCAAATACCCTAAAGAGAAAACCTAAATGAAAAAAAAATATGGCAGCTTGGTAATAATCGACCAGGAATCATTCTAAATTTGTATTAACAATGGTGCATCTTTCACATGTTTATAAATTGTTTTAAAACAAAAACTAGAAAATAAAGAAAAAGAGAAATCTATCAATACATATTATTCATTTTTACATTTTTGTATGTTGATATAACAACTCACATTAAAGTCTATGACCTTAAAATGATGCGTTTGTAGTTCAAACAAAATACTATTAATAATAAAGTAAACTATTAGTTTAGATCACTGCCACAAAAGCACATTTACTGTAATAGTCCAGCCAGAATATTTTTTCTCCTAAATAGAGTAGTTTTGTTTTGAGTGACTGATTTTTACTGATTCTGCCACCAGATATAACAGCAGTAAAACCAATTCAACTGTAATTTTAGTGAATCCATTCTCTGAAACCATTCTAACTCACAAATATGTAGTTATATCAGGTTTTTCTTATCAGTTTTTTTAAAGTCTCTATTGTCTATACACACCATAAAGTTGTCAGGAGTCTGAAAGTGTTATTGATACACCCTAAGGCAGTGCTCTCATAGGAAGGTGGCACCTACATTTATCTTTCAATATTATTTTGTCTTTCAGATGTCGTTAATCTTTAACAACAAATACAAACTAGAAATAAGAAAAGTAATCCAAAAGACCTGTATATGACAAATCAATCATTTAATTACATAACTTTTAAACAAAGGTGAGTCGTGCATTTCATAACCCAACTTTAACCCAGTTTTTACTTCAGGGTGAAACCTCGCCTACATTCCCAATTGGCAATGACCATTTTACTTCAAATTTGAAATAATGGCAAATCCACATACTGGCTTAACCTGGTTAATCCAGGAATGCATGATTACTAAATTCAAATTGAAATTGGAATACCCTCCATGATTAATTTGCATTTCTATTCAGGAATATCAGTTAATTATTATCTCGAAGAAACTACTATTTGGTTTTACTAATTTTTTTTTCATTTTAACTGTTATGGTTACATCAATTTAGGTAATTCAGTGCATTAGAACACCAATATACATAGTAATAATTGTAGATAAACTGCCTATTTACTTGCTTCTCTAATTCATAATTTTGCCTATATTTACTTGCTTCTCTAATTCATAATTTATCTTTCCACCTTAATAAGAGAATATATGTTATTTTAATGCATTGAATCAAATAAAACCTTTGATTTATAATTTGATTCTATATCAAGAAAAAAGATTGAAATGAATTTGTTTCATGTGCCATGTTATTTACTAATAATGTAATGTAAACTCTATTGTAAGAAAACTATGGTGAAAGTCAGATTGTTGACAATAAGGAGATAGGAGAGAAATTGAATTAACAAGAAGAGAGTGTTTTCCACAGTGATTTCTTTTGAAATCGGTGTTCGATTTAGCAATGAAGCCCTGAATCAGGATATGTTTCTGGTTGAAAAAAGCTCCTATTTTGATAGAGAGCTTTCCGTCCTACTTTGTAGTTGTTGTGATACATATACAACCGTGAAGGCACATTGCTTTGTGCACCAAACAGAAAACAACCCCTTGTTGGTAGTTTCTACATAGGATAGTTGTTACGTCTAGCTCAGCTTCTTTCCCAGTGTTGAATGCTTCTTTCCCAGTGTTGAATCCCACTAAAACCTCTGGACTACCCTCATTCTCAATCTCTTAAAATTTTTACAATCTTTATCCTTACATGAAAAGCAACCCAGATAGTGGTTAATTTTAAACTTTAATATTCACTCAACAAATATGTTATAAGACATATTTTGGTATCTAGAGCCCTGAATAAATTTAAAATTTTCAGGTATGAGATTTAAAAAAAAAAAAAAACCTTTCAGGCATATAAAACATTTATACACATAATATCCAGAATCCAGTTTTGCATATATATCTTTAAATATAGTGAGAGACACCACAGAGATCAAACATGATATATATATATATATGTATATATATATATTTATTAATCAAATATCCTAATGGAAAAACCTTTGTATTTTATTAGAGTCACTGACTATGTCCTGAGACTTTTATTCTGTTTGGAGTGTTGGTGGTTTCCTTTGTGGCTTTTCCATTTCCAGAGTCATTGTTAACTCTGCTGCTTTCATCCCAGATATCCAATCTGTATGGAATGTGGATTCCTCAGCTGTCTGACTTCCAGTTTTTCTTTTTCTTATATTTTTCCTTTGGGAAGCTACAGCAGGGGAATAAAGGGAAGGAGAAGAGAAAAGCCAGGGCGGTTCGGCACCTGCATGCACTAATCACGAGCTAGCTATGCTTGATTTTTTCTTTTTTAATAGAAAGCTTTTATTTAAGAAATATGAATTTTGAAAGTACAGCTTTTGGATTATAGTGGTTGTTCCCCCCATTGCCACCTTTGTAAACAGTCACTTTGTAAAGACGTTTTTAAATTTTCATAATCTAATGGAGTTTTTGTTCTTGTTGTGACATAACAACTCAAGTTGTTCATCAATTTCTTTTTTTTTTTTTTTATTTGATAGGTAGAGTTGTACACAGTAAGAGGAGACAGAGAGAAAGGTCTTCCTTCTGTTGGTCCACTCCCCAAATGGCTGCTACGGCCAGCACTGCGCCGATCCGAAGCCAGGAGCCAGGTTCTTCCCCTGGTCTCCCATGCAGGTGCAGGGCGCAAGGACCTGGGCCATCCTCCACTGCCCTCCCGGGCCACAGCAGAGAGCTGGACTGGAAGAGGAGCAACCGGGACTAGAACCCAGCGCCCACATGGGATACCAGCGCCACAGGCAGAGGATTAACCTAGTGAGCCATGGTGCTGGCCCTCATCAATTTCTTTTCAACGGACATTTGTGGATAGGGAAGTATCTTTGTGAGGAAACACAAACAGCAAAAATGTATGAACAAAGTTAATCTTTATTGTTATTCAAATATTTTGGGTCTTAACTTTTGCCAATTTAATCTAATATTTAAAAAAGAGTAGTTCTGTGTTTAAATCTCCCTGTACATTTATATAGTCATCCATTTTTCTTGAAATTTTCAACTGTTTATATAGATGTTATTATAATATAATAGTCTTGATTCATAAACACTTATTATGAATATTAGTTTGACATCCATTCACCTTCTTATTTACATTCATTCCTCATAAAGATATATTTTCTTAAGTATTAATATTTATATTCCTTGGTTTTTGTTCCTGCTTTGAGTTATGTGTGTTCTTCCAAGCAGCTGATCTTAATTTTTTTGCATCTTCTTTATTTGGATTTGTATTTAGCAAGTAGCACAAAACCTGAGATCCTCTGCTTTTCAGAATAAAAACAGTAATATTTTTATAAAATATTTGTAAGTACTGGACACTGATCTGGAAGCTTTTTTTTTTAAATTATTTAAGATTTACTTGTTTGAAAGTTAGAGCTACATAGACAGAGGAGAGGTCTTCCATCCGCTGGTTCACTCCCCAGTTGGCTGCAACAGCTGGAGCTGCGCCTATCCGAAGCCAGGAGCTTCTTCCTGGGCTCCCACCTGGGTGCAGGGGCCCAAAGACTTGGGCCATTTTTTACTGCTTTCCCAGGCTATAGCAGAGAGCTGGATCAGAAGTGGAGCAGCCGGGACTCAAACCGGTGCCCATATGGAATGCTGGCACTGCAGGCAGCGGCTTTTCCCGCTACACCACAGTGCCGGCCCCTGGAAGCTTTTATTATTTAAGCTAATAAAATCATCAATATGGCCTTGTAGGTGAGTATATCAACATCCTGTTTTTACAGATGAGGAAACTAAAGCACAGACTTTTAAATCATATTAATACTAGCAAGTCTTAGACCAGCTTTGAACCCTCAGGTTGCATGGCTCCACTTGTATTCTTAGCCATTGCATTATTCTTTCACTCAGAATAGCAAATGTAATCATGGAATTACATGTCCAATACTGGTGACCTTATGTCAGTTATATAGTTTTAGTTTTAATGAAAATACCAAAACACATAATCTTTCTCCTCTTGCTATTTAAGTACAGAAATTTGGAATGTTCTTATTCACCACACTCACTTTGTGACTGTTAATTAAATGTGGGTTTCTAGTAGCAGAGAGAATTATTTTAATAACAATATTTTAAATATATTTACTCTTTATATACTTTTTGTTTTATTCAAAATCTGTATTCTAAAAGACCTATATTTATGCATTTTTGAAGCTCATGTCCAATATATTTTTGTTTCCAATGGGATCTTTCACAGTGATTTTATCTTTTGTGTAGTTTGTGTATGTAAGTATGCACTATGTGTATATATATAAATCTGATATATTTGGTAAATATATTATTTTACATATACATCCTGAACTATGAAGATATATTCTCTTTTATTTTAATTTTTAAAAATGTATTTGAGCGGCCAACACTGTGGCATAGCAGGTAAAGCCGCTGCCTGCAGTGCCAGTATCCCATATGGGTGCTGGTTCAAGACTCGGTTGGCTGCTCCACTTCAGATCCAGCTCTCTGCTATGGTCTGGCAAAGCAGTGGAGAAAAGCCTGAGTGCTTGGGCCCCTGCACCCAGGTGGGAGACCAGGAAGAAGCTCCTGGCTCCTGACTTCAGATTGGCCCAACTCCCCTCATTTTGGCCATTTGGGGGGTGAACCAGAGGATGGAAGATCTTTCTCTCACTTTCTCTACCTCTCTATGTAACTCTGCCTTTCAAATAAATAAATAAATCTTTACAAAATGTGTTTTGTCTCTGGCCTCAGAATCAGCCCTAAAGGCACTCGGATCTGGCTGAAAAGCCCATGAGAGTATTTCAGGCATGGAAAGCCAAGACACTCTGGCAAAAAGATCTCTGTGAGTGAGATCCCAGTGGAAAGAACAGGTCTTCAAAGAGGGAGGTGCCTTTCTCTGAAGGGAGGAGAGAACCTCCACTTTGACTATGACCGTGTCTAAACAAGATAAGAGTCGGAGAACTCAAGGGGCTTCCATAGCCTTGGAAACTCATGACTGGTGCATAGGGAGATTACTGATGCCATAAACAGGAGTGTCAATTTGTAAAGTCAACAACAGGAGTCACTGTGCACTTACTCCTCATGTAGGATCTCTGTCCTTAATGTGCTGTACACTGAGGCTTAATGCTATAACGAGTACTCAAACAGTATATTTCACTTTGTGTTTCTATGGGGGAGCAAACGATTGAAATCTTTACTTAATGTACACTAAACTGATCTTCTGTAAAAAAAAAAAAAAAATTATCAATTCCCAATTTGACTCTCACTGGGATTAAACATGACAATATTTTTCACTTTATGTTTCTGTGTGGGAGCAAACTGTTGAAATCCTTACTTAAGGTATACTAAGCTGATCTTCTGTATATTAAGATAATCGAAAATGAATCTTGATGTGAATGGAAGGGGAGAAGGAGTGGGAAAGGGGAGGGTTGTGGGTGGGAGGGACGGTATGGGGGGGGAAGCCATTGTAACCCATGAGTCGTACTTTGGAAATTTATATTCATTAAATAAAAGATAAAAAAAAAGATAAAAAAAATGTGTTTTGTACACACACAGATGGGAGAGGAGAGAGAGAAAGAGAGAGAGATCGAGAGATCCTGTTCACTGGTTCACTCTCAAATGCAGAAGTTGGGATCCAGGAGCGTCTTCCAGGTCTCCCATGTGGGTGACAGGATGTCTTTTACTGCAGCCATCACCACTGCCTCCCAGGGTTTGTATTATCAGAAAGCTGGATTCAAGTACTACCATCAGATATCTAACTCAGGGATTCTGATGTAGGACGTGAATATCCTAATAAGTGTTTTAACCATTAGGCTGAATGTTCATCTCAATTTATTCTCAATCTTCATATACCAAATAGTGAATTTCCACTGGTTCTGACAAATACTCTAAATGAGAATGGATATATACTTCTTAGTATAGACATATTTCCTCAAAACAAATATCATTTCTATAAACATTCACTATGCAACAGGGGAAGTCTAGCATGTCAAAATTTTGTTAATTTGTATGCATTTTAGTTTTGAAAAATTTTATGTAAGAAAAAAGATTAATTTTTCAAGTACCATAAAAACTGTGACTTGTATTTCATTGATTACATAGGCGAAACTGTGATATTAATTGAATGTTTACTGTGATTCCTTTTTGATGCCAGAAAACTTTTTGAATACTGCTCATTAATTCTTATTCTTTTACAATGACTACATTTTAAAGACTTATTTTTGTATTTCTAATTTTTTGGAAATCTTTATTATTTGTTGATAGCTTTCACAAAATCAAAGAGGCTTCTGTGTGTGTATATGTTTGTACACACGAATGATATTGAAAAATTTCATTTAAATTGTGTATTATAAAAATCTATGCAGGGGCCAGCACCGTGGCACAGTAGGTTAATCCTCCGTTTGCAGTGCCGGCATCCCATATGGGTGCCGGTTCTAGTCCTGGCTGCTCCTCTTCCAATCTCTGCTATGGCCTGGGAAAGCAGTAAAAGATGGCTCAAGTCCTTGGGCCCCTGCACCTGCGTGGGAGACCAGCAAGAAGCTCCTGGCTCCTGGCTTTAGATCGGCGCATATACGGCCTTGGCAGCCACTTGGGGGAGTGAACCAATGAAAGGAAGACCTTTCTCTTTTTCTCTTCCTCTCATTGTCTGTAACTCTATGTCTCAAATAAATAAATAAATAAAATCTTCAAAAAAATCTACACATACATTTCAAAATACTTTTCACCACAATAAACATTGCTTAAATCCACTTTCCATGAACTTTCTGAAGTTTCCTTGCATCTGTGTGTAAGACATGCATCTGTGTTCATGAAGGGACATACGTCTCATTTATATACAAAAGTTTGTAAATAGGCTATGACTATATAAAATTTGATTTCCTTGCCTGTCGTTAGCACATTCAATGAATCTTGTAATAGAAATACATATTGTGTGAACGTAACAGATTACATATTATGATAGATTTGGCTAATTAAGTCAATGTTATTTGTAAATACCATGATGTTCACAATAGCCTACAGTAAACTATCCGGTTACAAAAGGATTCAGGGTTAGCTCAAGTTTACTTTTTCTCTCTCAACCTCCACCCTCCTCAGTTCCAGTAAATAGCTAGTCCTCCGACTTACAATCTATAGCAATGACATAATATATTCTCTTTTTTTGTAAAGATTTATTTATTTATTTGAGAGGCAGAGTTACAGACAGAGAGAGGGAAAACAGAGAGAGAGAGGCCTTCCATCACTGGTTCACTTCCCAAGTGGCTGCAACAGCTGGAGCTGGGCCAATCAGGAGCCAGAGCCAGGAGCCAAGAGCTTTTTCTGGGCCTCCCACATGGGAAACTTGGGCCATGCTCTACTGCTTTCCCAAGCCATAGCAGAGAGCTGGATTTGAAAAGGAGCAGCCAGGAGACAAACTGGCACCCATATGGGATGCCAGCGTCACAGGCAGAGGCTTAGCCTACTATATCACAGCGTTGGCTCAGACATGTATATATTTTCTAAGGCTTCATTTATGGCCAGTGGTTCAGAGATGAGTTCATCTTTCCTTCCTACCTTTTATATAACAAAACAATGTGAGTGTTTAGAGAAAACACCTGACAGAACTCTAAAAAAAATTTTGTCTTGCTAAGTAAAGAGCTTATGTACATTAATCCCTTAATACCACTGTGTTTTATAAAATGTGCACTTACTGAACATTATAAAAAATTCTAGAAATCCTCTAAAACTATTACAATTCTTAAATTCAGTTATTGTCCAGTGTTGGCAATATTTTTTCTAATAGTAATGGAAATATCAAAAGTTGCCTTAATATTTAAAATTACTATTTCGTTTCTTTAATTGTCAAATGGAAGTTATAGAAGCCAAAGGTAGCTATAGTAGATCAAGAGATAGGAAAACACTAATATAGCATGATTGCTTTTAATACATACACTTAGATTTCAATTTGTACTAAATTACAAATGAAAGTCTGCAATAAATATAGATCGTGATTAAACTACTGATTGAGCCCAATATGTAGCTTTTGTGCTATTAATCTTGTTTATCATGCCATGCTAAATGAATTGGAGTCATAAAAATGACTGAGTATAATAAATAATAAGAGACTTAGTCTAAACCTTAACTTAATTAATTTTATAATTTTCATAGATAGAAACTAATGCCTGCAACTAGATATAATCATGTGTATAAAATTTAGTGCCTCTTTAAAGTTTCAGATTCCATTTATCTATTGAGAGCCAGAGAGCAAGAGAGAATGTGAGAGAGAGATTCTATTACTGGGTAACTTTCCAGATGCCTGCAACAGCATGTCCATATACAGGGTAGGGATAAAGCAGGAGGCTAGAAACTCATCTATGCAGCTTAAATGAGTGATAAAAGCCCAATTTCCTGATTAACCACCACTGCCTTCCAGGATCCATATTGTCAGAAATCTTGAATCAGAAGTCAGAGGAGAAAAGTAAACCCATGTACTCTGATATATGAGGTAGCCATCCTAACTGGAGTCAAACACTCACTAGGACAAACACCCATACATGGAGGAATTTTTCCTTGAAAAAATAATGCTCTTGCTGCTACTAAAAATATTTTTCTTTGATTAAGAATGATTCTTAATAATAGATCAAATTTGACATATGCGTATGTATTAGTCAAAGGGGTAGGTGTATATTTTTGGAACTTTTGAAACAACTATGCAAATATGAACCATATATTTTTTAAGTATTCCTACTGGGTGAAAGTTTGGTGCAAGTGATTGATTTGCTGCTTGGGACTCCTGCATCCTATATGGAAGTGCTATTTCAAGTTGTGGCTACACAGCTCCTGATCCTGCTTCCTGCTAATAATGCACACCCTCAGATACAGGAGACAGAGTCTCAAATACTTGGGTCCCTGCCACCCACATGATAAACCTGGATTGAGCTCTTGACTCCCACCTTCATCCTGGCCCAACCCAGTGTTTCGAACATTTATTGGAATGAAGTAACAGTTGGAATACTGTGTGTGTGTGTACGTGTGTGTGTGTGTGTGTGTGTTTGTGTCTGCCTTTAAGAAAAGTTAAAATAAACAAACACATTATAAAAATAAAACAAATCCATTGCGCTGATAGCTCTTAAAGTAGCAATAGTATTTTTTTCTAATTTCAGCTTCATATACTTACTCCTTTACACCCCAATTCCTAATTTAGTTATCCAAATTACTAGTGAAATATATACTTCATTAAATTACAAATGCCCCTGGTTTTCCATATTACTCTTTCTAAAGATTTATTTATTTTTTATTCATTTATTAAAAGATAGGATGAGAGAGAGAAATAGAGTGTGAGAGAGAGAGAGACTTCACCCACTGGATCACTTCCCAAATGACAGTAATAGCCAGTTCTGGCCTAGGACCAAGTCAGGAGCCAATAATTCCATCTGGCTTCTCCCAGATTCCAATATGGGATCTCAGTGTCACAAGCAGTGGTTTAACAAGCTGTGCCATAACAACACTCCCTAACCCCCACATATTAGCCTTACACATTCTGAAATTCTAAATCAAAATTCACTGCTTCTGAGAAGTTGTCTATTATTTACTGCCCATTCTACATCTGAATGATACCATTTTTCTTGTGTTTTTTTTTTTTTTTTAAGATTTAGTTATTTATTTGAAATCAGAGTTACACACAGAAAGAAGGAGAGGCAGAGAGTGAGAGAGAGGTCTTTCATCTGCTGGTTCACTCCCCAAATGGCCACAATAGCCAGAGTTGCGCCTATCTGCAGCCAGGAGCCAGGAGCTTCTTCTAGGTCTCCCACATGGGAGCAGGGGCCAAAGGACTTGGGCCATCTTCTACTGCTTTCCCAGGCTATAGCAGAGAGCTGGATCAGAAGTGGAAATGCCAGGACTCCAACCAGTGCCCAAATGGGATGTTGGAAGGCACTGCAGGTCGCTGCTTTACCTGCTGTGCCACAGTGCTGGCCCTGATACCACTTTTCTATTCCAAACAACTAAGCATAAAATAGCAGTGGTAGTCAACAGTAATCTATCTATCTATCTATCTATATAATTTTTTTTCATAATAAAAAAGATCATTAATTTATTTTTGGACAATATATTGGGTGTACATACAAAAGAATGAAGGTAAGGATGTATCCAAGAAATGTACTTAGTCTGTAAAGAAAGAACTGATAATGAAATTTGTTGGAGTCAATTTATTCGAATTTTAAATGAAATAAAAGATTATTTCAGAGTAGCAGTGAGCCAATGAGGAAGAAAAATTTGAAACAGATAGTCACAATTTTTGGTTGACACAAATTTTGCTTATTATTAACCAGGATGGGGCCACAAGGAAGAAAGCCTATAGTGGAGTAGCAGCAATATTGAGACCAGAGTGTAAGTTGGGTCACCCATGTGGCTATCCCACTTGTAAAGCACACTACTGATGGTCTAGAGGGAAATATGTGTTCTGTTCTTATCTAGATTCCAATTTTTTTCTATTTCTGTTATGCCTCGATTGCATTCTTTCTGTAGCCTACTCTGTTAGGATCTGTTATCCTTCTTTTGTTTAATTTAAAGCACTATTAATGTGAATGCGTGGTGTTTTTTTTGATTTATTTAATTTGAGAACAAGCTTTCCTTATTGGATGTCTACACAGATTTCTTTCATTATTTTCTAAAATTCGTGCCTTTTTCTGATTCCTTCATCTTGCAAAAATCCTTTCAGCCTGATGAATTCCTTCCTATTATGTTTGTTATATCACATTAATTCTGAAATGTACACTCTATGCTCTTACAGGAAGACTTTCTGACATATATTTTTAAAATGCATTTGCTTTCTTGTAATAAATCATGACATATTCTGTGCTACCCTTTTTAATATTCTTTCAGTAATAATAGTTCAGGGATTTCACCATTTAATTACTTCGTCCCTTCTATCATGAGGATTAAACTAGCTCAACTAGATGATTTCCCTGTTTCTTCCAAGCAAAACCAAAAATTGAACTAAACTATTTTGGTGCAAGAAGATCTCATCAAATTACTGAAATTCATTATTGTTTTTGGTATCATAGCTTTCTGTAATACTGATCCTTTTTATGACTTTAATTGGAGGCAACTATCAGGAAACACTATATTTATAATACTAAGATAGTCAAAGAGATAAGAAATCAAATTAAGAAATTCTCTGAATTAAAAAGAAAATGATAGCTGGATTCCTGGTAAAGAAATTAAGTACAATGAAAATACTGCTCACAAAATTATCCTTCCGAAAAACAAATCTGATTAGCTTACTTTGCTGATTAAAAAGTACAATGATTCCCTACTGCCTAGAGCAGTTGTCTATACTTATATATCTTTTCTTACTGTCATATAGCTGTGTGGTGAAACAAGGCTGAACATACACATCATATAGATAGATAGGTAGATAGGTAAATATAGATATAGAGGTACTTTTTGCTAAATTATAGTCAAAATTATGCACAGATATATCATAAACAATAATATAAAATAGAATAGATATTATAATATATTTAAACAAATAATGGGAAAAAGCTTTAAAGGATATAAAAGAAAAAAAAAAAACAAATGAAAAATATTTCCTCAATTCACAATTCTGGGGGTTCTTGCTTTTGGCAGCCACTGACTAAGAACAGAAGTCAGCAACTATGGCCTAGGAGTAAAATCCAACCTACCACCTCTTTCCTAGCTAAGGTTTTATTTCAACACAGATATACTCACTTGTTTATGCATTGCCTGCAGCTGGTTTTGCACTACGAGAGTGAGTAGTTATAACAAAGACTATGCATCCCACAGTGCTTTACTTATATTCTAGAAGAAATTTCTCTATTCTTTTTTTTTTAGTCTGCATTGAAATTTATTTGTCTTTTTGAATAAGCAAAATCTTTATCTTCATCAACTGAGCTAAATGAACTTGAAGAGATTTGAAAAATCTCAGAGATGTAAGAGAAAATAAAAAGGAAAAGATTTTATGTTCCCCCTAAGTTCTTTATGTGATTTTATTTTATTTTTTTAACTTTTATTTAATGAATATAAATTTCCAAAGTACAGAATATTGATTACAATGGCTTCCCCCCATAACGTCCCTCCAACCCGCAACCCTCCCCTTATCCACTCCCTCTCCCCTTCCATTCACATCAAGATTCATTTTCCATTCTCTTTATATACAGAAGATCAGTTTAGCATACATTAAGTAAAGATTTCAACAGTTTGCTCCCACACAGAAACAGAAAGTGAAAAATACTGTTTGAGTACTAGTTATAGAATTAAATCACAATGTACAGCACACTAAGGACAAAGATCCTACATGAGGAGTAAGTGCACAGTGACTCCTGTTGTTGACTTAACAAATTGACACTCTTGTTTATGGCATCAGTAATCACCCTAGGCTCTTGTCATGAGTTGCCAAGGCTATGGAAGCCCCCTGAGTTCACCGACTCTGATCATTTTTAGACAAGGCCATGGTCAAAGTGGAAGTTCTCTCCTCCCTTCAGAGAAAGGTACCTCCTTCTTTGAAGACCCATTCTTTCCACTGGGATCTCACTCGTGGAGATCTTTCATTTAGGTTTTTTTTTTCCCCCAGAGTGTCTTGGCTTTCCATGCCTGAAATACTCTCATGGGCATTTCAGCCAGATCCGCATGCCTTAAGGACTGATTATGAGGCCAGAGTGCTGTTTAGGACATTTGCCATTCTATGGGTCTGCTGTGTATCTCACTTCCCATGTTGGATCATTCTCTCCCTTTTTGATTCTATCAGCTAGTATTTGCAGACACTATTCTTGTTTATGTGATCCCTTTGGTTCTTAGTCCTATCATTATGATCAATTGTGAACAGAAATTGATCACTGGGACTAGTGAGATGGCATTGGTACATGCCACCTTGATGGGATTGAATTCGAATCCCCTGGTATGTTTCTAACTTGTTCTCCTTGAACAAGTTGTTCTCCTTGATAGGTGACAACTAACTGAGCACCAAAAAGGAAACCTGTTAAAGTGAAATGAACACTATGAGAAACGGTGACTTGATCAGCCCTCACCCTGACTGTTGATGAACAGCTTAATATGTTATCCCTCTTAGTATTTTTTTTTTGTTTGTTCTACTTAATACTTTTGGTTGAATACTGTAATCAATACACAATTCTTCTTAAGTGCTGAAACTTAACTGAAAAGTGATCGCTGTTAAATATAAGAGTGGGAATAAGAGAGGGAAGAGATGTGCGATTCGGGACATGCTCAAGCTGACTTACCTCAAACAGTAGAGTTAGAAACATACCAGGGGATTCGAAATTTCTCTATTCTTTTAACACTCAATTTCCAAATATCTGTGATTCCACAATTTCAGTATTCCCTTCTGCTTTCAAAACAAAGCCTATGCTTTCACATCACCATGGCTCTGTGCACACTTTTACGGCACCTGGAATGAATTCATGGGAGTCTGTTGTTCATGTCTTCAAAATAATCTTTATTTTTTAAAAAAACACACTTCCTATCCACAAATTTGTGATAATATCAGTTACAGACAATGATCTTTTGTCTGTCCAATTGGATATAAGAAAATATATCTCTGTCTCTGAGACTCTCAGTTATTTCACATGGAAACTCAAGGACAAAATATAATTGGAGTAGTTATTCAACGATGTTCTAATGGAATGGTTTACAAAATCCCACTTCCGTGATTTCTGGGAATGTCTTTATTTACATCATTCATATAATCTATGCATCTAGATCTTCCTTTGATTTCATGAAATATATATATATATCATAATCCCAAAATATTTATTTTATTTGAGTTAGCTCTGTTCCAATATTATTTGTAATTGTGATCATATCTGTCAGGATCCAACTTTTTCCCATTAGAAATTATCTAAATTCTCTTATAATAGTGCTAGTATAATAATAACCAAAATTATGTTAACTATAAATAATTCCAAAAATTAAATTGCTCTCTATCAATCCAGAACAATTATAAGATACAAAAGACTAAAGAATTCTGTTCTCTGTGTCCACTCAACTTCACTACACATGGAATAAAGTAATGAGATGGTCAATCAAAGTGTACTTGTGAAAGCCACTTACCTAAGAGTTCTGATTGAAAGATATAGTACTGTTGAGCGATCAGAAAAAAAAAAAGCAGATATTATTAAAAGGTCAACAATAAATAACAATAAACAACTGTTTCTATAATTTTTTCAAAAAGCTTATATTTAAACAAAACGTCATGCATCTGAAGCCAGCAAACATATGCAAAAGGCCAGATAGTAAATTCTTTCAGCTTTGTGGGACATACAGTCTCTGCCCGACTACTCAGTTCTGCTCCAACACAGAGCAGCAGACATATGCAACATATAAATGAACAAGTGGGACTTTGTTGCAATAATACCTTAATTACAAAAACAAGCACTGTTCCAAATGAAGTCTGTGCACCTTTATAAGTTGAGGTGTCACCTGACATGCATGTTTTTAATATGATGACAGTTTATTTTTTTAATAAAACTGAACAAATATATTTGAGCACTTACTCTGCATAAAATGTTGTATTCAAACTCAGAACTTGCTTTTGATGGTTCTAAAGGCAAAGTAGAACCATCAAAAACAAGTTCTGATTTTGAGCAAGTTCTGATTGCTCAACAGTACCATATCTTTCAATCCGAAGTTTTATGTGATACAAGTGGCTTTCACAAGTACACTTTGATTGACCATCTCATTACTTTATCCCATGTGCAGAGAACAGAATTCTTTAGTCTTTTGTATCTGATAATTGGTCTGGATTGATAGAGAGCAATTTAATCTTTGGAATCATTTATTTACTATGTGCTGAAGCAGTATCAGATTTAAGATAGTTCCTCAGACATGGCACAAGAGATGTGCATGGAGCTGACCTGATAACAACAGCAATCTTTGAGTTCTCTTCTGGGAGTTGATTGTGGCACCCTGGGGTCTATTTTTTTTTTAAGATTTATTTATTTATTTGAAACGCAGAGTTACAGAGAGGCAGAGTAAGAGTGTGTGTGTGTGTGTGTGAGAGAGAGAGAGAGAGAGACAGAGAGAGAGAGGGAGAGAGAAAGGTCTTCCATTGGCTGGTTCACTCCCCAGAAGGCCACAACTGCCAGAGCATGGCCTGTCCGAAGCCCAGAGCCAGGAGTTTCTTCTTGGTCTCCTACATGGGTGCAGGGGCCCATGGACTTGAGTCATCCACTGCTTTCCTAGGCCATATCAGAGAAGTGGAGCAGCCAGGACTTGAACCTGGGGCCCATATGGGATGCTGGCACTGCAGGCAGTGGCTTTACCTACTATGCCACAGTGCCAGCTCCCTGTGGTCAATATTTGTACTCCCCCTAACATCTAAATCCACTACTTTCTACTTTACTGTGTTGAATAGATATCCATATTTAAGTATAATAAAAGTTCTGTGTGTATTCCTCTTAAAATGCATTAGTGATTTTTTTTTTTTTTGCCAAGTTTTCAAGTTTGGTAATACTTATTGAGCCATGAGCCAGAAGAAAAACACCAGCTGCAATTGAACCTTGAACATTTATTGAACCTCAGATTTCATGCCATATGTAGAGAACCATTCTTCCATCACAGTTGCTTTTAGGCTCTTGCCATTCAGATTGTGAAAGTAAACAGGCTCAGAGAAACCTGTGTTAAGGATCAAAATGGAAGGAAGGAGTAATTGCTTTCAACTCCATTTCAGAATGCCTTATCAACAGTAATGGTAAACAAAGAAGTTCGAACCTTTAGGTGGTCAAAAATAGAAATCTTTGGGCATGTGGATAGTTTTCTCTTGTTTTAAAGGTAAATTATAGCTCTCCTTGTGTTTAAATTTATCTGATTATGTATTCTGGGTGTATTGTATTATCCTTATCTTCTTGACAACAATGTTTCTATCCTGTTTATTCCCATATTATAACTTACAGATTTGTTGTCCTTGGGCAGTATTTGTGTGTGCAAGCTAAAAATTCACCTCTTATCATATCGTTTGGTTGTACTTACAGCTTTAATTTTTTAAGGTTAATCCTTATTTCCAGCATCTCTGAGAAGAGTAGTCATACCCATGAGCCAGTGGGTTCAAGCCTGCCACCTAATGCGTATCTGTCTTCTTCACTGAGCATAGAGATCAGGGTCATTGCTAAAGGAAAAAAATGATGTCTTCTCTGGTGAAGAAGGCAATTAATTGCCTGCCAGGATTTCCTGTCAGGTGTAAACAAGAACAGGATCAACTCAAAAGAAATGAAATATTCACAGTATTGGCTCTCCTTCATTTTATAAATAACCCGTGCCTGCTCTGGTGTTCCATAGTGGTTTGCTTTTCATTATTTTGGATTTTAAATCTCTATAAACACATTTGATATAAAAAGAATAAAAACTGAAAATATAATAAAACTGTAGTGTACTTACAACACTCACAAATAAGCCCTACATCTTAAATGCCTTATAAGCCAAATTTTTTAAAAAATAACTCCATTACACCTGAAAATAAATTATACAATTAGAGCTTATTGTTCTGAAAACCGAAGCAAATGCTAAATTCATTTAAAATAACATATGTAGCCACATTCTAAGTGTTCTTTCTTACAGGGACATAAAATTTAGTTATTACTGATACCACATGAATCAATAATTAGAGCCTATTTAAGGAAAACCCCCAGAACGGTTGTAACCATGCTCATATAATACTGCAAATAGCCTTCTAATTGCATTGCTTACAATCAGGTTAATTGTGGAACAGGCACTGGTTTAGCTATTCTACTGTGAAGTTGACAACTCCAGTAAACATTGCATAGTTCAAGATTACGTGTTATTTAATGCTTACTATAGATTTAAAATGGTTCAATATAGGTTAATTACAAAATTGTAGTATATTAAGCTTCATTGTGATCAGTAATTTTTCTTTTTCTCATTTTGGGTAATTATTAACTTGTTTTAATCCAAACAATGGGTTCTTTTTTGAAAGGGCATAGAAATAATACACAAGAGATATGTGTGTTTTTTAACAAGAAAAAATTCAGCAAAATGTTCCAATTTTAGGAGGGTACGATAGAAAGTCTTACTATCATTGTAGGATCTAAGGATGTACCTGAGCTATTAGACCAGTGAAGATTTCCTAGATGTGGAAGACTCGGGACAGATTCAGAAATAGTTTAACGAGGAGTATTCCATATGTCCACATAGAAGAAATAAAACATTAGGCAATATTTACTTTGTTTTCAAAATTGGCTCATCTGGAGAATTTTGAAATTTGAAAAAAGTGTTAGATTCACTCTACATAAAAAAATAGTGTTTCAGGTGGGAGAGTGTATAGGTAACACTTACTTTTGCTGCAGTATTGTGAGTTTTATCATTATTTCATGAAATTACCTTTTTAAGATTTAAAACTAAGGACTGGCGCTGTGGTGTAGTGTATAAAGCTGTTGTTTGTGTTGCTGGCATCTCATAAAAAACACAGGTTCCTGTCCCAGCTCCTCTGCTTCAGATCCGACTTCCTGCTAATGTGCCTGGGAGGGTTGTGGAGGATGCCCAAGTTCTTGGCCCCCTACACCCACTAGGGAGACCTTGGTGAAGCTCCTATCTTATGGCTTCAGACCCTCCTGGTTCCAGCCATTGCAAACATTTGGGGAGTAAGCCAGCAGATGGAAGATTCTCTCTGTCTCTCCCACTTTCTCTTTGTAACTCTGCCTTTTAACTAAATAAATAAATCTTTTAAAAAGATTTAAAAATAAGTTATTATTATTTACTGGGAAAATGCATGTTTTGCATGTGTGTGTAAAGGTGTGTGTGTGTGCATTGCAGAGTTGGTCCAATTAGAAACTTAGTTCTGCTAGAAACAGAACCTCTCTCATTCCGTCACTAATTAAATATGCATGTAAATGAATATATACATTGCATATATAGATTACATAGCAAAATAATAAAAATCTACATCCCCAAGCTTCATTGTTAGAAACATATATAAAGTTATATGGAGTGTCCATTGAGACAGTTTTGATTCTCATTTAAATAATTCAAAACTTTATAATTTCATGTAAACCATATGTTTACACAGATTACTTCCTGTGGTAGGTGCATGTGAATTAAAGTCAATATTAAAGGTGTATTCACATACACACACACGCACACACACACACACAGACAGAGGCTTCCTTAATCTCGGTAGTAGGTACCAACAGCTTCCTTTATCTTTACAGACAAGAACTAAATCTGTTCTGGAGGATTAACCAAGAAGAATCCTTAGTGAAATGTTTTGTCCCTTCGTGACTTAAAGGGGCTATTATGCTTTCTTACAGTCTCCCAGCTGGCAAAATTACAGAGCAAACAGAGTACCCAAGACCCTGACAAAGGATTCTCAGCTACTAACAAGTGCAATACACTGAACACATTAGAGTTTCGCAGTCAAATCCAACACGATAAGAACTGTTTAAACTTTAGGTGCACTTTATTTTTTCAGGGAAATGCACTAAAAGAAATTTCACATTCTAATTCTCTTGAAATTTCTGCAAACTAATGATTTTTCTACTTTACAATATCTTGAATAGATTATTTGATCTACTTTATAAAATATAATTTTGCTATTAATGGAAGTCTCAGGAAAATGGATGCAAAGTGCTTTTAATTGTTCATTCTTTATTAATATATTGATAGTACTTAAATTTTAGTATGCTAAATCTATGTCTATCCTGCTAGAAAGGTAATTGAATATACTGATTGCTGCTCTGTTGATCTCTCAAAACCATACATTGACTGTCATAATAGGTGAGTTTGTGCTGAGTTGTTTTGGTTCACATCTTCGTTTCTTAGATATGGTTGGCCTAATATCTTTGGAAAATAGCTATCTACTATTCATTATTCCTATGTCATAAAGTAAAGGGGTTTCTGTCTTTGTTTTCAAATGCTTCATGGAGTGGAAGTTTCATGGAAGTCCCACCTGTGTCACTAACAAGCTGAGTAGACAGTTCTATTATTGTCCCCAACTTTTCTCTTTCTTTTTTTTTTTATTTGACAGATAGATAGTGAGAGAGAGAGACAGAGAGAAAGGTCTTCCTTCCATTGATTCACTCTCCAAATGGCCGCAATCCAAAGCCAGGAGCCAGGTGTTTCCTCCTGGTCTCCCATGCGGTTGCAGGGTCCAGGAACTTGGGCCATCCTCCACTGCCTTCCCGGGCCACAGCAGAGAGCTGGACTGGAAGAGGAGCAACCAACCGAGACTAGAACCAGCAGCCATATGGGATGCCGGCGCTGCAAGGTGGAGGATTAACCAAGTGAGCCACGACGCAGGCTCCGTCCCCAACTTTTCATTCCTTCCTGTGTCTGTGCCATTTTCCATGTATATTGGGAAGCACATGACCCACGGCAGAAAGAAAATATGGCAGTCTATACTAATGGGCCCAATTTGATTGGAAAATGAAAGAAGAGCAGACTTTTGACAATAATAATATCAAGTAAAAGTTGTAAATGACATTCTGCATTGTACACATGAGGGAAAAATATGAAATTATAATGAATTATATCATCTGTCACTGTGATCTGAATGAATGTTGTTCTCTTGACATTCATATGCTGAAATTCTAGTCCCCAGAGTAACTGATGTTGAGAAACAAAAGAGCCTGTGGGGGTGATTAGGACATGAAGGTAGATCCACAATAAAGAATTAAAGTCCTTAGAGATCATGCCAAAGTGAGCTCATCCACTACTTTTACCAAGTGAGGAAAAAAGCACCATTTATGAGCCAAAAAGTGTTCCCTCACAAGACACTGCATCTGCCAGCACCTTGATCTTATACTTCCCAAACTCAGTGAGAAAGAAGTCACTGTTTGTAAAAGCGTCTTACCTTATAGTATCAATTGTACTAGCTCTAACAGATTAAGAAATCCAAATTCTACCAGTGAAATCTGTAAAGATATCAACATACTATGAAGCAAATGAATATATGTCCCTGTATTTATCCTCCAATCAAGAAATCTATTCTCAGTGTGATATTAATAGAAATGAATTAACACAGAATAAAGATATAGGAGAAGAAAAATAAAATGTAGAAGCAGAAAATTACCAGTAGATTGGAATATCATCACTATTTGCTCTTCCTGATACATGCTTCTTTTTTTTTTTTTTCTGTCATCTACGCAATGCCCATGGAGGCTAGTCTTTGTAAATTGCCTAAGTAGATCACTTGTACTCCTTCAGATTGTTTTGCCAATAGATTTTGATGGAATACTGGTTGGGATAAGAATAAGATCAGCACATTTATTCCTCAGATCTCTTCAGACCAGGACAGAAGCTTTCTGTGTCTTTCCTTGAAGATTATGATTAGGTAGCCATTTCATAGTTTCCTCTGGGTTCTGGTAACTGCCTGACCTTTAAGCCTAGGTGGAATAAAGCTTGCTTCACTGTTGCCAGTAGCACATGTTTCACTGTCTGTATTCACTGCCAGGAATAGTCCTTTTATGAAACTGTTTGTAGTTAACTGCATTTGAGTATATCATCTGTTTCTTATTGAGATTTTGACAAGCACAACCACAAAGCAGAAAAGCATGAACTCAGGAAAGACTACAGAAGAGAAAGCAATAGAAGATGGTGAATGAATGAAATGGAAAATTGAATTTTAGAAATTCTCAAATATAAAGTAGATAATATGGTAAAAAACATAAGAAATAGTGAACTCTGCAGAATATTCAGTAAGGTATGTTAAAATATAATTTGTAAAGTTACTCAAAATTTACCACAGTTATTTATATGTTAACCTTTTAAAGAGAAAATTATATATGTATAAAATATCACATATATTGGGATTCCCTTGGCATCACACCCACACACCCACCTCCTGTAAAAAGAAAAGAAAATAGAATAAATATTTAAAATTATAATTCAAGAAAATTTATCTGAGCATTATAAAGAAATTACATTTATATATTAAAAGGATACACTGGGATAAAAAACTTAACCCGGCATTTTCAATATCAAGACCTATCCTAAACTTCAAAAGAAATAATCATTTACAAGCAAGGCCAAAAATCAAATTTATTATATAGGAATAAAATAATTATTTAAGCCTGGGAATTTTTCATATTTTGCACACCAGAAAATATAGAAACAAAATACAAGACTGTAAAGAATGAAAGTGGGACTATGGATTTCATACACAGAAAAAAAATTCCTTCTGCTACAAAGTGTGGATATATGAAAACCTAGAGAATAAATTTCCCAGAACACTTTTTAAGAAAACTGCTAAAAGAAGGACATGAAATTAACTATATGAAATCTCAGGACTTTATGTAAAGAAAGGGTTGTCAACATTAACTACAAGAAATTGTAGAGTAAACTCTGAAGTATTTTTTAGGAAGAGGTAGACATAAAAAATTGTAAAAGTGATATACCTCACAAAGCATAAATTGTTAAACTATATAACAATGTGAGAGAAAAGAAGGTGGAATTTAGATTAAATGAACCAACTGCATATTGAAAGCTGAACAGGTGAGGCCTAAATGATAGCATTCAAAGTGTCATTGATTATAAAAAGCTAAATAATAGTAAAAATAACGCTAAAATATAAAATCCGATTCGGATATGAGAGAAGGGAGAAAGTTGTAAAGAAAATAACTTTTCATCATATAAATTATTGAAAGATTTAAAGCTATGATGTAAAGATAACCTGCACTACCTTGCAACCATAAGAAACTCTACTAAGTATCAGAATTTTTCATATTAAAAAGTAAAGACAATTCTGTTCACAATTGATCATAATGATAGGACTAAGAGCCAAAGGGATCACATAAAAAAGACTAGTGTCTGCAAACACTAGCCGATAGAATAAAAAAGGGAGAGAACGATCCAACATGGGAAGCGAGATACACAGCAGACCCATAGAATGGCAGATGTCCTAAACAGCACTCTGGCCTCAGAATCAGCCCTTAAGGCATGCGGATCCGGCTGAAATGCCCATGAGAGTATTTCAGGCATGGAAAGCCAAAACACTCTGTCAAAAAAACAAACAAACAAACAAACAAAAAAAACAAAAAACAAAAAACCAAAACCTACATGAAAGATCTCTGCGAGTGAGATCCCAGTGAAAAGAACAGGTCATCAAAGAAGGAGGTACCTTTCTCTGAGGGGAGGAGAGAACTTGCACTTTGACGATGGCCTTGTCTAAATATGATCAGAGTCAGTGAACTCAGAGGGCTTCCATAGCCTTGGCAGCTCATGACAAGAGCCTAGGGTGATTACTGAGGCCATAAACAAGAGTGTCAATTTGTTAAGTCAACAACAGGAGTCACTGTGCACTTACTCCTCATGTAGGATCTCTGTCCTTAGTGTGCTGTACATTGTGATTTAATGCTATAACTAGTACTCAAACAGTATTTTTCACTTTGTGTTTCTATGTGGGTGCAAACTGTTGATATCTTCACTTAATATATGCTAAACTGATCTTCTGTATATAAAGAGAATTGAAAATGAATCTTGATGTGAATGGAAGGGGGGAGGGAGAGGAAAAGGGGAGGGTTGTGGGTGGGAGGGAAGTTATGGGCAGGGGAAGTCATTGTAATCCATAAGTTGTACTTTGGAAATTTATATTCATTAATTAAAGTTAAAAAAATAAATAAAGACAATACAAAATTCAAGAAAAATTCAGCATGACATAAAATAATATGAACACTGGAAAAGCAAAAATATAAATTAGTAAAAAATACCTCTTAAAATTTCCTATTATCTTAAAAAGAAAATTTTTATATAAAAAAGATATACTGAACAAAGCAGTTTGAAATTGAAAGGATAACTAAAATAGACATGCAGATGAATGAATTAAGTTTTCGGAACTGTATTAGAAAAAGTAAAAACAGATAAAGTGGAGGAGATGGTAACATCTCCTCCACTTTAGGAAACAATTGAAACATTTAGGAATCATAGTTAGGAAACATTTGAAAATATTGAAGGAAGAATAGAATCATATGAATAATAGTTGATTTTTAATTTTTCTCTTAAGAGATCAAATGGAAAAATACAAAATGGAACCCAATAATAAGGTAGGGCTAATTTATTTTAAATTAATATTTGCTTATATATATAAATGTTTATAAATATTTTACAAATATATTATTTGCTATCATCCTAAAACTTATATCTGGGATGCCAGTGTTACAGCAGTAGCTTAACCCATTGCACAGATGTTGGCCCCAAATTTCAAAATCTCTAAAGAAAAAGAAAAAGTAAAGAAACTTCAATGTGACCATTGATCAATAACTGAAAATAATGCAAAAAAATCAAAATCTCAAACTAGCTATCATTTTTAAATTTTTTTACTTATATGAAAAGTGAAAATTTCATGTATTTCTTATAAACAGTTTTAAGAACATAATGAAGACCTAGTTCATGGAGCAAATGTAAACAAACATTTCAGAATATCTGGAAAATAGTGATAATAAAAATAAAAGCACTATATTTAAGAATGTGTGAGATTCCTTTAGAATAATGCTGGAGAAAAATACACAGATTTCAGTAAATAGAGAAGTGAACATCGTTTCTCGGCCTTTTGGCTAAGATCATGTGTGGAGAAGTGAACAAGTAGAAAGGAATAAAGAAAAATAGTTAGGGGCCGGTGCTGTGGTGCAGCGGGTTAATGGTCTGGCCTGAAGCGCCGCATCCCATATGGGTGCTGGTTCTAGTCCCGGCTGCTCCACTTCCAATCCAGCATTCTGCTATGACCTGGGATAGCAGTAGAAGATGTCCCAAGTCCTTGGGCCCCTGCACCCATGTGGGAGACCTGGAAGAAGCTTCTGGCTCCTGGCTTCGGATCTGCATAGCTCCAGCCACTGCGGCCATCTGGGGAGTGAACCAGTGGATGGAAGACCTACCTCTCTGTCTCTACCTCTCTCTGTAACTCTGTCTTTCAAATAAAAATAAAAATTAAAAAAGAAAAATAGCTTATATCTGTCTCAAATATTTGCACATTTGAAAATTTTAAAAAGTGAAAATTGATTTAAAATTCCTGAAACAGATTTTAATGCATGTGACAATGAAACTAAACCAAGTAATTTGAGAAAATGATAAAATTGATTAAATTATTCAATAGCAATGACAAAAGATGCCTGCATATGTAATTGTAAAACAGAAAATAATCACACACAAAAATTCAATGAGTAGTTTTGTAGTAAATTACATTGCTAATTTCTGCGCAAAGAATTTTGCAGATGAAAGGGAAAAAAGTCCATGAGATTGGAACAACAAGGATAAAATGATATTATTATGAAGTCACAGAAGTTTTCCTGGGGCCATCGATCATGAAGTTTCTTCCAAGAGGTAATAAAGACCTGGGCTGTGGTATTCAGCATACATTTCAGTAATAAAGAGAGGATGATCTCTTCAAAAATTAAGCAGGGGAGGGACAGGCACTTGGGCTATTATTTAATAAGATATGAGTAGAAATAACCCCATCAAACTATATACTAATGTCTATGTTTCTGTCTTGGCTTCATTCTTGATTTGAGATTCCTGCTAAGCTAACCATGGGAAGCAGCAGGTGACCAATCAAGTACATGAGTCACTGCCATCCAAGTGGAAGATGTGGATTCTGTTCCTAGCTCCCAGATTTGGCCTCAGCTCAGCCTCCATTGTTGCAGGCTTCTGGGGAGTAAAATAGCAGAGGAGAACTTTGTCTCTCTGTTTCAAATGAATAAATATTTTTTGAAAATCCAGGAGAGAAATGATGATAGATTTTATCAACATGAATTGGCAAGTGAAGATGACAAGCGTAAGTTGACTTCTGTGTATTTGGAAGCACAGCCAAGGGGATTTGTTGTTGGAACTGATCTAGGAGAAAAATGGGAAAAAACAAAGTTGACATCACTTGTCTTTAGCAGGCAGAATCTTGTCATCAGTGGCTGAGATGAAGAGAACTAGAGACAGCCAATTTGGGGAGAAGTTGGAAATCAATTTCAGACAAGTTCACTTTGAGATGCCTGTTAAATACCAAAGTGTTACAGCCAATTTGGCAGTTAGATGGATCCAGAGTTACTGAGAATTTTGTCCTATAAACTTACCCTTGAGAATCATCACCCTACATGTTAAAAGTAATAAATAAGGGAGCGATTATTGTATATCTTGTGCTATCTGTTGTGTAAAAGTAAGGATGGGCTATGTACAATATATACTTGTATATAGAAAAAAAATCTGTGAAACTGCGTAAGTCATTAACAGCCTGTCACTTTGCAACTTACATAAGGCAAAGGAGCTGAGCAGATCAGAGGGCTGAGTGTGGGGAAGATATTGCATGCATTCTTGTATCTTAAAAAATGATTTAGCTACATGATTGAAGAGTCTATATATCAATTAAAGTAAAATAATAGAAAATAAATTTTAATTACAGAAAAATTGAAATGCAAAGAATTACAATTAAAAAGTAATAAATAAAAATATTTACTGATGAATGATAATGTTATAATTTTATTTTGCAGATTACATTTATAAATATTGCTTTATACATGAAGTGCCTCAATAATTCATGCATAATTTTTTCATAATATGCATTTTCCAAGAACTTTTTGAAGATTCCTCATACAATGAATGTTATTTATTGTTTATATTGTCTAAACTACCTTAAAATACTCTTGAATAGTTACAATACTTTTAATCAAATCAACCCAAGTAGATATTTAATAAAGATAATGGTTCAGATTCTAATAATTAAGACATAAACTCCAAGTCAAGCTTTCTTTCAATGAATAAAGGAAATATTTCAGGTCAGCTAAATGATTTCAACATAACTGAGTTCTTCTTCTCAGAAACTATGCAGAATATTTTCCTTTCCTCGTGGCTCTTTTTTTTTTTTTTTTTTTTTTTTTTTTTTTTTTTTTTTTCAGCGCTAGATCACTCTTTCCTCTTTAGATGTGTTGGTGGAGAAAACTTCGGGTATCTACATTATTCCACATTCGTAATACTCTGTTCTTGTTCTTGTGTCTTGGTCTTTTTAGTTCTGACAAAGTTGTCAGGAAGGAATTTGTGTATTTGTGTTCAGAAATACAGTGTACTGTTTATCAAAAACCAGAATTCTGTCCAAGAATTGAGAGTAAGGGAGGAAGTGTTCTCCAAAAAAATACTACACAGGGAAGACCATAAAAAAGCTTCCAATTTATATCACTATCTTATTTTGACTGAATCTCTACCAATACTCACTTTAACAAAGTATTGTATGTAATTCCATCATGGTAGTGTAAATGTTCAAGATTCCTGAACTTAATTCTTTTCCTCTGTACTTACTTACTCACATTTATTTTGCTCATATTTCTGGGTCCAGAATGAACTAAATGAGGAAAAACTTTTTTTGTTCTTTTGCCAAAGTATTGTAAAGTAATCCACTGAGTGCTTACCTGGTAAATTTATGTTTTATCTGTTAACATGTGAAATATAAAAGATGGATCATGACCAAGGGAAATATGACCACTGTGATTTTTCAAAGTGATCATTCTGTTAAATCTGAATGATATGGGTGAAGTGTAGCAAACACAAGTAACACTTTGCACTAAAAATGTGAGTGGCAAATCCAGGCATAAGATTATAGTAGTATAAAGAGAATTGAATAACTTCACTTTCCACTTTCCTTATAGAAGATTTAACATGGATTGAAATGTTACCAATTTAACTGTGTTCATATAACCTTCTTAAATAAAATGAAGCTACTTTGATTTCAAAGACCCAAACTCACTATGGCTATATTTACAACAATCATCATAACAAAACATTTTCCAGTAAAGCCACTATTCCTTCTATAATGAATATTGCCCCTTTAAGTAGCAGAAGCCGCTTTAGAGGATAATAGTTGTTATTATGATTGTCAATCTACCCCAGAGCTGCTATTCTGAATTTTGTTGCTTATAGTCATAAATAGCACTTTCAACATGAGAATTTTATTTATCTCTAGCCAGACTAGCAAGATCCTGATGGATACAAAAAGGAATGCAAGAGAGAGCCTTAAGTAAATCAAATCCCAGTAACTTCTCTAAATTAATTATCTGACAACTCCCTTTATTCATTAGAAAAATAAATGAAGGATAGGTATTTGGCACAGCGGTTAAGACATCATTTTGGATGCCCACAACCCTTCTGAGTCGCAATTTCTTCTCCCTACATGGGAGACCTGAATGTAATTCCTATATCCCAGATTCAGCCTGGCCCAACCTTGGCTGTTGCAGCCACCTGGAGAGTGAATCAATGCATGGGAGATATCCCTGTGTCTGCCAACCTTTCTTTTCCTGTCTGCATTTCAAATAAATAAAATAAGTGCTTCTTTAATTGAGAAGCCAAAAAATACTTTAAAAAAGAAAAGGGATAAAGTAAGAATGCAGAACATATAATGTGTCACACACCTGCCATCGCATCCTTGAAATATTTCGTTTCTATAATTCTCAGTGATTATTTTGATAGCATGTAACTGACTGTGTAAATTTAGGCATTGATGGAGATTAGGACACTACATCCCAAAATATGGAAGTTTGGCATTTTAGGAATAAAAAGATCAGAAAAAGCCAGAAAAGCCACTTACAAATATTTTCCCACTTTTCTTTCTTAAAACAGACCATAAAATCTAAAAAAGAATTTTCTGAAATCCCCCGAAGACAATTAGAAGACGCCTATGTGACAGGTGCCCACCCTGGATGTGGAAGAAAGGAACATCCTTATCTCTAGAAACGCAGGAAGTGGAAGAATCTGAATCAGCCAGCCTTGCTAAGTTCACCCAGGTGCACTATAATTAGACCATACCCTTTTGCCTTATATTATTCTGCTCTGCAATTACCCACTTCCTTATTGCACTCACCATAAAACTGTACAAGCTTATTAATTTCATTGAGTCTTCTTTTTTGAAGGTTTCCATGATACACATGTTTTTGGCTTGTTAAACTTTTATTCTTGGGTCTCAGCCATGAAACTAACATGGAAGAAAAAATATTATTTTCCCAGAGAACACCGTTTCAACTGATTAGCAACTATCACCCCAGGCTTAGGTGAGTGTGTGTATACTGTTCATAAATAACAATTAGACTCAAAAATCCTTGGATTTTTTTTTAGCAATATATAATTGTATTGATATTTAAAAAGGCATCTAGTTTCAGGGCTAGTGCAGTGGCCTAGTAGGCTGGGCCTCCACCTGGGGTGCCGACATCCCATATAAGCGTTGGTTCCTGTCCCAGCTGCTGTGTGCTAATGCCCTGGGAAGGCAGCAGCAGATGACCCAAGTGCTTGGGCCCCTGTACCCACTTGGGAGACCCAAAAGAAGCTCCTGGCACCTGGCTTCAGATGGGTCTGGCCTTGCAACTGTGGCCATTTGGAGAGTGAACCAGCAGATAGAGGACCTTTCTCTTTGTCTTGCCCTCTCTGTCTATGGCTCTACTTCTCAAATAAATAAATATAATCTTTTAAAAAAATGTATTCTCCTTGAGATCATTACTTCATCTATTAAATAGATTTTATGATATTTACAAAGCAATGTTTGAAGATGTCTCATCAACAAAAATCTCAAAATGTATTATGTCAAATGTTTTTTTTTTTTTTTTTTTTTTTTTTTTTGACAGGCAGAGTGGACAGTGAGAGAGAGAGAGACAGAGAGAAAGGTCTTCCTTTGCCGTTGGTTCACCCTCCAATGGCCGCCGCGGCCGGCGCGCTGCGGCCGGCGCACCGCGCTGATCCGATGGCAGGAGCCAGGAGCCAGGTGCTTTTCCTGGTCTCCCATGGGGTGCAGGGCCCAAGCACTTGGGCCATCCTCTACTGCACTCCCTGGCCACAGCAGAGGGCTGGCCTGGAAGAGGGGCAACCGGGACAGAATCCGGCGCCCTGACCGGGACTAGAACCCGGTGTGCCGGTGCCGCTAGGCGGAGGATTAGCCTAGTGAGCCGCGGCGCCGGCCTATGTCAAATGTTTTAAAAGCAAAAAATTTTCCATAATGCAAACATTAGCAGAGCTTTCTTAAGGATGAACCACTGGTCCATCTCAGTACTCTTTAATCATTGGTTTTAATCAAACAGCTAGAATATTTTTGGGTTTTGATTTCATTCACACACATTATCCAGGAATTTATTTTTGAATTCAGTATCAGTATGGTATCACTATGCAGGATGGTGTTTCTAGAAATAAAGAACAATGGCATGTGCCACAGCTCACTAAGCTAATCCTCCACCTGTGGCACCAGCATTCCAGGTTCTAATCCCAGTTGGGGCACCGGTTCTGTCCCGATTGCTCCTCTTCCTGCCCAGCTCTCTGCTGTGGCCCGGGAAGGCAGGGAAGATGGCCCAAGTCCTTGGGCCCTGCACCCGCATGGGAGACCAGGAAGAAGCACCTTGCTCCTGGCTTCGGATCAGCTCAGCACGCCGGCCGTAGCGGCCATTTGGGGGGGTGAACAATCGGAAGAAAGACCTTTCTCTCTTTCTCTCTCTCACTGTCTAACTCTGCCTGTCAGAAAGAAAGAAAGAAAGAAAGAAAGAAAGAAAGAAAGAAAGAAAGAAAGAAAGAAAGAAAGAAAGAAAGAAAGAAAGAAAGAAAGAAAGAAAGAAAGAAAGAAAGAAAGAAAGAAAGAAAGAAAGAAAGAAAGAAAGAAAGAAAGAAAGAAAGAAAGAAAGAAAGAAAGAAAGAAAGAAAGAAAAAAGAAAGAAAGAAAGAAAGAAAGAACAAAAAAATGTGGGGGCTGGCACCATGGCTCACTTGGTTAATCCTCCGCCTGCGGCGCCAGCATCCAATATGGGTGCCGGGTTCTATTCCTGGCTGCTCTTCTTCCAGTCCAGCTCTCTGCTGTGGCCTGGGAAGGCAGTGGAGGATGGCTCAAGTGCTTGGGCCCTGCACCTGAATGGGAGACCAGGAGGAAGCACGCGGCTCCTGGCTTTGGATCAGCGCAGCGCCGGCCGTGGCGGCCCTTTGGGGGACGAACCAATGGAAGGAAGATCTTTCTCTCTGTCTCTCTCTCACTGTCTATACTCTACCTGTCAAATAAATACCAAAAAAAAAAAACAAAAAACAAAAAACAAAACAATGAGATATGAGCACTTTTTCTAATGTAGGCATATTTATGCAAGAGATTTGTAGAGACAACAAAATGCATATATTTCTTGGGAAATAATAATAAAAATGTCATGAATATTTATTATAGGCTGATCTAACTACCTTAATTAGTGAATTAAAAGAATACCTACAGAAAGATATGAGGGCTAGGAAACTTTGTAGAATTAACACTGGAAATTGAGATTATGCAAGGTATGGATGGAGTCATTCCATAAGAGAGGAAAGTGAAAATGAACTTTGATATAAAAGCAATCTGATGCGATGTATTGTGACACCTAGCTATCTGTATTACTTGTCAAGTTTAGTAATCTGAGTCATTGTCCTCATGCCTGGAAAGAATAAAACATCAGAGACTCTTTTAAGGTTAAACAAAATAAAACAAATAAACAAAAATTATCTGTAAAAAAATGGCTAGAATAGCCGGAACATGCAGTATCTTTTTTTTTTTTTTTTTTTTTTTGCAGTAACTTTCTAAGGTTTTATCATCTTCCCCCACAAAAGAGAAATCAGGGAACATGATGTTCAAAGAGTCATAAATAACATATAGACTATAACAAATGAAAAGTCTTACAAACTTTATAATATATTTTTAAAAATTCCAATGAAATAAATGCACCTTAAATTTTTTTTTCAGGGGCAGGAACTGTGGCATAGAAGCTGAAGCTGCCACCTGCAGTGCCAGCATCCCATATGGGTACCAGTTCAAGTCCCAGCTGTTCCACTTCCAATCCAGCTGTGTGCTATGGCAGGGGAAAACAGTGGAAGTTGGCCCAAATCCTTGGGCTCCTGCATCTGCGTGGGAGCCCTGGAGGAGGCTTCTGACTTTTGGCTTTGGATCAGTGCAGCTCCAGCCATTGCAGTCATTTGGGGAGTGAGCCATCAGATGGAAGAACTCTCTCTCTCTCTGCTTCTCCTTCTCTCTATATATAACTCTGTCATATAAATAATACATTTTTTGACAGGCAGAGTTAGACAGTGAGAGAGAGAGACAGAGAGAAAGGTCTTCTTTCCATTGGTTCACCCCCCAGATGGCCGCTATGGCCAGCGCTGCGCCGATCCGAAGCCAGGAGCCAAGTGCTTCTCCTGGTCTCCCGTGTGGGTGCAAGGCCCAAAGACTTGGGCCATCCTCCACTGCATTCCTAGGCCACAGCAGAGAGCAGGACTGAAGAGGAGCAACTGGGACAGAACCCGGCGCCCCAGCTGGGACTAGAACCCGGGGTACCGGTGCCTCAGGCGGAGGATTAGCCTAGTGAGCTGCGACAGCAGCCAATAAATATTTTTAAAAATTATAATTCAAAATATGGTATTGGTCTACTGCTTGGACTGGGAAATAATTTAAACTCTTCAATTTTTCTAAGTCTAAAAAGAGAATATTGCCTGTATAAGTTTAAATACTTTCCATTTCTATTCTATATACTTAGTTAAACATTGATAAGTGTTTTGGCTTACTCCAATAGGTACTGATGATTAGAAAATATAAATCTTAAAAATTTGGACTATAATGTTAGTTTTATCTAAACTAAATTATTAGATCTCTAATTCATAGACTCTCAATCAACTTAGCTTAGATAAAATAGTTATAGAAAATTCAATAAAATTCAATTTTGAGAATAAAATCAGTCAAATGGATGGCCTTTGAGTATAAAAATCATTAAGATGGGCCGGCACCACGGCTGCATAGGCTAATCCTCGGCCTGCGGCGCCGGTACCCCTGGGTTCTAGTCCCGGTCGGGCGCCTGTTTCTGTCCTGGTTGTCCCTCTTCCAGGTGAGCTCTCTGCTGTGGCCCAGGAATGAAGTGGAGGATGGCCCAAGTGCTTGGACCCTGCACCCCATGGGAGACTAGGAGAAGCACCTGGCTCCTGGCTTCGGATCAGCATGGTGTGTGGGCCGCAGCGCGTCGGCCGCGCCAGCCATTGGAGGGTGAACCAACGGCAAAGGAAGACCTTTCTCTCTGTCTCTCTGTCTCTCTCACTGTCCACTCTGCCTGTCAAAAAAAAAAAAAAAAAAATCATGAAGATAACAAAATAATAAAAATGTTAATAATACTGGATACTAGAACTATTTGCACAAAGATTACTCTCATTGTGGATTGTGATTGTTCATTAATGTAGTTCATAATTAATTTGACAATGCTTTTTATTACAGTGATTATTTTAGATCTATCATCCCTTTTAGAATGAAAAAAATGAGATTTGGATTTTAGTAATTATCTTTGGTCTTTTTTTTCTATACTCTAAAATTTTTAAGTTTTTAAGTTCTAAAATTGATTTTTACTATGAACAAATCTTAAGTCAGACTTACAGAGTGATTTAAATATTTTAATTATCTTTTGCTAAAATATTCTACTACTGTTGTTTGTACCAATGAATGATCTTTGGCCCAAATATTTGGTAGATGTAGTTTTAGGCACAATTTTTTCCCAGAAATATGTTTTCTCTTATATGACCATAGTAGTAGTGTGTGTAGAAGGTACACAACAGAGATAAATGCCTCAACTCTCTTTGACCCTGGAGCAAAATAAATGAGAGTAATAAAGTTCACCCCTTTGAGTTTGCCTTGTTATCCAATATTCCCCAAATCATGAAGCCAATAAAAGTGAAATAGTCTGTTAGGGGAAAAACAACAACAAAAAATATTTCCCATTGTTCCCTGTAGGCAATTTAAGAAAACTTTGATTCTAGATTTTTTGAATGCAATTAGTTCTGAAAGTTAGAAACTTTTATTAGCTCAGAAAAACATGACTAACATTAGTAGAAAATTAGTTCTCCACCACAAGAAAAATAGTAGTCTATAATTTCATAGTTTTTTTTCTATCAATATATACTGGGAAAAGCTTTCGACTTATTTTCTTCTGTTTTAATTTCTTTTAATTTGATTAGGTCCTTTTTTTTTTTTTTTTTTAAAGGAAGTGGCTCTTTGTGCAACTCAACATATCCTTTCACCTGGGAAGATACTCTTTCTGGGGCACTTACAGTACATTAATTGATGCATTGGAGGTGTTCAAAACATCAATATATATTGAGCAAATGAAAGAATGAGTCCCATTATCCAGCACCAACCACAATGCTAACATGCTACCTTGGTTGTCCATTTTTCCTCTCCAAGCAGCGTCCAATGCTGAATGCAATTTTGTTAACTATTTCACTGAGATGTTGACTCTTCTGGATCTCTTTCCTTTCATCACAAGAATCTTATTTTATTGATCCTGTTCTGAGGTTGCCTAATGTGATTATAGATAGTCTTGTGAACTAAAGCCAATTCTTTTTTTTTTTTAATTTATATAAAGTAAACAAATTTATTGTATTTCACAGACATAGATTTAGGAGTATAATGATCCTTCCTATCTATCCTCCTTCCTACTTACGCTCCCACCCTCCCTTCTCTTTTCTTATTTTTTATTTTAATTTTTACAATGTCATATTTTCAGTTTATTTTACAATCACCATATAAAGATATTAACAAGTAGAAAATAGAAAAATTACTGTCCTCAGAAGTATAGACAAAGGCAGTAAACAATAATCAATCTCAAAATATCAATTTAGCCCATATATATTACATTTTTCTGCCTTGTATACTAATTACTAAAAATAGGGAAAACATATGATATTTCTCTTTGTGGGACTGGCTTATTTCAGTAAGAATAATGGTTTCCAGTTGCATTCATTATGTGGCAAAAGACAGGATTCCACTCCTTTTTTATGGCTGAATAGTATTCTGTAGTGTATAGAAAACACATTTTCTTGATCTAGTCATCAGTTTTCTGCTATTATTTCACTGAACAGCCTTTCTAAGTCATTCACTCTTTGTACACTTTCAGAAATTGCTATGATGATATGTGAGGTCACTTGAGAGTATCCCATAAATCGTGAGCACTGTTTTCAGCTTTTGTATTTCTTTTCCTTCCTTCCTTTTTTTTTTTTTTTTTTTTTATCTGACTGAGATATTTCCAACGAATTATCTTCTAGCTTGGATATTCTTTTTTCTGCTTCACCAAGTCTGCTGGTAAGGCTTTCCATTGTATTCTTTATTTGACAAATCGAATTCTTCCTTTCTAATATTTCAGATTGATTTCTCTTCAATATCCCTATCTCCCAGCAAATTTTTCATCCAACTCATGTATGGATTTCTTTAACTCATGAATTTACTTCTCACTGTTTTTGAGTAATCCTATGGACATTCTTTGAATTCCTTTTCAGGCATTTCATCAATCTCTTCATTTTCATATTCTAATATTAGAAATGTTGTTGTTTCCCTTTGAGGGAGTCATTTTTTTTTTCTTTCTCTCATGTTCTATTGTTTCCACATTTATTTTTAGGTATTTATGGAACCAGTTGTCTCTTTTATCTCTAAGTGTTCCTATCTTTGAAATATGCTTCTGTGGCTTAGCGGAGTGTCTTCTCCTTCAGTGGATATTCGGAGTCATACGTAGAGTGTAGCCAAGAAGCTCTAGCCACTGCTTGGGAGTAATGTAAGAATCCAGGGTGACACTCAAGTTGGGTGCATTATAGATCTCTATTGTCAGCAGGGAGAGGGTATGATCACATCAGCTAGTGTGATAACTGTCTCACCTCCTCTCGGCCAAGGTCATACATGCACAGAGCATGCCCACAGTAGCTACACACCCCACCCATGCAGGCATGTGAACTTCACAAATAATCTGCAATTCTTAGTGTGAGCACAGAACTCTCTGAAAAGACACCCTAAGTAATCTGGTCTTCTGAAGCCAGTCACTGTGATTGCCAAAAATTCATCTACACAGCAGCCCTAGCATTCAGTCACAGAATTCCCACTGTCATAACTTGCAAGGCTCCCGCAGTCACAGGGAGCAGTTCATCCAATCTCGGCCCCATGAGGCTACTCCATCCATGGAGAGAGCTGAAGAATTTCCAGAATTGCTGCTTGTCATTGTTCTGCCTTGGCAATTTGAGTATACGGTTGCCCATGATAGAGTTAAGGGAGAGGAGCACCTCATAGGCTTAAGTGGGCACCTCTGACCCTGCCAGCCCTCTAGGCAGAGTCAGTCAGTAGGGATCAAGGATTTACCTTCAGAGAAATCCCTTACTTGCACAGGCATGAGCTTTGGTTGCTGACATTGCCTTATCAAGGTGGCACATCCTCTCTGCTTGCAGCCAGGAGCACTTCTGTGTGTGTCGCTTGGGTGGGTGCAGAGCTGGACTGGAAGAGGGGCAACCAGGACAGAATCCGGCGCCCTGACTGGGAGTAGAACCCGGGGTGCCGGCGCCGCAGGTGGAGGATTAGCCTATTAAACCGCGGCACCGGCCCCCATCACTATATTTTTAACTTCTTTAAAATCATCTCTTTTTTAGACTCCACATGATTGAGAACATGTAAAAGTTGTATTTCTGAGATTGGCATATTTCACTTAACATAATGACTTCCTTTTCTATTCATGTTGTTGCAAGTGACACAATTTTATCCATTGAATAACATGCCAGTGGGTACACATAACACATTTTCTTTTTCCTTTCATCAGTGAGTAGAAATTTGCTTCCATTTCTTGACCATTATTAATAGTGGTACAAGAAAAATTAGAGTTCAGATGTCTATTAAACAGATTTCATTTTATTGGATATATAGCCAGTCATAAGATTGCTGGAACATGTGATTCTATTTTTTGAGGAAACTCCATACTGTTTTCCACAATGACTTTAGTAATTTACATTTTCCCAAATATTGTGCAAGGTTCCATTTTCCCCCAGTCCTCACCAACACTTGTTATCTTATGTCTTTTTGCTAATCTAACCAGAGTGAGGTAATATTGTGTGTTTGATTTGTATTTCTCTGATGATTGGTGATGGTGATTATTTGATATATATTCCTATTGACCATTTGGTATATCTTCCTTTGATAAGTATATGATTAGATCCACTGCCCTTTTTTAAATTCAGTCATTATTTTCCTATGGAGATGTTCTAGTGCTTTATATACTTATATTAACCTATTATCAAATGTATAACGTGCACGTATTTTTCCCCATGCTATAGGTTTTCTCTTCACTTTATTGATTGTTTCCTTTGCTGTACAGAGTCTCTTTACTTATTTTTTTAAGATTATTTATTTATTTAAAAGTCAGAGTTAGAAGAGAGGCAGAGAGAGGGAGAGAGAGAGAGAGGTCTTCTACTCAATGGTTGACTTCCCACTTGGCCTCAACAGCAGGAGTTGTACTGATCCAAAGCCAGGAGCCAGGCACTTCCTCTGGGTCTCCCATGCGGGTGCAGGGGCCCAAGGACTTGAGCCATCTTCTACTGCTTTCCCAGGCCATAACAGAGAGCTGGATTGGAAGCATAGCAGCCAGGACTAGAACTGGCGTTCATATGGGATGCCAGCACTTCAGGCCAGGGTGTTAACACGCTGAGCCACAGCACGAGCCCCAAGAGTCTCTACTTTTATGAAATTCCATTTGTATTTTGGCTTTCATTTCCTGTGCTTTTGGGATGTGAAACAGAAAATCCTTGCCCATTCCAATGCACGGTAATGTTTTCTCTATGCTCTCTTCTAAAAGTTCCAAAGACTCAGGTGTTGCATTCAAGTATTTAATCCATTTGTAGTTGATTTTTGTACCTGGTAGTCTTAGGGCTGTGGCTTCATTCTTCTGCATGCAGAGATTCTATTTCTCATCACCAGTGATTCTTTTTTTTTTTTTTTTTTTTTTTTGACAGGCAGAGTGGACAGTGAGAGAGAGAGACTGAGGAAAAGGTCTTCCTTTTTCTGTTGATTCACCCCGCAATGGCCACTGCGGCAGGTGCACCGTGCTGATCCAAAGCCAGGAGCCAGGTGCTTCTCTTGGTCTCCCATGCGGGTGCAGGGCCCAAGGACCTGGGCCATCCTCCACTGCACTCCCAGGCCACAGCAGAGAGCTGGCCTGGAAGAGGGGCAACCGGGACAGAATCCAGCACCCTGACCGGGACTAGAATCCAGTGTGCCGGCGCCACAAGGCAGAGGATTAGCCTAGTAAGCCACAGTGCTGGCCCCTAGTGCTAAACTTTCAACTGCTACCTCATTAACCAGAAATTTGTAACTTTTTCTAATTTCCATTTTCATAAATGGTACAGTCACATCCCCCATTCTCACTCCAACACATGCCCAAGAACCATAATCAAAAAATCAGACCTGGGACACCATCCCTGTTTGCTCCTGGCCCCTACAACCAATGAGTCACCTAGTCTTGTCAATTCTATAATCATACTGCATTTTCCATCTTGTGGAGTTCTTCAAGCACCTGAGTAGGGGGGCAGGGGAATACAGGAGGAAGAGTTGCATGAAGCAACTTGTGATTCCTCCATGCTCAGTAACATGCTTCCCATCCTTCTCCTAAGCATCGATGCTTTTATCAGGGGCCAGAAAGCTCTTCCCTAGTGACTTGATGAACATTTTTGTACTGCTATTTCATTCTTAATTTAAAGTCACATTTTTTATTCTATGAAGGTGTTCATTAAAGAATAGTCAAGTAGAAAATATGTCCTTTAAATCAATTCTTAGATTTGTTAGTAGACAAATGTAATAGTTCTATAGTTTTCTATATTGATTACATCATATGCTAAAGCTATTTTTCTGAGTTCATCCTTAATTGAATATAATTATAGTATTATAATTAATCAGGGTGAAAGTCAGATAAGTAGATTATCACTTACAACAACTTTGGACCACTCTTTTAAATTCTGTTATATTAAGTTAAGAAATTGTAGCCTTGGGGTGTTACAGATCAGCAATTTAAGACACCACCTTGAATGCCTGCATCCCATATGAATGCTGGTTAGTTTCCCACTAAAGCACCAGGGAAAAGAGCAGAAGGTGACCCAAGGGATTGGGACCCAGCCACCCATGTGGTAGACCCAGATGGAATTCCAGGATCCTGAATCCTACATGGCCCAAGACAGTCTGTTGTGGTCATTTTGGGGAGTGAAACAGTGTATAGGATAGAAGGTCTCCCCACTCCCTGCTGATAACTTTGTCTTTTAAATAAGTCAATAGAACTTAAAAAAATTAAAAGAAATTTTAGAAGCTGGTGTTGTGACATAGCAAGTTAATCTGCTCCCTGCAGTGCTGGCATCCCTTATGAGGTCTGGTTCAAGTCCTGCCTGTTCCACTTCTGATACAGCTCCCTGCTAATGCACCTTGGAAAATAGCAGAAGGTAGACCAAGTGCTTGGACCTTTATACTTACATGGGAGACCAGGATGAAGTTGCTGGCTCCTGGCTTCAGACTGGCTCAGCTCTGACTATTGCGGCCATTTGTTGGGAGTGAACCAACAGATGGAAGATCTCTATCTATGCAAAGAAAGAAAAAAAAGGGAAAAAAGAAATTGTAGCATGCATTGTGAGATAAGTTATACAAGAAGATACCTAAAGCAATCATGAAGGTTACCAAAATAAAAATCTTGCTTCAACAGCACAGAAAGTTAAAACAATTAAACATTTGCCAACATGTTCACTTGTGTTGTTATCATGGGAGAGTGTTTTGTAGCTAAATTTCCCAGTGATAGTATAATATATGTTTTCACTTAAATTCACCTCAAAATTCTATTTTAGCATCTTAGTTCTCTGACAATGTTCCTAGAATGAATTATTTTAAGGCATTGCCATGGACCCTATCCTCCAATTTACTTTGTGCCACAAAGTGGAAATTATATTTAATTGAGCTGAATGAGAGAACCAAAAAACAAGGTGCTCTGCTTTATTCATTTCCAGTGAACTGCCACACAGTTTTAATGATAAAACCATATTTTTAACTTCCTGAAAATCAAAAACAGTTCAAGCACCTAACCTAACCAAGTAGTTTTAAACTAATAGCAAAGAATTCAGTGGAAAAGAGTTCACACATATTAATTAATTAATTAATTAATTTGAGAGGCACAGTTATATATATAGAGACAGAGAGAAAGGTCTTCCATCCACTGGTTCACTCTCCAAATGGCCGCAACAGCTGAAGCTAGACCAATCTGAAACCAGGAACCAGGAGTTCTTCCGGGTCTCCCAAGTACCTGGGCCGTATTCTAATGCTTTCCCAGGCTATCAACAGGGAGCTGGATATGAAGAAGAGCAGCTGGGAATCAAACCTTTGTGCATATGGGATGCCAGCACTGCAGGTGGAGGCTTAACCTAGTACACCACAATGCCAGCCCCTCAAATATCTTAAACACAATAAAGTGGTACTAAATAAGTAGGATGCACAGTTATTTGAGTCTGATTAATTATTCTGAATTTCCTTCCTATGATGCAGTTTGCAGCCACAAAATTTGTTTTAGTTATAAAATTGATTTTTAAAACTTTCATTTCTATCTTCACTGATTTATTTCAAAATGATCCCAATGGACACATGGTACATCAAGGTCTAAAGTATTTACGGGGAATGTAAAGATATTGCAGTATTTGGTATTGTTAATATTTATTTTCTATTTTGATCTTTTTGGGCCTATGCAAAAATAACTGAATAACTGAATTCTCATCATGTTACAAGGAATGACTTATTCTTAATTCAGTATAATTTTTCTAAAAAAAAGCTCATGTCTTTCCGTATGATTTATATCTGCTCTGTGTTGCCACCACAGTCATCGGTCCTGTTTGTTTGTACAACACAAAAGAATTTCCCTCTCAGCATTCTGGATAAGAAGTTAAGTAGGTACTGGATACCTAATCTCAAAACCTTCGAAGAACTTCTGTTGCCAATGGTGTATCAAAGAATAACCTCCCATGACAACCTAGTGCAAGCCTTGATAAATGACATTTTTTTTTTTTTGTTTCGAGTAGCTAGGAAAGGCCAGGGTAAAGCAGTAACCGTTTTGGATGAATTCCTCAGTGCCAAAGCAGTAATCTTACAGCAATGTTGCATTTACAATGCAATCTATCTTTGAAAAGAGTATCATTGAGTAGAATCAATAATGCCAGGATGAACATCAGAAAAACAAACTGAACAATTACTGAGAATTGCATTTGTTAAACATTTTTCCTTTTTGTTTGATATTTGAACCCTGAACTTTCAATAGTGAAGTGTTTTAGTGATTAGGATACAAATCTTGGCTATCTAAAATGTACAAGGGTTCTTCCTTTGCTTGTCTTTGCTATTACTATTATCCAATGGAATGCATGTGTAGGGTTGCTCACTTTTATTGGCCTAATCTGCACAATTAACTAACTCTATCAAAGTGTACTCAGATTTCAAGTGCCTATTATTTATTCATTAATTCCACATATCCCTGATTTAAATATAAAGTCAAATTTTCTACAAAGACACTTCAAATTTTTATTTTAATTTTGAGTATATTAACCATTTACTTCTGACCTAGTTCACATAATTTTCTTCTTATTCAAAAGCAAAAAGACTAGAGACAGCATTGTGGAACAACAGATTGAGCCACCATTTACAATACATATTGAGTGCTTGTTCAAGTCCCAGATGTTCCACTTCTGATGCAGCTTCCTGCTAATATTTCTTGGAAAGTAACAGAATATGGCATAAGTACTTCAGAGCCTGTCACCCAGATGGAAGACTTATATGTAATGACTGCCTCCTGGCTTCAGCCTCTGTGGCCATTTAGGGTGTGAAACAATAGATGAAAGATCTCTCTCTCTCCTGTGTGTGTATATGTGTGTGTGTGTGTGTGTGTATCACACCTCCCCTGCCATATTTTTGTCTTTCAAATACATACATAAATAAATATTTCATCTTTTCTTTCTTTTTAAATTTTAGTTAAGTTATACAAGTTTCACGTATTCCATATATACCGATTTATGAACATAGTGACACATCCCTCACAACCCTCTTTCCCACCCATGCTCCAACTTTTCCTCCTCCTGCTTCTCACATTCCACTCTTAATTTGTACAAAAAATCTATTTTCAGTTTACTTAATGATTGTGTAGTTATCCATAGACTAAGTAAAATAATTCAATAAATAGTATGAAGAATAAAAATCACTGTACCTCAATGGAAGAGACAAGGCCTGTAACAATCATCAAACTCAATATGTCTATTTCAGACCAATACATTATATTTAAGGTACACTACTATTTACCTCGGATCAGGAAAAACATATATCTGTCTTTCAGGACTGGCTTATTTTACTGAGCATAAGGATTTTCAGTTGCAACCATCTTGTTGCAAAAGACAGGATTTCATTTTATTTTACAGCTGAGTAGATCTGTAAAGAAATTTGTTGGCATTTTGTTTGGGATTGCATTGAATCTGTAAATTGCTTTTGCTAGTATGGACATTTTGATGATGTTGATTCTTCCAGTCCACAATCAAGTAAGATTTTTGCATTTTTAATGTCTTCTTCTATTTCTTTTTTTTGGTGTTTTGTAATTTTCAGTGTAGAGATCTTTGACATTCTTGGTTAAATTTATTCCAAGGTATTTAATTCTTTTTGGAGCTACTATGAATGGGACTGATCTTAAAACATCTTTCTCAGCAATGATATTGTCTGTGTATACAAAGGCTAATGATTTTATGTGTTGATTTTATATCTTACCACTTTACCAAACTCTTTTATGAGTTCCAATAATCTCTCAGTGGAGTCTTTTGGATCCTCTACATATAGAATCATGCCATCTGAAAATAGGGATAGTTTGATTTCCTCCTTTCCTATTTGTATCTCTTTGATTTCTTTTTCTTGCCTCATGGCTATGGCTAAAACTTCCAGGACTATATTAAATAGCAAAGGTGAGAGTCAGCGCCCTTTTCTTGGGGGGATGTTTCCAGCTTTTTCCCATTCAATAGGATGCTGGCCATGGGTTTTGTCATAAACTGCCTTGTGTTGAGGAATGTTCCTTCTATACCCAATTTGGTTAAGGTTTTCATCATGAAAGGATGTTGTATTTTATTAAATGATTTCACTTCATCTATTGAGATAACCATATGGTTTTTATTCTTCAATTTACTAATATGATATATCATGTTTATTGGTTTGTGCTGAACCATTCTTGCATACCAAGGATGAATCCCACTTGCTCCAGGTGTATGATCTTTCTGGTACGTTGTTGGATTGTATTAGCTAAGATTTTTTGAGAATTTTTGCATCTATGTTCATCAGGTATATTGATCTATAGTTCTCTTTCTCTGCTGTATCTTTTTCTAGCTTGAGGATTAAGGTGATGCAGGCTTCATAGAAGGAGTTTGGGAGGATTCCAACTGTTTGGAATAGTTTGAGAAAAGTTGAATTAGTTCTTTAAATGCTGGTAAAATTCAGCAATGAAGGTGTCTTTGTTGGGAGGGTCTTTATTTCTGATTCGATTTCCATCTTTGTTATTGTTGTGTTTAGATTTTCTTTGCCTTCATGACTCAATTTTGGTAGGTTGTGTGTTTCTAGGAAAATATCTATTTCTTCTAGGTTTACCAATTTATTAGCATATATCTCGTTATAGTAATTTCTTTCTTTTTTTTTAAAGACAGAGTTACAGAGAGAGGTAGAGACAGAGAGAGAGGTCTTCCATCTGCTGGTTCACTCCCCAGATGGCCGCAATGGCCGGAGCTGCAACAATCCAAAGCCAGGAGCCAGGAGCTTCTTCCAGGTCTCCCATGTGGGTTCAGGGGCCCAAGGACTTGGGCTATCTTCTGCTGATTTCCCAGGCCATAACAGAGAGCTGGATCAGAAGAGGAGCAGCCAGGACCAGAAGTGGCACCCATATGGGATGCAGGTGCTTCAGGCCAAGGCTTTAACCTGCTAACCCGCTGTGCCACAGTGCCGGCCCCCATTGTAGTAATTTCTGATGCTACTATTCATTTCTGTGGTATCTGCTGTTATATCCCCTTTTCATCGCTGATTTCATTGATTTGAGTCTTTTTTTTTTTTTTTTGGTTAGTTGCACCAATGTGGTATCTTTTTTTATACTTTCTCAAACAACCAGCTCTTCATTTCATTGATCTTTTGTAATTTTTTTGTTTCAAATTCGTTTAATTATGTTCTAATTTTAATTATTTATTTCCTGCTAGTATTTTTTGGTTTGGATTGCTACTGTTTTTTAAAGTCCTTGAGATTCATTGGCAGCACATTTATCTGTATCTTTCCAATTTCTTCATGTAGGCACTGATTGCTATAAACATTCTTCTTAACACTGCTTTTGCTCTTTTCCATAAATTTTGATATGCTGTATTGTTATCTTCATTTTTTCCATTTTTTTAATTTCTTTTTTGATTTCATCTATGGCCCACTGTTCATTCAGGAGCATGTTTTTTATCTCTGTGAGTTTGAATACGATCTAAAGATGCTTGAGTTGTTGACAGCCAACTTTATACCATTGTAGTCAGAGATGATGCATGGATAGATTTGCTTTTTTTTTTATTTGCTGAGACTTGCTTTATTGCCTAGCATATGGTCTATCCTACAAAAGGTCCATGTATTGATGAAAAGAATATGTATTCTGCCACTGTGGCATGAAAAGTTCCGTAGATATTCGCTAGAATCATTTGATCTATAGCTTCAATTAAATCTGTGTTCCCTTGTTGATTTTCTGGCTCGTTGGTACATTGTTGAAAGTGTGATATTGAAATCCCCCATTACTACCACATTGGAGCCTATGTCTTCCTTTCATTCCATCAGTATTTCTTAGAAATAGCCAGATGTGTATACATTTATTATAGTCACATCTTCTTGTTGAATTGACCCTTAGTCATTACATAGTGCCCCTCTTTGTCTCTTGTAACAGTTTTTATGTTAATGTCAATTTTGTCTGATATTAGGATGATAACAACAGCTTTTTTTGGTTTCTGTTAGCATGGAATATGTTTTTCCATACTTTCACTTTCTTCGTGCATCTTTGTTGATGAGATGTGCTTCTTGTAGGCAGCAGATAGATGGGTCTTATTTTTTAATCCATTCAGACAGTCTGTATCTTTTAACTGGAGAGTTGAGGCCACTTACATTCATGAGGACTATTGATAAGCAATGACATGGCCCTGACATTTTTCCATCATTATTCCTATTGATTGCTTTGGATTTCTTTATACTTCTACTGGAGGATTTTCTGCCTTCTCATTCATTCATAATGCTGGCTTATATCTCTGTGTTTCTGTGTATAGCACTCCCTTCATCATATTTTGTAAGGCTGATAAATTCATATTTTGTAAGTGGTGATAAATTCTTTCAATTTCTTTTTTTTTTATGGAAGGTCTTTATTTCACCTTCATTCATAAAAGAGAGCTTTGCAGGTACAGTATTCTTGGTTGACATTTTTTTTTTCTTTTAAGACTTCTACTGTATCTCGCCATTCCCTTCTTGTCTGTAGGGTTTCTGATGAGATGTCAGCTGTGAGTCCAATTGGAGATACTCTGAAAGTAATCTGGCATTTCTATCCTGTACATTTTAAAATCTTTTCTTTATATTTTACTGTGACAAGTTTGACTACTACAATGTGTCATGTTGAAGTTTTTTTTATTTTTTTATCATGTCTGTAAGGAGTTCTATTTGCTTCCTGTACTTGGATGCTCCTTTCTTTCTCCAATTTGGAAAGTTTTCTGTAATTATTTCACTAAATAGGCCTTCTAGTTCATTCTCTCTTTCCACACCTTCAGGAACTCCTAAGACCCGTATGTTAGATTGTTTGATAGGATCCCATAGATCTCCAACATTGTATTTAAGTTTTTTTTTTTTTTTAAGTGTGACTATTAGATTTCCAAAGATTTGTCAGATATTTTTCTTCTGTCTCATCAGGTCTGTTGTTAAGGCTTTCCAACACATTTTTTATTTGAATGAATGAAGAATGAATACTTCATTTCTGGTATTTTATTTTCATTTCTCTTTAAAATGTCAATTTCATGGGAAAATTCTCATTCATGTCATGTATGATTTTCTTTAGTTCATAGATTTGCTTCTATTTTTTTGCATAATCCTATGATTAATTTTTTGAATTTGATTACCAGCATTTCTTCAATTTACTCATCTTCATATTCTAATATTAAAATGGCATTTTGTTCCTTTGAGGAGTTCATGGTGTCTTCATTATTCTTGTTTCTTGAATTTCTTTATTTGTTTTTAGGCATTTTAGGGGTTGATTTTAGTTTTATTCCTCTGATGGGTTTTATCTTGGAGCTATGCCACTGTGACTTAGTGGAATGTCTGCACTTTAATGAATATCAATACATGTGCTGTAAGTGTAACTGGGGAGCTCCGGTCAGTGCTCTAGCATAGGGCAAGTATCCAAGTTGGGTGTAGTTGATCTCAATGCCTGGGTTTTAGTTCCTAGTGTGATCCACAAAACTGATCTGTTCAGTCCTCACTTCCAGCACAGTTCCTGATGCAATGACATGCTCTAAGCAACCAAGGAGCTCTGAGTATATGGAGCTGCACCTAGTGGTTACCCAAAGACCCTGCTACACCCTACGCTTTCTTATGTAACTACCATGTCCCCATGATATCAGCACACAAGCCTCCCACAGTTTCTGGGTGCAGAGGTTCCTCTGTCTAGCCAGACTGTATAGCCAACAGAGAGGCAAATGTTCCCCAAGACAGCTTTGCCTATGTGTCTTGATCCTGGGAGGTACTTCCCCATCCTACATGGTTGTCCTGTCATTCTACATGGTTGCAACCATGGCCAGTCATGATCATATGCCATGTTTGTGCTGCATGTCTGCACACTCCACACAGGTCCATGGGCATTCCTTTTCCTCTTGTAGGATTTCCAGTGTGGTTTTCTCTTTCTTTTTTTTACTGTTTATCTCTAGTCTAGTGCAGTATGTAATTCCCTAATCCAACAGCTTGGAATCCTCCCAATATTTCTTCTTTAAAGAAGCAGAAAGTTTTGCCAACAGTATTTTCCATACTTTTATTATATAGAGAGACATATAGTTAAAGTAGCTATTTCTTTTATTTTCTACCTTTTCAATGTAGAGCAGTCAAGATGCTTTCCAGGTTTTCTCCCTGTTTCTCAGAAATTCATACCTGCCAAATCCAACATTTGATCCCTAATTACTTGAGGCTATTTAATACTGACAAATGTGCTATCTTTTAGTTAGGTTTTCAGACTGATTTCATCCATTCCATCAACTATTTTAAGAAATTTGAAATGCTCTTAGGACCATTTACCTGAAGGAACTTAAAGAACGATAGTACTAGGAGGATTCTATTATATAATCATTAAAAGGAAAATCAATTTTGCCTCAGGTTTCAAATGTAAATGAGAACTCTAGCATATAATGATGGCTTGTCTAAATATCCTAATTGAATCAAGGCTTTAGAAGCATTCAGATAATGTATGTATTTTTCTCTAAATGATTAAATAAAACATCTAAACTCGAATATACTAGTCATGCAGCTTTTCACTTATTCTTTGGAGATCTTTGTTACATTTCCTATAACATCTACTTGAAATGATAAAATAAACTCATATCATCTCAACATATTACAATGGAATACAGAAATTTAAATGAAGGTTGATATGGGGTGACGTAAGGAGATTCAGCAAAATCAGTCACAGGTGGTTGGAAATTATATTACAATTTTGTCACTCATTTTGTTTGGCATAATTATGCTTCCCATTTAATCATTAGATTCTATTGAGCTATAAGTACAAATAAAAACCTCACTTAAAGTAACACTGGTAGAAAATGAGGTATGTTTTCTTCCCATCATTTTTATGTACAAATACCCAACATCTGGGCAACATCAAAATATGTAGCTTCTGGCAGCTGGTATCAAACTCTGTACACCAAATGCAGTCAAAATTTTTTCTGAGCAGGTTCACTATACATGACTGGGGACACATGTTTGATATTATCTGCGAAAACAAAAGCAATGAGTCAGTGACTTGAGCTCGACTTGACACTGAAAGTGGTTTGGCTCCTTAAACTATTTCTGAGAAGTATATTTCACTCTGAGCATAGCAACTATGGTTCCATTATTAATGTAAATAAATGGGAGGGAAGAACCACGTCTAGATGATTGCCCTGGTTAAAAATTAAACAGCCCTGGGACTGTTGAACAGAGTTGACTTTAGTAACTGGCTGGGAATGTAGACATTTGATCCAGCATGCACCATTTCCAGAATTCATACTGACCAATCAATGTCCTCTCCTAAAATGCATTAGCCCCCTGGGGAATTATAGGTTCTTAAAGACAACTTTGAATGCTTCTGATTTCCCGGAAAGAGACTTTTGGAATATATATTCCCTGATTTTTAGAGTAAACTTTAAGAAGTTCCATTAGTAAACAGAAAAACATGTACATTTTCTCTATTTTAGCTAGTTTGTCATATATATATTATTTATATTTATTTAAAGTATTTAAAGGAGTTTTTCTGATACTCGACTACACTTCACTTACGTTGTAGTACAGGTCCCAAGATCCACATATTTACTTTCTCTGGGCAGCAGTTTTACTTGATGATAACAACACAGTAATGAGATCTCCAGAACAATTTTCACAATTGAAAGTCACATTTATCTGCTAAAAATTTGAAGACCAATAAGCAAAAAGTTATTCAATGATTTCTTCTGTTTGCACTAACGTTAAAATATGTCAAATTCATGAGTGAAAATGTAGACAATCATTGTAAATTTCCTGTTAGATTAAATGTATAGACATGTTTTCTCTAAGTACTAATTCTATCATGAATCAAATGATACATGAGTGTTTCCTTCACATCGATATTGTTACATGTGCACATATGAGCCTGGTGCTAGCAGACATAAGCAAATAAGGATATCTGTATATTTATGAATAAATAAATATATATATATATATAAATGTGTGTGCCTAGATATCTATACATTAACAAATCATTCTTATTAACTCAGAGTCAGGTATTTACTCCTAAATATTATGTTTATTATTTCAGTAGATTCTCAGCTACTTGCTAGTAGGCCAACATGTTAAATTAAATTCATTCCCATAATTTCCAGAGATGAAAACTGAAATATAAGTGAAAATATTATCATGAAAATTTTGCATTTTATGTTTTCCAAAAGCACGCATTTAGATACGATTTGTGAAACATAGAAATAGGAAGAGAGACTTTTACATTCACTGGGGCACTCCCCCAATGCCCACAACAGCCAGAACTATGTTGGACCAAATCAAGGAACTGGGAACTCAGTCCAGATTTCCCATGAGTATCAGAGTCCCACATCTTTGAATCATAATTTACTACCTCCCAAGATCTGCACTGCAAAGAAGCTAGAATTGGCAGCTAGAGCTTGGACTCAAAAATAGCTACTCAGTTGCAGAATGTAGGTGTTTTAACTGTTAAATCAAATGCCTACCCAAATAAATAATTTTAATAGTGGCTAAAGTAGAAGTGGAATAACAATGAAGTAATTGGAAAGATTCTGCATTCTTTTTCATAATATTTATTAAAGTAACATATTCTATATAAGAAGAATCATGACCTCAGGTCTATTCAATATACAATAAAAGGAATTAATGGACAATAAAAACCTGATAATTCAAATCATTATTGCTTCAATCAAATGCTATTATGGATTACATTGAGTTATCAATATACTCATTAGACTGGAAGAAAATTTGAAAATTTGTCAATAGCAATGTCAAGAAATATTTAAGTATATGTGATCTCTTGGGATTGAGGCATACACACATAACCACACACATTTCAGAAAAGTAAGGAAATTATAAGCATGACATTCAGTAACAAAAAATTTGGGTAATGGAGGAAAACAATACTTTAAAGCTTTTATTTTTTGTGTTTAATAGTTGTTTGTTAGTGCTTATTCCATTATCAAAAAAAAAACCACTAAGTGTTGTTGGCAGACGTGTTTTCATTGCATTTGCTATACTCCAATGCTTATGGCTATAGCACAATAGGCAAGGCTATAAAAAGAAGTTGGGCTGGTGCCACGGCTCACTAGGCTAATCCCCCGCCTTGCGGCGCTGGCACACCGGGTTCTAGTCCTGGTCGGGGCGCCGGATTCTGTCCTGGTTGCCCCTCTTCCAGGCCAGCTCTCTGCTGTGGCCAGGGAGTGCAGTGGAGGATGGCCCAAGTGCTTGGGCCCTGCACCCCATGGGAGACCAGGTAAAGCACCTGGCTCCTGCCATCGGATCAGCGCGGTGTGCCGGCCGCAGCGCGCTGGCCGCGGCGGCCATTGGAGGGTGAACCAATGGCAAAAGGAAGACCTTTCTCTCTGTCTCTCTCTCTCACTGTCCACTCTGTCAAAAATAAAAAAAAAATAATAAAAAAATAAAAAAAGAAGTTGAATAACAATAAAGGAATGCCATTTACTAAGGTGTGTAGGTTCAGTGTATATGTTAAGGCAAATAATAAAAATATTCCAGAGCTTAATGATATGTAAACCTATTTGCTTCAATATAGACTCAGTATTTTGAATGAAAATCCAATAGTTCCTGCAATTTTTTTAAAGATTTTTTTTATTAGAGAGGTAGAGCTATAGACGATAGTGAGAGGGAAAGACCGAAAGAAAGGTCTTCCATCCGCTGGTTCACTCCCCAAATGGCTGCAACAGCCGGAGCTGGACCGATCCGAAGCCAGGAGCCAGGAGCTTCCTCTGGTCTCCCACGCAGCCAGAGGGGCCCAAGGACCCAGGCCATCTTCCACTGTTTTCCCAGGCCACAGCAGAGAGCTGTATTGGAAGAAGAGCAGCCGGGACTAGAACCAGCGCCCATATGGGTTGCCGGTGCCGCAGGCAGAGGATTAACCCACTGTGCCACACTGTCGGGCCCCATGCCTGCAGTGTTTTTTTAAAAAAAGTTTCTAAGTGCTTTATTTTCCTCATAACTATAGTAAAAGAAAGATATAAGTTGATGATGGTGAGATTTTGCTGTGTTTAGAACAAAATACAAAGTATGTAAATATTAAGATTGTTTCATTTTTACAGCTGTGTGTTGATTGAAGTTTCACAACAAAGAATAGTGTCTCCTGTTTCTTTATGTTATCTTTGTCTTCCAGATCTCCAGAAGATTTTTTTGGGCATGAACCATACTGAGTTTCATTCTATTAATCATTATAAAGTGATTACATATCACATAACAAAAGTATATTCTTAACACATAGTCCAAGTTAGAGATGAATTCAATTGTATCAGAGGCAGTAGCTAGCATCCCTCTTGGCTTGGAATAGTACCATTCTGTCCCAGTTACAGCTTTGACTACTAATTTTAGACTTCTGCACATCATTTTATTATGTCTTGCAAGTGACAGATGTATAGGTCTTTTGTCTAGACTTTGTTTTGGAAAGGAGGAAGTGTTTTACTACAGTTCAAAGAAATACAGCACTGGCTACTAATGTTAACTAGGAATATGAGCACAGATTCAGAATATTGTAGCCAATTTATAAAAATAGGCGTATGTTTTTTCAAGCATTTGACAATGATTTCTAGATTCCAATTCTGGAAACCATCCACCAGAAATAACATCATGGATAGAGTGACGAGGGCCACCTGTCTACCAATGTTATCATTGGCAGGAAGTAGAATCGTTCTCAAGGGGTCAGCTTTAGCATCTACAATGTTCAGGAGTAGATATGTGGCTCAGCTCAATAGGTAATCAGCAGACATCTCACATGGACAGAGCCCATCAGTGTTTTATTTAAAATATAAATTTCAGTAGCGTAGACCATTTGTACTACAAAAAAGACCTTGCTATTTTTGTAAATAAGGTGGACCTCGTTTTGATTTTTAATTCACTTTCTACCTTCAAATAGATTGGTATTTAAATATTTAAAGGTAAATTAATTAGTGAAAGAAATTAAATGTTTTGGGGAAATTCCAGGACAATTAAAAGGTAAACATAGTGCCTAAAACTACAATTTTAAAATGTCTTATTGAATAAATAATATGGCATATAGCAAAGCAATTTACATCTTGTGATACTTTGTCTAAAACAGAATCAAGAGAGTTAGTTCTGTTGAAAACAACTTTCTTGGCCAATACACTTTGCAAGTTCAAGAACGGAAAGGCTATGGTGATTGGGATTTCTTGGTATGTTCTGCCATGCATATCATTTCTGACTACTTGGTGTTCCTAATACAAGTACCAGTGCCTTAACACTTGAGTGGTGCTATATGTCATTGTACCTCTGCCAAGTTTCCAGAGTCATTATACAACACAATCTTGGGATAGAGAGAAGGCAAATAAACTAATTGTTTCACAATATCTTTACTTGTTCTTCCCAGTTTGTTCTTCCCTCAGTTTGAATACTTATTTTAATAATTAATATCTATTGAATCCAATTTTTAAAATATTTATTCAGTTAGTACTCTGTCAAAGGAAAGAAAGTAAACTAATGTTGTACGAGTATATAGTATATGGCATGCTTGAAATAACTCTGGTTTAAAGCTTCCTTTCTTTCTTGTGGAATAATGAAATCATTATATAACCAAAAAAAAAACCAGTTATTTTATAATATTCATTGAGATTAAATAGTTTAGAGTATACCTCTAGTCACTCCTTTCAGTTTTTTTCATCAGAATATAAAAGCAATGCCATAAATCTGTTATTTCAAAGAGTGAAATATTCCAGAGTGTTCACATATCATGGTGGATAGTTGCATTCACTTATATGGTGGATAGTTGCATACTTGGCATCTCCTGAATGCTTTCTCCAGCATCACAGAATTTGCATTTAAGTTGTGATTTATTGCATTCTTTCTGCAACATCTTCTTACTCTATATCCCTCCTTCTCAGTTAAACATCATTTATTTACTTATCCAAGCTAAAACTTGGATCACTTTCATTTTCTTCCTTTTTCTTTATTTCCGCCTACAAATTGCTCAATGCTTCTTGTCAGATCAGTTTTCAGTATGACTCTCAGTTCCACCCTTCTTCTGCTTTATAGTCCCTAGATTATTTGCTCTCTTCATCATTTTCCCTCCCAGAATAGTATAGTAAATTTACTGCACTTGGGTTCTTCACCACTCTCAAAACAGCTACAATTATCTTCCTAAATGCAAATTTGATCAGGTTATTCCCATGATTAAAATCACTCAATGATTCCACCTTACCTATAAAATGAAGGGTCATTTTGGAGCAAAGGATAATCCCAGTTTTTATTCCTTTAATTCTTCACATCTGTATCTCCATATTTTAGTCATGCTTAATTATTTGATATATATAAAAATTCCTATCCATTAGATTCTTTGGGTGTTGCATCCAGTTACTCTTGATCTCATCTCATTCTCTTCTTTTTTATCTGTCAAAATTAAATATCCAGGCTGGCGCTATGGCTTACTTGGCTAATCCTCTGCCTGCGGCGCTGGCACCCTCGGTTCTAGTCCCGGTTGGGGTGCCAGGTACTAGTCCCGGTTGCTCCACTTCCAGTCCAGCTCTCTGTTGTGGCCCGGGAGGGCAGTGGAGGATGGCTCAAGTGCTTGGGTCCCTGCACCCACATGGGAGACCGGGAGGAAGTACCCAACTCCTGGCTTTGGACTGGCGCAGCACCAGCCGTGGTGGCCATTAGGGGAGTGAACCAACGGAAGGAAGACCTTTCTCTCTGTCTCTCTCTCACTGTCTATAACTCTCTGTCTCTCTCTCTCTCTCTAACTCTGCCTGGCAAAAAATAAATAAAAAAATAAAATTAAAAAAATAAATAAATAAATAAATAAAAATTAAATATCCAAGCCAGGTAAAGTAGAGTGATTATACAATTGGATTTTTTTCCATGTCAGTTCGTTTTATGCCTATTGCTTCAACAAAGTCATTAGAAACACTTCTTTTCATGCTCAATCACAGTGGTGTGAGTAGTTAAATTAGATAATTTCTTTAGCTCAAAATTACTTTTTCTCTAAACCTTTCCTTGAATTTCTTGGAGCAAGTAGCTGCTCTTGGAACACTGTAAATATTACTTCTTGTTATATATCACATGATAATTTAATAAACTGAGCATCTAAAAGATCTGACAAATCATGAACAGTAAATCTCTAATGTGTGCTTAATGTGTGTTAGATGCTACTGTAGGCACTTTAGGAGTAAAATTTTATTTGTGCTTTATAACAGCCCTACAAGAATGGTACTTTGGTCATCCATGTATCCTAGGTGGAGAAACTGAGGTAAATCAGGTTTAAGTGAATTTGACAAAAGTCCAACACATAATCAGTGGTAAGAAGTAGTTCTGTCAGGTAAGTCAATTCAATGTTTCCATTGTCCACACTGTAGTGCTTTACAGGTGCAAATTTGTCTTTGTGACTCATGTGCCTTAGACTATGAGAATGATAAGTGTCTTTGTAAATGAATGATTTCTAAAGAATAAAGCAATATCATTTCAGGCGTTCTGGTGCAATAAATTCAGCAACTTTTAGTTCATGTTAATACTTCCTTATTTTTGTTTCATGAAATCCTTGTGATGTGGTATGATATGGCAACCTCCTACTCCCTCCTGCTCCAACACCAAGAACAGTAAACAACTACCATTGAAATTACTCTAACGATATAATAGCTAAATAATTATATAAAATTGTTTTTAGCAATTACATTTACTTTTTTTGACATTTTAAAAATTTAAAGCTCTTTTTGTTGCTGGTTTTTGTTTCCATCTATTTTTTTTAATAGCACTACTAGAATAGAAGTTGATATGGTATTAAAGAATCTTAAAATGAGCATAGATGTGAAAATAACTTTTCCATATTCTGTGTTTTTGGAAAGTGAAGGGATTGTTTAGAAAGTAAAATCACTGTAATCCTTTAAATGAGTATTTAATATTTTTTTGACAGGCAGAGCTAGACAGTGAGAGAGAGACAGAGAGAAAGGTCTTCCTTTTCCGTTGGTTCACCCCACAATGGCCACTGCAGCTGGTGTGCTGCGGTCGGCACAGCGTGCTGATCCGAAGCCAGGGGCCAGGTGCTTCTCCTAGTCTCCCATGAGGGTGCAGGGCCCAAGCACTTGGGTCATCCTCCACTGCACTCCTGGCCACAGCAGAGAGCTGGGCATGCAGAGGAATGACCGGAACAGAATCCAGCGCCCCAATCGGGACTAGAACCCCTTGTGCTGGCACCGCAGGTGGAGGATTAGCCTATTGAGCCGCGGTGCCGGCTTAATTTTCTACGTGGGAGAACCTGTCTCAACAATAGGTGGTATATTGAACTCTTAAGCACACAATGAGGGGGCACTTTGTTTTTAGTTTCATACAATTAATTTTGTATGTTAAACTTGGTGATAGAAAAGAATACTTATGAACACTATGGAATTAAAAGTAGTCCTTGATAATAACAGAAATTTAACAGATGGATGTGTGACTGCTTAGTTCAGCACTTAAGATGCCAACTCACCACATTGGAGTACAATTCTCACCCAGACAACCATGATTGAGCATGAAACAGAGTACAACTCCACACTGGAGTTCAGTCCACCTGGCCCTGGCTCTGGACTCTAGATTCCCACCAAAGCAGACCCTGGGAAGCAGAAGGGATAGCTCAAGTAATGGGACTTCTGCTACCCTTGTGGGAAACCTGGATTACAATCTTGGCTCTTGGTTCACGCCTTTGTCCAGCCCTGGCTTTTGTGGGCATTTGGGGGAGTAAGTAAGCAGATAGGAACTATCTCTGCCTAGATGTCTTGCTTTCTGTTTTTATTCTTGACTGTCAAAGAAATGAATAGAACTTAGAAAAATAAATTATAAAGAAGAAACATTATAAAGCATACCAATATTAAATCTTCCCACCTCTAACTAGTTTCTTATTCCCTAATGCATTGCTTGTTTGTGAGTATGTGTGTGGGTGTACACAGACAGATATGAGAATGCTTTAAAAAGTTGGTGGAAAATGCATATTTTGAAAACAAACTATGCATGAATTTCAAAATTTACATATGTATCTATTGAAAGTTTTCTTTAGGTCACATCATAACAAAAAAATGTATACACCTTGAATAATGCACAGGTTCATCTTTAAGCAGAGAGTCCTTAGTTCAATTACATAATATGAGGTTTCTAAAGAAAACATTAAGCAAATTTCTTCCCAGATTATTTTTCTACAAGAAATTTCTAATTGGTGCCTTGAAGCTTGTTGTTGCAAATTGAAGTTTAGCCAAGCATTTGGCAGTGCTTCAAGGAAAATGATTCAGTTCACCTTGATTCTCTAATTGAGATGTTTAGGGGTACTTTTCTTTTTTTAACTGGAGATGTTGTGGTGACATTGTCTACATGGGATGTTTCAACTAGAGTTCTTCTTTTCTTGCTGAGTGCTAAATTGTTTTTTAGTCTATCTGGCAATCTGTTATTTTTTACTCCACCCACAGGGTTCAGTATTTGTCCTTGAAGACTTGTCAACTGCAAATCGCAAAGAAAATTGTATATCCAATTAAAGTAAGGCAAAACACAACTGTCAAATAAAAGCCATTAACCCCCTGAGTACCACAATTTTCGGTATATGTGACAGATCTCTTCTCAGCTCCTTCAACTCTAGTCATCCCAATTCCCTTCCTTTCTTTTAAAGGTAATGCTTGTGGGACACTTGCACTGTTTGTAATCTGTGAAGTCAGTAAAATTTTGTCAAATCATAATCTAAGTAGCATGTTAACTAGATACATTACCAGAATAAAAAAAAATTCATTGCACTTAAAAGTAGAATAGTTTATCCTCACAATTTACACATAAATTTTGTTTCTATCCATTTTTTTCAACCACTTAACATATATAATGAATTCCTGGTACTTTTCAGGGAATATTATTAGTCACTGGACACATAACTGTGAATAAGACAGAGAAGATTACTGCCCTTGTGATTTTACAATATAGTGAGAAAGGCAAGCAAAAAATTAACTTTGATGTATCTGCAATTGTCTTAGTGAGGTGACAAAATAGGACATCTAAAAATCTCTAAAGAACAGCATTTGGATGACTCTGAAGAATTGAATGAGACTGAACTGTTTAGAAATGAGGAAATTGCCTTCAATGCAAAGGAAACAGCTTGTAAGAAGCTATTGGGAAATAACAAGAAAATAGACGATGATGATGATGATTATAGTTTGAGTGCTTATTCTTTATCATTTCTAGTTATTTATAAATGTATTTTACAGAAAAGAATAATGCTAATTGAATTTAAAGTAAATAAATCATATTACCATTTGTGATATATAGTCCAGAAGTAGGGTCCTCAACTGGGCTAGGATGATCAAAAACACAAGTTATGCTTTTCTCCACCCTTCCATCAGAGTGTCTGGGCTTTGCCCATGGACTGGCTTTCCCCTATGATTTCAAAATGGCAGTAACAATTCCAGGCATTATAATTGGATATGATATTACTTAGAGAAATACAAAACATCTCTTTTTAGGAAAGGAAAATCCATCATGTTCCAAGCTGACTTTGTCATTTATTTTATATAGGAAGAATTGGGATACATGCTCATTTATAAATGATTCTTAAATGAATCATTCAGAACAGAGTTGACTGGCAGTGTGATGAGATTAGGAATGGAAATTTGCAAATCAGGCCTTATGAAAACTTCAGATATCCTTAACTAGATATCTGTGTTTCAATGATTCTTTAAAGGGGTCTTGCTAGTCAAAATATATTACAACTTTTTAAAATCAATTCCTCGTAATTTCACAGCAATTATAATTAGCATGTATCTTACTTAAATTAATAAACAGAGGACTTGAGAAAAAGTTAGCATTTTGTGCATTACCTTGCTGAATTTATTTATGCATTGTGTTCTAAATCCTATGAAAAAGGAACTAATTTTGCCTGGAAATGATACATTCTATTTCCCTGCAATTTGCTATGACATTGAACATTGTCAGATTCTCTTTACCAACATGAGAAATGAATCGTAGAAGATAGTGAAAAGGCAAAATTAAAAATCTCATGAAGAAATCTTTTTCCAATTATATCCAACTACTGTTTTATGATCTTGATAGCAAAAATATAATAGTAGTTATTGTTCATTGACACATCAACGTCTTGTGGGTGTCACACTTAAAATCTTTTTCTCATAACATCACTTACTGGGTATGTTTTTGCTCCCATATCAAATATGACAAATTTAGTGTTCAGAAATTTATAAAGAGTTGATCAGTTTGTAACATAGGCAGGACTTATCTGTCCTGCTCTAAACCTTTTGATATTCTTCCAGGTGTACACTAGTTCGCATTATCTCTTCACATTGGAAGTTCCCAGAAGGGTTAGAATATAACTTTAATAAGCAATGGCTTTTAGAAATTCCATTAAGAATCTGCACCTATAATTCATCTGTCAATAAAACTTTAAGAAGTTGACATTTCTGTCTTTGTTAGATGGCACCCTAATTCAAGTGGATTCACTATCACTACATTTTTACTGATAATTTCACTTGTAAAATACTGTCACTTTTCTTTAATTATCTCAAGCTTAGCTCTGCAGCTAATTAAGCTGCTGCTCGAGATGCCCACCTTCCGTGTTGCAGTGCCTGGTGAAGTTCCAGTTAATCCACGCTTCCAGCTCAGGTTCCTTCCACGCATATGGGAAATCTGGATGGAGGCCCTGTCTTCAGGCTTTGGTCTGGCCACATGCCAGCTATTGCAGACATTTGGGGAGTGAAGCAGTAGACAGAAATGCTCTCTTTCTCTCCCCAACCCCCAGTCTCTGTCTCTAGCTCTATTTCTCTCTCTGTCACTCTGTCTTTCAAATAAACAAATAAATAAATACTTTTTTAAAGGATTGAATAGGACATGAAAAGGCATTATTCTTCATTCACTCATTTTTTTCCTATAGTAACGTTAAAACTGTATCTAACTTTGAGAAAAGTACATTTATCTTCCTTTTTTAAAAAATTCCAATTATTGTCACAAATTTTAGTACTCACAAATGCCTTTTTTTCTTTTTTTTAAAGATTTTATTTATTTATTTGAAGCAGAGTTACAGAGAGAAGGTAGAGAGAGAGAGAGAAAAGTCTTCCATCCACTGGTTCACTCCTCAAATGGTCCCAATGGTTGGAGCTGGGCTGATCTGAAGCCAGGAGCCAGGAGCTTCAACTGTGTCCTCCACATGGATGAAAGGGTCCAGATACTCGAGACAGCTTCCACTGTTTTCCCAGGCCATAAACAGAGAACTGGATCAGAAGAGGAGCAGCCAGGAACAAACTGGCACTACAGGTGGAAGCTTAACCTAGTATGTAACAGTGCAGGCCCACAAATGTCCTTTTTCATGAGATTCCTTCCATTTTATTCTTTTGGATGTAAATAACAATAATAATATACTATAAGTAAATAAGCATAACAAATTCTAATCAGAAGGCTACATTCTAGCTTATTTTCTTGTGATTTAAGTAATTGAATTCCCTGTATGCACCTACTCTGCTACATATTTATTGAAGATATAATTGTGCCGGCTGAGTCCCACTGCTATTTCCACAGGTACTGAAGGGAGTTACAAGACATAGAGAAAATTGAGACAATACACAATAGGTTGAAAGATAAACTGGATATTTAAGAAGGCTTGTCCAGGGCTGGATAGCTCTTTGAATGGTAATATTTAAGAAGGGGTCGAGAGCTAGATCCTCACCATTAATAAATACAGAACGATTTAATAAATAAAAATGCAAGATACCAGTTTAATTTGAGTTTCAAAGAAACAAAAAACAATTTAAGTATCAGGGTATTTTAAAATTTTCATGGACAACTGGAATTAAAGGGTAACTTTATTTGTACAAAAACTTTGAGAGCCATGAATAGTATTTTATAACATTCACTTGTTTTGAACTTCTGAATGTTACTCATTTGCATTAATTTCAAAAATGTTTTCATCAAATAAACATATCTTTAAATTCCATTTACTATGAATTTTCCAAATTCCATCAAATATCCCATTTTCTTTTTTTTTCTTTTTTTTTTTTTTTTTTTGGACATGGAGAAGAACCACCTAACACCAATACAATATAATGCTTGCTGTGAACCATTTAAAATATGACAAAGACTTCCCTCTTTTGCACAGCTCATCAGATTTTCTGGCATTAATGAAGACTCAAGTATTGAGCAGTATTTTTGATAAAAGTGGGCCCTCCCGAAAGGAGAAGAAAACAAAGAGGTTGAATGTATTTGCATGCTAAATATGTATTGAACTGAAAGTTCTCAGAATGCAATGACTCAGATTTTGTTGTAAAGGTTTGAGGAAAACTGCTTCTTTGTACTTCCAAGAGCAACAAGCAACAAGACTCCCTAATCCTAAAACTTCTGGGCTATGCCACCACATAAGAAGTAGTTGTCAATGTGGTCAAATGTGTGACCAATTTCATAATGTCAGCACAAAAAGATTAATAGAATCACTAACGGTGGTTCAACTAATGGATTATTTTATGGCATCTAAAACACTTTTTATGACTATTTTTATCATAGCATTTTTAGCGCCTGCCATAAAACAATCACCTAAGTGGCTGACTCCTTAAAAAGCCCTAACTTAAAGAGGATATCCAGCATATATTTTTTTGAAAGATGTCTTTATTTTACTTGAAATGCAGTTACAGAGAGGGAGAGGCAAAGGCAGAGAGATAGAGATCTTCTGTCCACTGGTTCACTCCCCAAATTGCTGCAATGTCTGAACTGGGCAAGTCTAAAGCATGGAGCCAGGAGCTTCTTTTGGGTCTCCCATGTGTGTGCAGGGGCCCAAGCACTTGGGCCATCTTCTACTGATTTCTCAGGCGCATTAGCAGGGAGCTGTATTGGAAATGGAACAGCAGGGGCTTGAACTGGCTCCCATTTGGGATGCCGGTACTGCAGGCGGCAGCTTAACGTGCTATGCCAGCCTTCCAAAGTATTTTTTTTTAAACCGAGGGCCTCCTCATCTTCTTTGGAAAACATAAATATATACTGACAATATCCTTAAGTGTTGTGACAGTTTATTTTTCTCTATGTGGAATTCAGAATCTTGGATGAATAGTTCGTGCATTTTGCTGATGGGATGTGTTTTGATTTGTATCTTTTAAGATGTAGAACCAGAATCAAACTGACTTTTGATGTTCCCTAGTCATCCTTAGCTCCTGTCACTATCCCAAACAGTATATGACATTTCATTGTCAGATATTTTTTAAGTCTGTACCAAAAATTTACCTTAAATATAACTAGCACAAGGAGATAGCGGCTATTTATTAGCAACTACAACTTACACATTCTTTTCACAATATGATGCTGGTCTGTACTATCACATGATATTTGAACTCTGTTTCACCATTCATAAGTATAAAACAATTTAGCTAGTTAAGCTTTCTTCAGGCAGCATTTGTCATTAAGAAAAAAAAAACTTTAAAATTCCCTAAAATTACAAATTATGGTATTTTGGCATTACTAATAATAACAATAAACAAATAGTAGTACAATACCCAAACTATCGATTAAGGGAGAGTCATTTTATTTTTCTTATTGTTTTGTTTTGTTTTTGCTTTTTAAATCTGTTTTTATAATCTTAGCTTTTAACAGATTCAATGTAGTTTGTAGGTACAATTCTAAGAATATAATGATATTCCTTTGCTCCTCCCTCCCTCCCTTTCTCTCCTTGCCACTCTCCCTCTCCCTTTCTTTCTTTAGTTTTTGAAGTAATATTTTTAAATTTTACATTACAGTAAAAAGGCTTAATACTTCACCAAGTAAGACATTTAGCAAGTAAAGCAAAGACTCTAGTTTAGTGAGAATATATGCAACAGCTGTAAACATAGGTGAAAGGAAATATTTTGTGGTATTTTAGCATTACTACTAATAATGAGTTACTAATAATATATTAATAGTAAATAGGGCCAGCGCCGTGGCTCACTAGGTTAATCCTCCGCCTGTGGCACCAGCATCCCACATGGGCGCCGAGTTCTAGTCCTAGTTGCTCCTCTTCCAGTCCAACTCTACGCTGTGGCCCGGGAGGGCAGTGGAGGATGGCCCAAGTGCTTGGGCCCTGCACCCGCATGGGAGACCAGGAAGAAGCACCTGGCTCCTGGCTTCGGATCAGCACAGCACTGGCCATAGCACTCATTTGGGGAGTGAACCAAGGGAAGGAAGACCTTTCTCTCTGTCTCTCTCTCTCACTGTCTACAACTCTACCTGTCAAATAAAAAAAAATAAAAAATAAATCACTAATAATAGCAATAAGCAATTAATATTGTAATAACTAAAATATAAATTAAGGATAATAATTTTGAATTATGGGATTATTAATAAGTATTGGATATGTCACATAGATGGATAGTAGCAGTGAAGAGTTGACTCTCAGTCTACGTTTGTTCATTTATACAAGGAGGGAGATGTTTCTTTCTAGTACTGCCTAAAGCTCCACAATCCTATGATCCTAAAAGCAATATGGTGGATTTAAGCCACATGGTAGTACAAACCACATCTGAAATTTCTCTATGAATTATATTAATGAATTAGAAATAAAGATTAATATATTATTATTATTTTGGTGTTTTAAATTTTAAAAAGTTTTTCTAAAGTTTTAATAATTGTATGGAGATTAGTCTCTTTGATATCTGGCTTTATTATTCACTTGTTACAAAAGCATTTGAAAGGAGTAGCAAAAATATTCAGTTACAGGAAACCTCTGGTTCTTCAATCTTCCAATTGTTGTATCTCCAGCTTAGTGTGGAAAAATGTAACTTGTACTCCTGAAAAGAAAGGTGCTATTCTCCTCGGAAATGTCTGTTTACAGACATAACTGGTAATGGGCATTCTAGTGAGCTTTATAATAACAGAGGAATTATATTTACAACTTCATTCCTTTATCACTCAGCTTAGAATAGTGTGTATTAGAAACGGCATAATGAGAAAGAATAAAATGTTATGAGATGAAAGATAAGCGGCTTGCAGGATATATATGCTCCAGTATAAAACTCTTCAGTGTATATGATTGTTTGGCCCTGTTTTCCTGGGACATAGTAGAATTGCACACCTCATCATTTGAAATTTGTCTCACCATTTAGGTTCCTTTGAGCCCTGAAAAGTGAACAGAAATAATACGTATTATGTGTATCACAGTGTTGAATATGTACTTTGCTATTTTTTGTACATCACACTGAAAAATATCATTTTAAAAGATAACACTTCCACATTAGTCTATGTTGTAGAGTAAGATAGAAGCAAAGCAGAGCTACTAGAGTATAAAATATTCAGGGTAGGGCCAGGAAGAAAATAAAAAGTATTTTTAAAGAAACAAATTCATGATTCACAGTATATTTTCATCAGAACTAGATTGCTGAAAACTATTGTTAAAGTGCTGAAAAAAAAATCAACTGTGAATCTGGATTCTTAACCAAGAAAACAGACAGCAATAAGTTTAATAAAAATTTCCTCTGATAACCAAAAGCTATGAAAATTCATTTTCAACAGATCAAGCCTTAAGAAATGATAATGTTCACCAGGCAGAAGGAAAATTACAGAACATAAAAAGGTTGAAGCAAATAAAATATATGGGCAATTAGAAAAATTGGAATATTTTATACTGCATTTCCTTTAAAAGATAGCTAAATGGTTAAAGCAAAAATAAACTGTATGGTGACAAAAGCAGAAAGAACTAAAAATAGATAATGAAAGAGAATACTGTTTAGATTTTATATTACTTGTCAATTGGCTTAAAATTAATTGAAGACAAATTATAAAATAAAGATGTACAAAATAAAAATTTTGTCATTGTAAATAACAAAACAAACATTAAAAAAGTTAAACACAAAATGTAAATAGCAGGTCAAAAGAAGAGATAAACTTGAATCATAAATCATTTCCATTTAACAGAAAATAGGAAAAGACAAAAAAGAACAAATGGCACAGAAGGCAATATTCTTTTTTAAAAGATTTGTTTATTTATTTGAAAGGCAGAGTTGAAAAGGAGGGGAGAGAGAGAGAGAGAGAGAATCCTCCATTTGTTGGTTCACCCCCCAAATAGATGGGCCAGACAGAAGGGAGCAAGGAGCTTCATCTGGGACTTCCACGTGGGTGCTGGGCCCAAATTCTTGGGGCATTTTCTGCTGATTTTCCAAGTGCATTAGCAGGGAGCTGGATCAGAATTGGAGCACCTGGGAATTGAACTGCAGCCCATATCGGTTGTTGGCCTCACAGGCAATGGCTTAATCCTCTGTGTCATAATGTCATCCCTGACAATAGTCTTTGAAAAGAACAAATGGTATAGAAGATAATAATAATTGAATAGCAATAACAAGATTAATAAATATATTAAAATAAAGTCTAAATGCCCCACAAAAAGGCAGAATTTCCTGATAGATTAGAAAAATAGTCTACCTCTATACTATACCTAAAAACTCCAACTAAGCATTATGTTATACACATTTAAAGTCTGAGAGCACTTTAAGAATTTCATGGGAAAACAGAATTAAAATATGTTATTATGGTGCTAGAATTTTGAACTTCATCTACAATTTATTTCATGACATACATTCCATGAGTTTTTTGAAAACCTGTGAAATACTACAACAAAGTGTAAAATGCAAGATTTATCAGAAGTGGTGGAACTTGTGCTTCAGGAGGTTAAGCTGCCATCTGCAGTGCTGGCATTTCACATGCGCACTGGTTCAGGTCCCAGATGCTCTATTTCTGATCCAGTTCCCTGGCAATGTGCTGGGAAAGCAATAGAGGATGGCCCAAGTCCTTGGGACCCTGTACTTCCATGGGAGACCTGGATGAGGCTCCTGGCTTTGGCCTGGCCCAGTCCTGGCCCTTGCAGCCATCTCTCTCTCTCTCTCTTGATATGACTGTGACTTTCAAGTGAATAAATAAATCTTTAAAACAGTTCATCAAAAGCAAGCTGGAGTGGTATCATTAATTGGAAACTGGTACATGTAAAGATGAAGAAAACTGCAAAGAATAAAGAGACATTTTATAAAGATAAATGGATCAAGTCATCAGGAACTCATAATAATTCTAAATGTGTATATTACTGGTAATGAGCTTAAAATTACATGAAACAAAGTAAAAAGAAATCAAAGGAGAAAAAAATACTATACGCCATTCTCAGTTATTGATGGAACAGGCACAAAAAACAAGAGATTTGAACAATGCTGTAAACAAAGTACCAATAGTGGAGTTATAACCAAGTGTGGTAGAGCACTGCTACTACATCAACAGAAAATACCTTCAAGAATATATGGGACATTCACCAAGACAGATTGTGACCTGGGATATTAATATTCAAGCCAGACACAAGATGCAGTTTGAACACCGTGGAGTTAAATAAGAAAGGAATAAGACAAAGACACCTGGAAACTTCCTGAATATTTGGAATTAAACCTTATACTTTTAAATAACCCATTTGTCAAGTAAGAAATCATATGGAAAACTGTAAAATATTTAGAGATGAATGAAAATGCAACATATGGAATTTAAAGACTATACTTAAAGTCTTTCTACTAGATTTATATTAGAAAAGAGGGGCACATGTATTGGTTCATTGGTTAAGATGCCACTTGGCAAATCTGCAGCCCATAGTGACATGCTTGGGTTTGAGTTCTAGTTCCACTCCCAGTTCTATTTTCCTGCTAATACCCTGGGAGGTTATAAATAATGGCTCAAGAATTTTGCGGGATAGTGTGTGAAACTAACAGCCTACAATGCCAGTGCCCATATGGGTGCTGGTTTGTTTCATGACTGCTTCACTTCAGATTCAGCTCCCTGCAATTGGCTTGGGAAAAGCAACGGGGGATAGCTCCAGTGTTTAGGTCATTGTTATCCATGTGGGTGACATGAAGGAACTCCTGGCTCCTGACTGGGTTGGCCCAATTTGGCCGTTGTAGCCATTTTGGAAATGAGCCAGCAGAGAGATGAAGGATCTCTTTCTCCATCTTTCCTCTCTCTCTCTCTCTTTCTCTCTCTCTCTCTCTCTCTCTCTCTCTCTGTAACTATGACTTTCAAATAAATAAATAAATAAATTTCTTAAAAAAATTAGAGAGTTGGGCCTTGCCAGCCATTTAGGAGACCTGAATTGAATTTCAAGTTTTGATTTCAGTCTGACCCAAGCCCTGGTTTTTGCAGGAATGCAGAAAGTGAACCAGTGGATGAAGGAATCTCTCTTTGTATTTTCTGTATCTCTGATTTTAAAACAACATAAAAAACAAACAAATAACAAATACTTCCAGAACTTTCAAGATCATTTAATCATTTGCTTAAATATTTAAGAAAATAATAGCACCCCAAATGAACAGAGGGACAGATATAATAAAGTTAAGACTAGAACAACATTGAAAACAGAAAAGATCAGAGAAAAATCAATGAAACCAAAGGCTAATTCTTTGATAAGTTCAATAATTGATAAGATTCCAGTCTTAACTATCAGGGAATTAATCACCATTTTTTGCTAAAATTTGAGCAATGTAGTGGGGATCCAGAGCCTCATATGCTATCCTGTTATTTGTTGTATTGCTAAATAGGCAACCTAAATAACATCACTGGCAGAATTTCACTATCGTGTCATCCAGCTTACTATTCTTTGCACTGAGTTATTATTTATTACCTTATTGAGTTTATTTCAACCACAGTATTTGTTCCATACAGAATATTTATGGCGGTATATATTTTATAAATTATTTCTGTCTTCTATTTACAATAGCGCTCCTTAACTTGGGAAATATTTAATATTCATAATACAAATTCTTGCTTTTGCTCTTACTTTAATTTTGCTTTGTCTAGAATTGTTATTCAGTTTAATGTGTTCCACTTATGGTACACTGTGACTGTGCGGTTTTCTGTTTGCATCAGTTAACTTAAAAGTCAACATTTTACAAGAACTGGAGCAATTTATGCTCTTGATGCTTCTGGAGTTCTATACAGAGACCAAGGCCTGTGGAAATGTACATTTTATGCTACACATTCTAACCAAAATAAATGCAACATGGAGACAGCTGCATCTTACTTTCTTAAATTACTATAGCCTTTGATAAAACCAGCAGTCTGTTATTATCCAACTTAAAAATTAAGTTGATGAACAACTTCGCTGTACAGATGAAAAATTACAAGTAAGACATTTAAATCACTTGTTCCAGACCAGACATCTGGTTTAAGGAATCAAGCCTGGATCGATCATGGGTTATGATTCTTTAGATAGTTGCCTTCTCTCTCCCTACCCTCCCTCAAAAAATTATCATAACCACGAATCCTTTATTATGTTTACTGAGATTCCTACAGTGCGTCATAAATTATATTTAGTCAACTCAAATTGTATTGAAAATATTAAGATTTTGGTGCCTAATGTATTTTTTCTATGGAGGATTTCCAAAATTTCATGAGATTCACAAAGTGGTCTGAAACTCCCCAGGTTTAATGAGAATAATTTCTGATCAGTTACCATGGGGAACTTCTGTTTTTTTTTACTAGTAGATTAAAATAACAGTTGCAAATACAAGAAATGATCAATTGAAGTTATGATTGCCCCTAAGTAAAATTATGGCAGATGTAGACTGATCAGTATGGTCTAAATGTCTCCTCCTTGCAAAAAAATCTGTAGGTTTCCTTGCTGGCACTGTGGAGCAGTGGGCTGCTACTTGCAACATCATCATCTTATATCAGTGTGGTGGTTCAAGTATTGGCTACTCTGCTGAAGATCAAACTCCCTGATAATATAATTGGGAAAGCAGCAATGATGCCCCAAATACTTAGCACCCTTCTACCCATATAGGAGACCCAAATGGAGTTCTGGACTTCCCAGCCCCAGCCATTGTATTCATTTAGGGAGGTAACCAGTCTATGGAAGATCTCTTTCTTCCTGTCTCCTCTTCTGTATCATTCTATCTTTCAAATGAATATTTTTTTAAAAAAAGTCATAGGCTAAAGTGTCGTCACCAATGTCATCGTTTTGGGAGATAGGCTCAGTAGGAGGTAATAAGTCATCATGAATCCACCCTTGTGAACGGAATTAGTACTCTCATAAAAAGAGGCCTGTGAAAGCTGCTGTGTTTCTCTGTCATGTGAGGACACAGTGAGAAGGCACCATCTATGGATAAGAAATATGCCCACACCAGACACGGACTGTATCACTGCCTTGAGCTTGGACATACCAGTCTCCAGAACTATAAGAAGTAAACTTCAGTTGTTTATAAGCCACTAACTTTTTGGTATTTTGCTATAGCAACCCAAACAAACTGAGGTATCCAAGTTTATATTATGAGACACGAAAATCCCCATTGTTTAGGAAGTGCCAAGCACTCAGAAAGGATTGAGGTATGGTCCCAAGCTGGGTCTTCTGATGAATGTTTTTCTGTTACATTCTTATGCCTTTTGATCTGAAGGTTACAGTTTAATGCACATATTCTGAAAAACTGAGTACCTTCCTCACTAACTTTACCACTTCATCCTACATTCTAAGCATGACATTAAAAGTCTCTTTTAAAAAGTTTTCTTCAACACTCTACTCATTCTCCAACCAGCTTTCTCCTGACTTGGTTATCCCTTGGGTGATAGTGGCTTTAGCAATACTTCTGATTGTGCTGTGTCCCTGAACAATAACAACAAAAAGCCAATGCTTTGCTTTCAATTTCTTCTGAATCAAAATAAGAGTTCTTTTATACTTTCTTTTCTTCCAGATCAGAAAAACAAGAACGAAAGCCTGAAAGGACATTTCTCAGTTGGGAGTATTTCTATTTACACTTACTCCACTAGGTTTGATACTTAGGACAAAGAAAATACAGTACATATTTACTTTATAAATTTCTGAAGACAAATGAAAACACTCAATCTTTTCTTCAGGCAAGAATGTCCACTAAATTTTTTTTTTCAACTTTTTAGCAAAGGTTAACACAGAGTAATCAAACAATCCTCCCTAAAGAGTATACCAGGTACAATTTTCTGTCAGGAAAAAATGTAAGTAGGCATTATCACAGGACATACATGCATGTTACTTTATAATTTCACTAGCTGCATGATAACCAACAAAAATGTGTTGAAAGTCCATGTTGGATTTATTTGGAGTTGTTAGATAAACAGATGCCACTAGGGAGTAAATGCCACATAATATGATTTGTGGCCACTGCAAAAAAACAAAAACTTCCTTTACCGCAAGCACGTGGCTGAACCTTAGAGACAGAAACTTTCCGAGGATGAACTGATGTGCCCTGGTTAGGCTCACCAGAATATCACCCAGCCTCTCCTTCATGCCACCAGCCACAGGACTTAAGGCTCATCATAAAATTCATTGTCTCGAGCAGAGTAGCATTGAAAATACAAGATAAGGCCTTGGGGCCAGCGTAGTGGCAAGCAGGTAAAGCCGCCACCTGCATTGTCAGCATCCCATATGGGTGCCAGTTCATGTCCCAGCTGCCCCACTTCTGATCCAGCTCCCTGCTATGGCCTGGTAAAGCAGTAGAAGATGGCCCAAGTCCTCGGGACCCTGTACCCGCATGGGAGACCTGGAAGATACGCCTGGCTCCTGGCTTCGGACTGGCGTAGCTCCGGCCATTGCAGTCAATTGGGGAGTAATCCAGCAGTTGGAAGACCTCTCTCTCCCTCCCCCCACCCCCGCCGCCTCTCCTGTGAAACTCTTTCAAATAAGTAATAAATAAATATTTTTAGGCCGGCGCCGCGGCTCACTAGGCTAATCCTCCACCTTGCGGTGCCGGCACACCGGGTTCTAGTCCTGGTCTGGGCACCGGATTCTGTCCCGGTTACCCCTCTTCCAGGCCAGCTCTCTGCTGTGGCCAGGGAGTGCAGTGGAGGATGGCCCAAGTGCTTGGGCCCTGCACCCCATGGGAGACCAGGATAAGTACCTGGCTCCTGCCATCGGATCAGGGCGGTGCGCCGGCCCCGGCGGCCATTGGAGGGTGAACCAATGGCAAAGGAAGACCTTTCTCTCTGTCTCTCTCTCTCACTGTCCACTCTGCCTGTCAAAAAAAAATAATAATAATAAATAAATAAATGAATTTAAAAAAAAGAGAAGGCCTTTAATAATTACAAGATTAACAGACATAAACAGGACAAACTAGGGATATTATCAGCAAGTTTGAACTTTTGACCATCTACCCAAAGTTAACAGCATGTGACTGGTGCCTACTCACTCTAACTTTTTCTTTAAACCCTAATAAAGGAGAGCCCTTTTCTCTCTGTGTTCAAAGCTGTAAGGCAATGAACTTGAAGTCACGTGGGAGTTTGTCACACAGTGTGTGGAATTTAATATAAGCAATTAATGTGTTACAAATAAAGGGGGAATGTAAAAAACAGAAATAATTTTGATGTTTCTATGGTTCCTGATTCTCACTGGCCAGATAACCACCCTGCCCTCACTGGTTGGCTTTGCAATGTAATAATCCCTTTCTATACCCATTTTTAGAAACTACTTCTGGCCGGCGCCGTGGCTCAATAGGCTAATCCTCCACCTAGCGGCGCCGGCACACCAGGTTCTAGTCCCGGTCGGGGCGCCAGATTCTATCCTGGTTGCCCCTCTTCCAGGCCAGCTCTCTGCTGTGGCCCGGGAAGGCAGTGGAGGATGGCCCAAGTGCTTGCGCCCTGCACCCCATGGGAGACCAGGAAAAGCACCTGGCTCCTGCCATCGGCGCGCTGGCCACAGTAGCCAGCCAGCCATGGCGGCCATTGGAGGGTGAACCAACGGCAAAAAGGAAGAACTTTCTCTCTGTCTCTCTCTCTCATTATCCACTCTGCCTGTAAAAAAAAAAAAAAAAAAAAAAAAAAAAAAAAAAAAAAAAAAAAAAGAAAGAAACTACTTCTAGGACAAGAAATAGAGTAAAAATATAATCTGAGAGACAAATGTGATTTTTACCTCCTTTTGCTTTAACTTTTGACTCTCTCTCTCTCTCACTAATTTTTTATTTAAAATCCAGAATTAGAGAGAGATAAGGGGAGACAGGGAAAATCTTGCGTCTTCTGGTTAACTCCCCAGATGACTACAATGGCTACAGCTGAGCCAGGTTGAAGCCAGGAGCCAGGATGTTCATCTGGGTCTCCCATGTGGGTGGCAGGGGCCCCGTGGACCATCCTCTGCTGCTTTTCTCAGGCAATTAGCAAGCTGGATCAGAAGTGGGACATCAAGGACATGAATTGGCATCATATTTGATGCTGGTATCACAGGTGGATGTTTAACTCACTATGCAGCAGCAATGCTACCCCGTCTGTTTCTTTGACACGTGCATTTAGGTAACAGGAGCCTAGTTTTAATGCATAGAAAGGATCATCTTGCTGGGAAAAAGTCTATAAATTTGTCTAATCTACTTTGAAAGCAACCCTCAATATTTTCTATGAGTCAATTTAGCTACACAAAACGTCATTTACTTTTGTGGCAAACACTTATTAATTTTATTTTCTAATAATATTTCTCTGAAGTTGGTTTCTTCATATCGATAATAAGCCAAATAGCATATTTTGCTTATGAAAATCCCTAAATTTCTTTGCTTTCTCTGTGTTCCAATTTTGTTTCTTCATTTTCGCTTCAATTGTCTGTGTTTTCTCTTCTGTGTTCCCCCACACCTTCCAGGGGATTTTGTTTAATAAGACAAAGAAATTCACTGTTTTTTAAATCAAGAACCAAAAATAAAACAAATGTCCCATACAGGAACAAGAACTGGAGAACAAGGTGCCAGCCAAAAACCCTCGGAATGATGTACATATTGGAATTCATTATCTGGTCCATTGCCTCTTATTCCATGATGAGAACCTAGATGCCCATTTCATGCAGTGGTGAACACCTAACCACAGTGTTCCCAGTGTAATTAGAACCACAATCCTACTGGTTATGTAGGATCCTTGAAAGCATGGGGCTAAAAATTGAAAGTATGGGAATTATAGGATGGCAGAGATACCCTCTGAAAAATTGTTACTAATTTAAATCCCTGTCTTCTGTCTTAAGGTAAAGAATGAATAGAATAGATTTTTTCCACTAATGAAAGAATCCCTTATTTAAAAAAAAAAAGATTTATTTATTTCAAAGTAAGGGAGGGAGGGAGAAAGACACAAAGAGAGAAATCTTCCATTCTCTGGTTCATTCCTCAGACAGCTGCAACAGCCAGAGCTGACGCAGCCCAAAGCCAGAAGCCAGGAACTTCAACTGACTTTCCCACATGGTTGGCAGAGGATAAAACACTTAGGTCATCTTTCACTGCTTTTCCCAGACCTGTAGCAGGAGACCCCATCTGAAGGAAGAATGAGCAAAGCCCCTCTTGACTCTCTTCTCATCACCAGTGAATCACATCAATGAACTGTTAGCTAGTCCTATATGAAGACCTGTTGAGAAGGAGGTTAGTGTATAAAAAATCTAAAGGTACACTTGAATTTCAAGTTACCATACATATTGTTAGCACAGTAAATAATCTTCAACTGACGCATCTTAAATATATTTTAGGTTGTCACCGATCTGGGAGAACATATGATATTTGTCCTCTGGGACTGGCTTTTTTCACTTAGCATGATGTGTTCCAGATTCCTCCATTTTCTAGCAAATGACCAGATTTCATTGTGGTTTTTTTTTTTTTTTACTGCTATATAGAATTCTATAGAGTGCTAACCAAGCACCAAAAAGGAAACCTGTTGAAATGAAATGGACACTATGAGAAAGAGTGACTTGATTGGCCCTTGTCCTGACTGTTGATGTACAACTTAATACTTTATCCCTTTTAGTATTTTTTTTTTGTTCTACTTAATACTATTGGTTGAACTCTGTAATTAACACACAATTATTCTTAGGTGTTTAAATTTAACTGGAAAGTGATCTCTGTTAAATATAAGAGTGAGAATAAGAGAGGGAGGAAATGTACAATTTGGGACATACTCAAACTGACTTGCCCCAAATGGTAGAGTTAGAAATGTGCCAGGGGACTCCAATTCAATCCCATCAAGGTGGCATGTACCAATGCCATCTCACTATTCCAAGTGATCTATTTCAGTTCACAATTGATCATAATGATAGGTCTAAGAGTCAAAGGGATCACATAAACAAGATTAGTGTCTGCTAATACTAACTGATAGAATAAAAAAGGGAGAGAACCATCCAACATGGGAAGCGGGATACACAGCAGACTCATAGAATGGCAGATGTCCTAAACAGCACTCTGGTCTCAGGATCAACCCTTAAGGCATTCAGATCTGGCTGAAGAGCCCATGAAAGTATTTTAGGCATGGAAAGCCAAGACACTCTGGCAAAAAAAAAAAAAAAAAAAAAAAAAAAAAAAAAAAAAAAACCACCACCACCTAAATGAAAGATCTCTGTGAGATCCTAGTAGAAAGAATGGGCCATCAAAGGAGGAGGTACCTTTCTCTGAAGGGAAGAGTGAACCTCCACTTTGACTATGACCTTCTCGAAATAAGATCAAAGTTGGTGAACTCAAAAGGCTTCCATAGCCTTGGAAACTCATGACTAGAGCCTAGGGAGATTACTGATGCCATAAACAAGAGTGTCAATTTGTTAAGTCAACAACAGGAATCACTGTGCACTATAACTCCTCATGTAGGATCTCTGTCCTTAATGTGCTGTACAATGTGAATTAATGCTATAACTAGTACTAAAACAGTATTTTACACTTTGTGTTTCCGTGTGGGTGCAAACTGTTGAAATCTTTACTTAATATATACTAAATTGATCTTCTGTGTATAAAGAGAATAGAAAATGAATCTTGATGTGAATGGAATGGGAGCAGGAGTGGGAAATGAGAGAGTTGCGGGCAGGAGGGAAGTTATGGGGGGGGGGAAGTCATTGTAATCCATAAGCTGTACTTTGGAAATTTATATTTGCTAAATAAAAATTAAAAATAGGAATATATCTAAATAAATAAGTAAATATTTCCTAGGTTGAATAGCACAAACTCAAACATAATAGTTAGTAACAACATAGAGGTGGCAGAAATCCTTTGGTTAATGGAAGGGGAAGAATTCAATGCAATCAAAGATTCAAAATGCAAAATGCAGGACATGGGGGCAGGTATTTGACCTAGAGGCTAAGATGCAGGTTTAAATGCCTGCATCCCATATGGATGTGCCTATGTTTGATATCTCACTCTGGGCCAGAGCCGTGTCTCACTAGGTTAATCCTCCACCTTGCAGTGCCGGCACACCAGGTTCTAGTCCCGGTCGGGGTGCTGGATTCTGTCCCGGTTGCCCCTCTTCCAGGCCAGCCCTCTGCTGTGGCCAGGGAGTGCAGTGGAGGATGGCCCAAGTGCTTGGGCCCTGCACCCCATGGGAGACCAGGAGAAGTACGTGGCTCCTGCCATCGGATCAGCGCTGTGCGCCGGCTGCAGCTTGCCGGCCGCGGAGGCCATTGGAGGGTGAACCAATGGCAAAGGAAGACCTTTCTCTCTGTCTCTCTCTCACTGTCCACTCTGCCTGTCAAAAAAAAAAAAAAAAAAAAAAAGATATCTCACTCTGAATCCTGATTCTGGCTGCTTGCTGATGCAGATCCTAGGAAGCATCAGTGATGGCTGATAATTCTGGGTCCCCACCACAAACATGGAAGAACTTGAGTTCAAGGCCCAGCTCTGGCCTGGCCCAGCCAGTATCATTGCAATCATCTGAGGAGTGAACCAGCAGATGGGAGCTTTCCATCTGCCCCTCTGGATTTGTCTCTCTGCATCTCAAATAAATAAAATTGAAAATAAAATAAGTGCTGGACAAAAATATCCTATGCATGAACCACTGCATTCTACCTCTGCAGATATTTCATGAGAGAATCTAGAAAATAATTGTATAACTTCCCTAGAGCTGCTATAACAAAATACCACAAACTGGGTGGTCAAAAGGACAGAAATATTGGTCTCATAATACTGAGGCTTAGAATCTGAGATCAAAGTGTCAGCAAGGTTGGTTCCGGCAGAGTGCCATGAGAAAGAATCTATACCATGCTGTTCTCCTGGCTTCTTCTTGTCTTCTGGAAATCTTATGCGTCCCTTGGCCTGAATGTGCATTTGCTTTGATCTCTGATTTCACCTGCAATGGCATTTTCCTCTTGTACATATCTATTCCTGTGTCCAGATTTTCCCTTTTCATGTGAACAACAATCATATCGGATGAAAGCCCATCCTAGTGACCTTGCCTTAACTTCACCACCTGCAGAGACTTTTTTATGAATACAGGTACTGAAGATTAGAATGCTAACATCATTTTGGGAAACTCAATTTGGTATTGTGAATGCTATTTTCACAACTGAAAAACCAGTTTACTTTTGTAACACGTTATGGTCTTAATCTCACTGTGCCTGGTTATTTAGCAATGAGAACACTCACAGTTCAATACAAAGAGATGAAAAGGAATGTTAAATTTCATTTCTGGGTAAAGTGATTCAAAGTATACTCTCTATATGCTCTTCAGTTATCTAGAGTTATTTTTTCCCTTAAAACAAAACAACAAGAAGGAAACACTACTTAGTCACTTTTTCCAAATTAAAGCTTCATATCAATTGATATTTATAGATATTGGAGAGTAAATGATTGAGTTTTGGTAAGAAAGTGTATAACAGAAAGATATAAAAAAGAAATGGGGGATAGCTTAAGCACATAGGTATAAAATATGTACTGAACAATAGGGCTTTGGAGAAAACATGTGAATCGGAGTAGTCTCAAATAAGAGATAAAGAAAAATATTAATTGCATTCAAATGATATAGGTAAAAACCTAATGGGAGAATATTATGTGTGTGCCTCTTAAAGTAATTCTTAGTATATGTGATTTTTCTTATATCTGTATAGTAGATGCCTAGAAAGGATTTATTGAAAGGATAAATGAATTTCCCAGTTTTTTTAAAGTAGAATATATAATAGCAAATCTTTCACTGCTTCTCTTATTGCTTGGCATAGTAAAATAGAGCAAAATAACTGCATAAGTGTATATGGAGAAATATGAAGGCATAAGATATTAGAAAATGACAATCATGGAACTTGATGATGGCCTAGGTGGAAATTCAGTTGGAAATGTAGAAGTCTGGATGTCATAATGATCATCAGTATTATCCAGATAGAAGGATTTCCCAATTCTATAAACACAAGCATAAGCAAAATCAATTGCAAAGCATTAAAAATAATTGAAATTTTATCATGCCATTGAGCAATGATTTCTAAAAGCATCATCTTTCTCCCTGTGGCTTATCATTTGATGTTATCACACCATTAATCAACTGAAGCACAATGTTGTGTATGGCAAGATGTGAAACAGATGTGTGAAGCTTGTCAAAATAAAAAAAAAAATAAAGCAGGAAAATTTTTGGTAAAACATTTTATTCCATCCTCTGCATTTCAATGTCATCAAGCCATTCAATATAGGCAACCAACCCAAACCAAGCAAAATAAATTAAAACAAATATGAGCCTGATAATTATTGCCTTTACCTTCATGCTTTATTTTATATGTTGCCTTTGTTAGCTGGAGCTTTATACTTTCACAAAGTAGATCATCTCAGCCACTTGCACTTCCTCTCTCCACCATTTATGATAGTCCCAAATGATATTGTGTAATCCCATCATAAGTTTCTTGCATAGTAGCTAGTGATTGTGTTGTTACTATGTATGAGTCTATAAAATTAAAGTCCATAAAAAGTTACCAAGACAGTGACTTTCCTTGAGTCAGGAAATTCCACTGCCACAATTAATGATGTACCTAATGCATCACAGCTTAAATCTCAACTAATAAACAATGAGGAAAAAACACAGCAGAATATCAACACCTTACAAAACTTAACATTAATGTCTGTTCCTGAAAGGCTCCAACTATCACTGCATTAACAAAATGAGTACCCTAAGAGAAAGAAGGCTTCATTTACCAATTAATTTGCTGAGTCATTCCCATTATGAGACAGAAGTGCCATATGAGCTTCTTCACAGACTAGCAGAACTGCTGCAAAAATTCTAATAAGGAGAGAGGTAGGGAAGTGGGCCAAAGCATATATTTCTAAAAGAAGTTGCTCTTGTTGTTTCGTTACAGACAATAAGGCATGTTAAACTAAATTTATTTCCAGTTTACTGTTTGATTTTTTTTCTTTTTAAAAACTATGAAATAAAGAAAAATTCTAGAACTATTGAATAGTTTCATCTTAGAAGATATTTGGGCCGGCGCCGCGGCTCACTAGGCTAATCCTCCGCTTTGCGGTGCCGGCACCCCAGGTTCTAGTCCTGGTCGGGGCGCCGGATTCTGTCCCGGTTGCCCCTCTTCCAGGCCAGCTCTCTGCTGTGGCCAGGAAGTACAGTGGAGGATGGCCCAAGTGCTTGGACCCTGCACTCCATGGGAGACCAGGAGAAGTACCTGGCTCCTGCCATCAGATCAACGCGGTGTGCCGGCCGCAGCGCACCGGCTGCAGAGGCCATTGAAGGGTGAACCAATGGCAAAGGAAGACCTTTCTCTCTGTCTCTCTCTCACTGTCCACTGTGCCTGTCAAAAAAAAAAAAAAAAAAGATATTTGGATCATTTAATCTAAAATGGATGCTTATTATATATGATTTATGAATGAATAGAAAACTATGTGAAGACTGAGCAACCTGCCCCTGAATCAATAATCGGTCATAGAAGAAATCAAATGGCCAATAAAAAAAAATACTGGAAACAAATGAAGATGACACCATAACAAATCAAAACTTATGGGATACAGCAAAAGCAGTGTTAAGTGGGAAGTTTATAGCAATTAATGTTTATATCAAAAATAGGAAAGGCATCAAATGATCTAAGACTTCACCTTGAAGAATTTGTAAAATAAGAACAAACCAAACCCCAAATTAGTAGATTTAAATAATCAAAACTAGAAGAAATAAAGAAAGATATAAAAATGATACAAAAGATCAGTGAAATGAAGAGTTGCCCTTTTTTGGGAAAAATAAACAAAATCAACACACCAGTGGCCTAACTAACCAGAAAAACAAGGGGTTGCACTCAGTTAATAAAACTAGAAATTAAAAATGAAATGGTACAACAGATACCACAGAATAGAATCATTAGGAATTACTATTTGCACCTACATGCCAACAAATTGGAGAATCTAGAAGAGATGGACAAATCTCTGGACAGATGCACTCTACCAAAACTGAGTCAGGAAGGTATAGAAAATCTAAATAGACCGTGATTATTCAATATAGTTTTGGAAGTTTTAGCCAGAGCCATTATGCAAGCAAAAGAAATCAAAGAGATTGTATTGAAAAGGAGGAATTCAAAGTATCCCTGTTTGCAACTGACATGATCTGATATACAAGGGAACCAAAAGACTCCATCAATTGTGGGGAGCAATCCGGACTATACTGTTACTGGAATTAAGACTTATTCTATGCATCTGCTCTCCCACAATATGGCGCTGGGAGAGAAGAAAATAGCTTCTACACAGCTGCCTCCAGTTTAGCCAATAAACTGTAGGACTTGCTCCTGATTGGAGGAGAGCAGCGTACTCGGCATGTGGGCAGCCGAGTTGGGATTGGCGGAGGAGGACTATAAAGGAGGAGAGAGACGGCATGCACCAGGAACATCTAAGGGGAACACCTAAGGGGAACACCTGTGCAGCCCCCGAGAGAGCCGGCTGGCGGTGTGCCGCTCCCCTGCGGAAGTGGGGAATGTGGCAGGGGGAACCGCCCTTCCACGGATGTGGAAGGGACAGTAGCCAACCCGGGAAGAACCAGCAGCAAACCCGGGGAGGGCCGAGCAGACAGAAGAACAGCGCAGGGTCCTGTGTCGTTCCTCCACGAAGACGGGGAGCGACATAATGGTGCCGTGACTCGGATATGAAGCCTAGGCAGGGTTCAGTGTCGTTCCTCCACGAAAAGGGGGAGCGACATCAATAAAATATTATGACTCACCAGAAAGTTTGGTAAAGTTTCAGGATATAAAATCAACACACATATATCAACAGCCTTTGTATACATAGCCAGTGCCATGGCTGAAAAAGAAATTGTACGATAAGTCCCATTCACAGTGGCTATAAAAACATTTAAATACCTTGGAATAAATTTAACAAACGACATGGAAGATCTCTACAGTGGAAATTGCAAATAATAAAAGAGAGAAATAGAAGAATACACAAAAAAAAAATGAAAAAATCTCCCATGTTCATGGATTGGGAGGTTTAATATCATCAGCATATCCAAACTACCTAAAGCAAGTTCCAGTCAATGAAATCTCAATCAAAATAGCAAGGGCATTCTTTGCAGAGCTAGCAAAAACAATAATAAAATTTACATGGAAACAAGAGGCCTGAAGAGCTAAAGCAATATTAAACAACAAAAGAAAGGCCAGAGACATTACAATACCATACTTCAAGTCATACTATAGAATAGTTATAACAAAAACATCATGGTAGTGGCACAAAAATATACAGGTATAACATTGGAACAGAAAAGAAACCCCAAAAATTAATTAGCACATCTACAACCAACTAATCTTTGACTAAGGAGCCAAAATCAATCCCTGGAAAGAGGAAAGTCTCTCCACCTAATGGTAAGGGGAAAATTGGATCTCCTCCTGCAGAAATGTGAAACAAGATACTCATCATACACACGAGCAAAAATCAACTCACGGTGGATTATGTATCTAAATCTACAAACTAATACTGTTTAATTACTAGAGAAAAACATTGAAGGAATTCTGCAAGACATTGGTATAGACAAAGGCTTCTTGGAAAAGACGCCAGAAGCACAGGCAATCAAAGCAAAAATTGAAAAATGGGATTACATCAAATTGAGAATCTTCTGCACTGAAAATGAAACACTCAGCAAAGTGATGAGGTATAACAAACACAATCAGAGAAAATATACAAACTATGAAATGATAAAGCTTAATACACAGTATCTACAAAAAGCTCAAGAAACTCAACAACAATATGAATGATGCAGTTAGGAAATGAGCAAGGAATATGAACATCTTTCAAAGGATGAAATACAAATGGCCAAAACACATGAAAAATGCTCAGGATCACCAGCCATCGGGGAAATGCAAATAAAACCACATTGAAGTTTCACCTTACCCCAGTTAGAATAGCTGTCATTCAAAAATCAAAAAATAATAAATGCTGGTGAGGATGTGGGGAAGAAGGTACCTTAATATACTGTTGGTGGGAATGTAAACCCTTACAACCATTATGGAAGACACCATGTAGACTCCTCAGAAATCTGAAAATAGATCTGTAATATGACCCAGCTATCTCACTCCTGCAAATTTCACTAAATGAAATGAAAATTAGCATACAGAAGAGTTATACATACCCTTATGTGTTATTTTTTTGACAGGTAGAGTTATAGACAGTGAGAGAGAGAGACAGAGAGAAAGGTCTTCCTTCTGTAGGTTTACTCCCAAAATGGCCACTACAGCCGGCACTATGCCAATACAAACCCAGGAGCCAGGTGCTTCTTCCTGGTCTCTGACGCAGGTGCTGGGACTCAAGCACTTGGGCCATCCTGCACTGCCATCCCAGGCCACAGCAGAGAGCTGGACTGGAAGAGGGGCAACCAGGACTAGAACCTGGCACTCATATGGGATGCTGGCACCACAGGCAGAGGAGTAACCAAGTGAGCCACGGCACTGGCCCTGTACCCTTATGTTTATTGTGGCTCAAACACTGGAGCTGAGATAGGAAATCGACCCAGATATCCATCAACTTATGATTGGTTAAACAAACATGGTATATATACACTCAGGAATACTACTCAGCCATAAAAAGAATAAAATACTATATTTTGCAACAAATTGGTACATTTGGAAACCCTTATGCTTAGTGAAATAAGCGAGTCCCAACAGGACAAATATCATACATTTTCTCTGATATGTGATAACTGATATAAAACACAAAAACATGTATAGGGATAAAATGGACATTTTTGGTTTAATTATTATTTTTGGCCCTGTTTATTCTATTATGGAACTTTGGTCTTTCTACTTTTCCTATTTGAATATTATGGTTAGTGGCGCATTCAGCCTGTGATTATGGTGTGGACTGAAACCATGTTTTTGCAATAATTGAAGGAAAAAAAAGGAACGAACGAAGGGGATTAAAGGAGGAGAGAGGGAGAGAGGGAAGTATAGTTATCCTCTTAGGATTATACCTATGAAATATATGAAATCTGTTCTATATAAATTACAAAAATTTTAAAATGTAGAAAGCTAAAGGAAAAGAATTTAAAATACATGTGGGGCTGGTGCCATGGTGCACTAGGTTAATCCTCTGCCTGCGGCGCTAGCATACAATATGGGCACTGGTTCTTGTCCTGATTGCTCCTCTTCCAGTCTAACTCTCTGCTATGGCCTGGGATAACATTAGAAGATGGCCCAAGTGCTTGGGTCCCTGCACCTGCATGGGAGACCAGGAAGAAGCACCTGGCTCCTGGCTTTGGATCGGTGCAATGCCAGCCGTTGAGGCCATTTGGGGAGTGAACCAACGGAAGGAAGACCTTTCTCTCTCTCTCTCTCTCTCTCTCTCTCTCTCTCTCTCTCTCCATCTGTAACTCTACCTGTCAAATAAATAAATAAAATCTTAAAAAAAAAATAAAGTACATGTGGTCCCATGTCTACCTACCAGCCCACAAAAAACAGTGTTCCAGGAACAAAACAAAAACATAAAACACACAAACACATATCATCTGTTTATTCTGATCATCCAGGACAAAATAAATACATGTATTACTCTTCTTCAGTATCTCTGGAATACATCCTTTCTTCTATTTGCTCAGAATAAGCATTAGACAGATACACATAAAGACTAGATTGTAGATTGTACTCATGTATACATGAGTAAGTATACCGTAAGGTTGCTGTGTTAGCATTTAGAAATTAACTGCACAATTCACATGGAAACATTTTTAATAGAATTTCAAAATTATCTTTAGAGCATATTTATTACCATTTTTACTTTATCTATGAATTTTACTTGATTTGTCTAAAATACTTAATATTAGTTGATATGTCCATATGAGATTGCAGTACAATTTTCATTGGCTATTTTTATTATCTTACTTTTTACTGTTTTTAAAAATATGTCAAGGCGCCATGGCTCACTTGGCTAATTCTCCACCTGCAACACCAACATCCCATATGGGTGCCAGGTTCTAGTCCCGGTTGCTCCTCTTACAGTCCAGCTATCTGCTGTGGCCCGGAAGGGCAGTGGAAGATGGCCTAGGTGCTTGGGCCCTGCACCCGCATAGGAGACTAGGAGGAAGCACTTGGCTCCTGACTTTGGATCAGCACAGCACCAGCCATAACGGTCATTTGGGGAGTGAACCAATGAAAGGAAGACCTTTCTCTCTGTCTCACTCTCTCTCTATCTCTGTCTGTAACTCTACCTGTCAAATTAAAAAAAAAAAGTTTCATCTATGATGTGTTTCTATGGTAGTTTGATATGTACCTTTAGCTTGATATTCTGGTTTGATCAACTATATCATTGCTTAATATGGATAATGACTTATCAACCTCCAATTATTTTTCTTTGAAAAATAGAATTTCAAGTTAGTGATGTCTTGATCAGTAATCATTTTTGTACTAATGCCCCTAAAACTATACACTTAGTGTTTGACAATGATTGAACATTTTAACAATGTCTATTGGGTCTCAGATCTTTACTACTGAGTCCTTTCTTACATACTTCTTTTTTTCTCTCATTTTTTAAAATTGTATTTGTTTATTTGAGATGCAGAGTTACAGACAGAAAGAGGATAGACAGAGAGGAATATCTTCCATCTGCTGTTTCACTCCCCAGCAAAAGCCAGAGCTGAACCAATCATAAGGCAGGAGCCAAGAGCCTCCTCCAGATCTCCCACACACTGCAGATGCCCAAGTACTAGGGCCTTCTTCCACTGCCTTTCTAGGCCGCAAGCAAGAAGTTGGATCAGAAGAGGAGTCTTCGAATAGGAACCATGTTGGCACTTTAGGCAAAGGCTTAGCCTACTACTTTTACATATACTTAAGATAAATTTACATATGCAAATAGTTCATTTATGAATTCTACATTAAAACTAATAATTTGAATACATTTCATGATGAAATAGGATCATTTAAGAATTAATGTTTTACTTTCATGATTGGAAAACTATTTTAACATTTTAACTGTGAAAGAATCTATCAATTTTTTTTATTTTTTATTTTTTATACTTATTTATTTTACAGATAGAATTAGACAGAGAGAGAAAGAGACAGAGAGAAAGTTTCCCTTCTGTTGGTTCACTCCACAAATGGCCACTAGGTCGGAGCTACACTGATCTGAATCCAAGAGCCAGGTGCTTCTTCCAGGTCTCGCACGCGGGTGCAGGCGTCCAAGCATTTGGGCCATCCTCCACTGCCTGGGCCACAGCAGAGAGCTGGACTAGAAGAGGAGCAACCGGATTAGAGCCTGGCACCCATATGGGATGCCAGCACCACAGGTGGGAGATTAACAAAGTGAGCCACGAGGCCGGCCCCTCTATCAATTTTTAAGACTTATTTATTTATTTATTTGAAAGAGTTATAGAGAGAAAGGACAGAGGGAAATATCTTCCATCTACTGCTTTACTTCCCAGGTGACCACAATGGCCAGGGCTGTTCCAGCCTAAAGCCAGGAGCCAGGAGTTTCTTCCCAGTCACCCATGAGGGAGGCAAGGGTAAAAAGATTTGGGCCATCCTCAGCTGTTTTCTCAGCACATTAGCAGGGAGCTGGACAGGAAGCAGAGCAGCCAGAACTTGAACTGGCACGTATATGGGATTCAAGTGTCAAAGGTGTTGGTTAACTCGCTACTCCACAATGCTGCTGCCCCCAAAACAGTATTTTTTATTTGTATGTATATCATAATTAATATATATGTATCTCATAACCTAATTTTCCTTAAAGAACCCAAGGATGATACACCTTTTGTGAGTGCTTATTCATAACTATAACTTATGAGACAAAATAATATCCTCCATTTAATACACTGAAAGGAAGTGATTCTTAAGAACAAGTTTTATTATTAAGTCTCATGATACAACTCTTTAGGGACAGAGGTCATGCATGGGAAGTTAGTGCACAGTGACTTATTTAACAAGTAACACTCTTATAGGACATCAGTGATCTCCCAAGGCTCTTGACATGAGATGCCTCAGTTGTGGAAGCCTTTTGGATCCACTGGCTCGACAAGGCCATAAGCAACCTGGAAGTTCTCTTTTCCTTTCAGATAAAAGTACATCCTTCTTTGGTGGCCACTTATTTTCACTGATGTCTTACCCACAAGTGTCCTTTATATAGGACATTTTTTGCCACAGTGTCTTGGCTTTCCATGCCTGAAATGCTCCCCTGTGCTTTCTAGCCAGACTGGAATGCCTTAAGGGCTGATCTGAGGTCAGAGTGCTACTTAAAGCGATGTCATTCTATGAGTCTTCTGTGTGTACTGCTTCCCATGTTGGAGCCTTCACTCCTTTTTAATTCTATTATTGTTTCTAAACACTTAGTCCTATTTATATGATCACTTTAACATTGGATCTTATCTATATGGTCACCTTACCACTTATTCATATTCCTTTGATCTTTATAACACTTAAGCTGCTATTTTTATCAGACAGCATAAGGGATTTGGGAGTCCTATGGCTAGTTGCTAAGCAGTATCCTTAGAAGTAAGTCTGTAGGAATGTATGTAGGACTACACTGCTTAGAGTTATGAACTTCATACATTTCACAATTACAACTTTAGGATTTTGGTAATTCTTCCAACAGTGCCTATACCTCCATCCACACACCGTCTCCTTCCCTCTTCCCTTTCTTATTCTCATTCTTATTCTTTACTAAGAAATACTTTCAATTAACTTTATACATATATGATTAATTTTATGTTAGGTATAGAGTTCAATAAATCATATGAAAGAGAAAAATATATGAAAAATATTATAAAGGAAAAGATAAAACAAAAAATATAGAATAAAAAGCTGTTCATCAACAGTCAAGAGAAGGTCTGTTCAAAATTATTGCTTCTCAAAGTATCTATTTCATTTCTACATGTTGCCTTTTAGGTGCTCTGTTAGTTATCATAGGGTCAGGGAGAACATATAGAATTTGTCCCTATGAGACTGGCTTGTTGCAAATGACTAGACTTCACTTTTTTTTTTTTACTGCTGTGTAGTATTCCATGGTATACATATCCTATAATTTCCAATCTTTAGATGATGGGCATTTGGGTTGATTCCATGTCTTTGCTATCATGAACAGAGCTGCAATAAACTTGAAGGTACAGATAGTTCTTTCATATGATGATTTCATTACCCTTTGCTAGATTCCCAGGAGTTGGATGGCTGGGTCATATTGTAGGTCTATACTCAGATCTCAAAATAGTATTTTTTAGAAAAACATATAAAATACTTTAGGAGAAAGCTGGGGAAAATTGAATACATTGACAGAAATATTATTCTTCACATAGATTATGCCCTGTTAATAAATAATTATCTAAATTTTTGACAGGCAGAGTTAGACAGTCAGAGAGAGAGAGAGAAAGGTCTTCCTTCCATTGGTTCACCCCCAAAATGGCCGCTACAGCTGGAGCACTGCGCCGATCCGAAGCCAGGAGCCAGGTGCTTCCTCCTGGTCTCCCATGTGGGTGCAAGGCCCAAGCACTTGAGCCATCCTCCACTGAACTCCCGAGCCACAGCATGAAGCTGGACTGGAAGAGGAGCAACCAGGACAGAATCCAATGCCCCAATATGAACTAGAAGCTGGTGTCCTGGCACCGCAAGCAGAGGATTTCCCAAGTGATCCACGGGGCTGGCCCTAAACATTTAATATATCGAGAACTCATTTCACCACCTTAATTAGTTTTTTTTTATAACTTTTATTTAATGAATATAAATTTCCAAAGTACGACTTATGGATTACAATGGCTTCCCCCCCATAACGTCCCTCCCACCCGCAACCCTCCCCTTTCCCACTCCCTCTCCCCTTCCATTCACATCAAGATTCATTTTCGATTATCTTAATAAACAGAAGATCAGTTTAGCATACATTAAGTAAAGATTTCAACAGTTTGCTCCCACACAGAAACATAAAGTGATAAATAATAGATGATTTTTTAAATGATAATGAAATCAGATCAGACCTATTGTCATGTTTAATCCCAGTGAGAGTCAAGTTAGGAATTGATAATTTCTTCTTTTTTTTTTTTTTTTTTTACAGATCAGTTTGGAATACATTAAGTAAAGATTTCAACAGTTTGCACCCCCATAGAAACACAAAGTGAAATATACTGTTTGAGTACTCGTTATAGCATTAAGTCTCAATGTACAGCACATTAAGGACAGAGATCCTACATGAGGAGTAAGTGCACAGTGACTCCTGTTGTTGACTTTACAAATTGACACTCCTGTTTATGGCATTAGTAATCTCCCTATGTTCCTGTCATGAGTTTCCAAGGCTATGGAAGCCTTTTGAGTTCTCCGACTCTTATCTTGTTTAGACAAGGTCATAGTCAAAGTGGAGGTTCTCTCCTCCCTTCAGAGAAAGGTACCTCCTTCTTTGAAGACCTGTTCTTTCCACTGGGATCTCACTCACAGAGATCTTTCATATAGTTGTTGTTGTTGTTGTGGTTTTTTTTTTTTTTTCTTTGCCAGAGTGTCTTGGCTTCCCATGCCTGAAATACTCTCATGGGCTTTTCAGCCAGATTGGAATGCCTTTAGGGCTGATTCTGAGGCCAGAGTGCTGTTTAGGACATCTGCCATTCTATGAGTCTGCTGAGTATCTCGCTTCCCATGTTGGATCACTCTCCCCTTTATTTATTCTATCGGTTAGTATTAGCAGGTACTAGACTTGTTTATGTGCTCCCTTTGACTCTTAGTCCTTTCATTATGATCAATTGTGAACTGAAATTGATCACTTGGACTAGTGAGATGGCATTGGTACATGCCACCTTGATGGGATTGAATTGGAATCCCCTGGTATGTTTCTAACTACCATTTGGGGCAAGTCAGCTTGAGCATGTCCCAAATTGTACATCTCTTCCCTCTCTTATTCCCACTCTTATGTTTAACAGGGATCACATTTCAGTTAAATTTCAACACTTAAGAATAACTGTGTATTAATTATAGAATTAAACCAGTCATATTAAGTAGACAGACAAAAAACTACTAAGAGGGATAATGTATTAAGTTGTTCATTAACAGTCAGGGCTATGCTGATCAAGTCACCGTTTCTCATAGTGTCCATTTCACTTCAACAGGTTTCCTTTTTGGTGTTCAGTCAGTTGTCACCGATAAGGGAGAACATATGGTATTTGTCCCTTTGGGACTGGCTTATTTCACTCAGCATGATGTGTTCCAGATTCCTCCATTTTGTTGCAAATGACTGGATTTCATTGTTTCTTACTGCTGTAAAGTATTCTAAAGAGTATATATCCCATAATTTCTTTATCCAGTCTACCGTTGATGGGCATTTAGGTTGGTTCCAGGTCTTGGCTACTGTGAATTGTGCTGCAATAAACATTAGGGTGCAGACCGCTTTTTTGTTTGTCAATTTAAAATCCTTTGGGTAAATTCCAAGGAGTGGGATGGCTGGGTCGAATGGTAGGGTTATATTCAGGTTTCTGAGAAATCTCCAGACTGACTTCCATAGTGGCTTGACCAGTTTGCATTCCCACCAACAGTGGGTTAGTCTCCCTTTTTCCCGACATCCTCGCCTGCATCTGTTGTTGGTAGATTTCTGAATATGAGCCATTCTAACTGGGGTGAGGTGAAACCTCATTGTGGTTTTGATTTGCATTTCCCTGATTGCTAGTGATCTTGATCAATTTTCATGTGCCTGTTGGCCATTTGGATTTCCTCTTTTGATAAATGTCTATTGTGGTCCTTGGCCCATCTCTTAAGTGGGTTGTTGGTTTTGTTTTTGTGGAGTTTCTTGATCTCTTTTAGATACTGGTTATTAACTCTTTATCTGTTGCATAGTTTGCAAATATTTTTTCCCATTCTGTCGGTTGTCTCTTCACTCTCCTGACTGTTTCTTTTGCAGTACAGAAACTTCTCAATTTGAGGCAATCCCAATAGTTGATTTTGGCTTTGACTGCCTGTGCCTCCCGGGTCTTTTCCAGAAACTCTTTGCCTGTGCCAATATCTTGAAGGGTTTCTCCAATGTTCTCTAGTAACTTGATGGTGTCAGGTCATAGATTTAGGTCTTTAATCCATGTTGAGTGGATTTTTGTGTAAGGTGTAAGGTAGGGGTCTTGCTTCATGCTTCTGCACGTGGAAATCCAGTTTTCCCAGCACCATTTATTGAATAGACAGTCCTTGCTCCAGGAATTGGTTTTAGATCCTTGATCAAATATGAGTTGGCTGTAGATGTTTGGGTTGATTTCTGGTGTTTCAATTCTGTTCCATTGGTCTATCCATCTGTTTCTGTACCAGTACCATGCTGTTTTGATTACAACTGCCCTGTAGTATGTCCTGAAATCTGGTGTTGTGATGCCTCCGGCTTTGTTTTTGTTTTACAAAATTGCTTTAGCTATTCGAGGTCTCTTGTGTCTCCATATAAATTTCAGCATCATTTTTTCTGGATCTGAGAAGAATGTCTTTGGTATCCTGATAGGAATTGCATTGAATCTATAAATTGCTTTTGCGAGAATGGACATTTTGATGATGTTGATTCTTCCAATCCATGAGCATGGAAGATTTTTCCATTTCTTGGTATCCTCTTCTATTTCTTTCTTTAAGATTTTGTAATTCTCATCGTAGAGATCTTTAACGTCCTTGGTTAAGTTTATTCCAAGGTATTTGATTGTTTTTGTAGCTATTGTGAATGGGATTGATCTTAGCAGTTCTTTCTCAGTCATGGCATTTCCTGTGTATACAAAGGCTGTTGATTTTTGTGCATTGATTTTATATCCTGCCACTTTGCCAAACTCCTCTATGAGTTCCAATAGTCTCTTAGTAGAGTTCTTTGGATCCTCTAAGTAAAGAATCATATCGTCTGCAAAGAGGGATAGTTTGACTTCTCCCTTCTCAATTTGTATTCCTTTAATTTCTTTTTCTTGTCTGATGGCTCTGGCTAAAACTTCCAGAACTATGTTAAATAGCAGTGGTGAGAGTGGGCATCCCTGTCTGGTGCCAGATCTCAGTGGAAGTGCTTCCAACTTTTCCCCATTCAATAGGATGCTGGCCGTGGGTTTTTCATAAATTGCTTTGATTATATTGAGGAATGTTCCTTCTATACCCAATTTGCTTAGAGTTTTCATCATGAAAGGGTGTTGAATTTTATCGAATGCTTTCTCTGCAGCAATTGAGATAATCATATGGTTTTTCTTTTGCAGTCTGTTAATGCACCACCTTAATTTGTTAATAAATATTAAATAAACCCCATATAAAGAAAACTTTGGAAATATGAAAATAGTAGCACTTTACTTTTCTTCTAAATATTTCCTCAATATTTAAAGTAAATTTTATGACAATGAGTACAAACAAGTAAGTACCAATGAAGAGTCTGAGACTATATGAATGCATAAAATTATTATGCTTGAAATAACAAAGAAAACAAAACAATAGCCATTCCGAATTTTTATTATCAATATGATATAATTTATATTGAATTATAAATACAATGAAAGTGAAAAGTTATTAAAATAACTAAAAATAAAATTTTATTACTAATTATATGCAATAAATGTGTAAAAATAGAATATTCAAAAGTATAATTTATAGAAATACTGATCTTTGAAAAATCAAAAAAATATAAATATGATTATAAAAATTAGAAATCAGTAACTAGATAGATTGAACTTTATGTGTTATTAATTAAATGTACCCATGGAAGTAATCATTGATATTAAGCAAAAGAGAAAATATTTTTAACTCAGGATAATTAAGCAGAATAGATTTCTTTTTATCAGAATCCACTAAAACAGGTAATAGATGATAGTCTGAACAAAATTACCCAAACATACATGTGGTATATATATATATGTATATACAACATATATTTTCCTAAATAATAAGTTTTATCCATGTGACAATATACATAATGCTGTTGTCAAAACCAAACTGCATTTAAAAGAGATTTTTCAATATTAAAATAAAAGTGATGAAGTTAACTTTACTTCATATACACTTTTAGAACTTGTAGAACAGAAAAATAATCTTCAGAGATACTGAAAAATTAAAATATTAAGATGAATACATATGAGAATAAATAGACATAGGGATAAGTCTTTAGTCTTAAGTGGAGAAAACTGACTCCCTTGACTAGATTAATGAGAAAATGTATAGGGTTATAGAAAATGAAGTTCAGACACAGGGTTCCTCCTTGTCTGGTGTAGTCAAGTATTGTAGCATGGTATTGGCTCTGCCTTTTTCCATTTTTTACATTCTGTCAAGGCAAGCTCTACTGTGTGTGCACTGTGGCTGTAACATTCGTAGGACATTCAAATGTGTATTTTTTGTCTTTTCTGAGGCATAGTCCCAGAGACAGGTCCTCAGTATATACTTTTAGGTTGATTACATACCCCATCTAGACTCAGTCAATGAGTGGAAAAGATGATTGTTTAGATAAATCAGAACCCAAAGTCTCTGGAAAAAAGGTCAGAAGGACCTCCCTTCAAGCAGAGAGCTGTTAAAAGAAGGCTGTACTTCATATAGTATTCACAGCTTCTGCCAAAATAAGAGCATGATAAATGCTAAAACTAAATTCTATTTATTTGCAAAAGATTTGTAATTTCTAAGCACACATCAAGTTCAATATGACAACTGCATATTATGGATGAATGTATAATATAGAAGAAATAAAACATTAGCATCTACATGGCTTGAATGAAGTGCATGACATGGATAAATTAAAAAAAATTCTAACACAGAATAATAATATTTAAACAAGGTAAAAGCTTCCCAAAAGTATTTCTGAAACAGTACTTGACTTTTTTAGATAAATGTTCATTCAGTTTCAGAATTAAGGAAAAAATTGAAAACATCCTGATTACTTTTCAAAATCAGCATCTTATATCAAACACATTACATGGGTTTTTAAAAAGTAAAAAAAATTCTGGAGCAAATTTATCTGCTGAGTATTGATGCATCTAAACTATTAGACTCCTTTAAGATACAAATTTATTTCTCTCTTTTATAAATGAAGTCCGAATCTGGACAAGTTTGGGTTCTTTAGGTCAACTGTACAAACACAGGGGTTCCAGATCCATGACACCTTTTTCCCCACTCTCCCAGTGGGAAGCTTCCTCCTGAGATTGTCATCTGGAATGACTGTTGGAATTCCAGCCACAGCAGGCAAATTCCAAGTTGAAAAAAGAAAACAGAGGAAGAACAAAAACATCTCCTAGGTAACTGGTATCAATTTATGAAGTTTTCATACAAGTTACTCACACTGCTTTTTGTGACAAATAAGCATATTTTTTACACAGCCCATATATACTTATGAAAATATGAATAGGGTAATGGTTTAGCTCGGCATACTGCTATTCAAAGAAATGAAGGCTCTGAGACAAAGCAAGCGTGGGTGTCTCTGTCATGCTGGTGACAGAAAACTAACAGATCCAATGCACAAATGCAATAAAAGAAAATTAAAACATGATAGAAATGGCTATTCCCCATCTCAAAGAGGGCTTAATATTCTGAAGTTTATAGTATTCATTACATTATAAATCAAAGGAGAAAGGTTATTTCAATAGATTGCAAAATTTGATTTGTCAAAGTTAAACATTAATTACAGAAAAAAAAGTACTACTTAGCATGATGAATAAAACTCTGGAAACAAACAACTAATGCTATATTTACAGGAAAAAAATTAGGGTCATTTATCTATGTCTGACAAAATTCAAAGATATCTACTTTGACTAATACTACTTATCGTTCTTGTTAAGTTGCTTTTTTCACTTAATAATTCTTCAATTTTTTCTTAGTATGATTTCAAATAAGAGAATTATAAAGGAGTATGTGCAATTAGGGAAAAAAAACTTTCATGGAATTCTTGTGTATTTCTACCAAAATATCCCTCTACTGTAGGAGCACTGCTTGAGATAATTATTTTTAAAAACAGAAAGGGAGCCACAATCATCCTTAGTATCATGGAAATATTTCCCTTGGGAAAATAAACAAAAGACAAACTGCAGCAAAAAAACAGTCTATAGTTATTGTGTAGACAGAAATCATTACTCCTTTACATCCAGAATGATAATGAACTGAATAACAATTACACAAAAAATACCTATGGAAATAAAGCATCTACATTTCATTTTAGCCCAAAGGTCAAGAAGTGGTGGAAAACAAAACATCTGAAAATAAACCTGACCAAAGAATGCAAAACTTTAGGAACAAATCTGTACATTTTAATGAAGGAGTTGAAAGAGGGTTAAAAAAAAAGGGTAAAGAGTAGCATTTTCTTGGCTGGGGAGGATTAGGTAATTCTCTGATCAACTGTGTTAATTCATTTTCATTATTTATACTAAAACATCCATGATTAGCTTATTAAAAAAAAGTCTTATTTCAGCTTACAGTTTGGAGGTTACAGTTCAGGACCAGGTGGCCAGTTTGTGTCTAGTAGAACTTGTCATGGTGGATGAGATTCAAGGAACATCAAAACAGAGGCAACATCAAACTTGAATTCAAGTAATAATCAAATTTGTCACAATAACTACCCCCTAAAGGCCTGCCCCCAATAACCTAAACACCTCCTGGAGACCTGCCTCTCAAAACTCCATCAACCATTGTAACATTAAGGCATCAGAAATTAAACATATTGTATGAGTTTTGGGGAGACAAATCCTACTCAACTCTTAACACCAATTATTTAATGACCTTCTATTATTTGTTTGGCCCAGTTTTAGCCACTGGACACGCAGTAGACACCATGAGATTTAACATTATATTCCCTTTGAAGAATACTATCAAGCAGTTCTGATAAAACTTTTCAAATCAGAATATTAATTAATAATAAAATCCTGCTTATTAAAAAATACTAGTTGGCAAATTGAATATGAATGATCAGAAAAATTTTTACTGAGAGAATTCTAAAGTTGAGAGCAGAATACTCAGTAGAAAAAAATGTTAATATATGCTTTAAGTACATTCCAGTATAAGAGATATCAAGCACAAACATTCTCAAACTCAGACAAGTTGAGTTCAAAGAAAAGAGCAATATTATTTTCAAGGAAATATACAAGAAAAAAAGATTTATGAAGTTATGAAGATAAAAAGCTAAAAAGTGTTCAAGAGAACAAAAATAAACAAAATCTGAATCAATAGTTATTGAGGATTTCAGAAAGGGAATTTAAAATAGTTATGATTAATATGTTTAATATCCACTAATAAACATAGAAACCATTATAAACAACTGTGAAATTCCAATATAAAGTAACATTAACAAAGACTCAACTCCCCCCCAAAAAAGAACATCATTAGAGATTAATATTCCCTTAAGTTAACTCATCAGCAGAGTTTCCACATTGGAGGTAGAATTAATTGTAACAAAAATCTCACCAGAATCTTACATAGAAATTAATGTGTGGTTCAAAAATTAAATGGCATATCTAAGGAAATAGACTAGCTAAATAATTTTGAATAAATAGAAACAAAGTTAAGTACTTAACATATCAGATTTGAAGATTTAGTATAAAGGTATTAACAAAATATTTAGTTGATAAATTTATACTCCTATAAATTGATAGAACAAAATTGAGAACCCAGCAATACACAAATATATAGTTGATGCACTTTTAATAAAGTACCAAGTAATTCAATGGAGAGTATTCTTATTAATAAGCAGAAATGGGAGATCTGTGTAAAAATGAACTTCAGTAGCTCACATAAAAACCAAAAATAACTCAAATTCATCATAGAACTTCTGGATAAGTTTTAGGAAATAAGGTTCAGAACCAGGTGTTAAATAAAAATTTCTTGTAGAATACCACTCACATGAGTCATAAGAGATAAAATATCTAAACAGGGTTTCCTCCAAATGAACAACTTTTGTTCTTAGAAATTACTATAAAGAAAATGAATGGATGATTCACTGACTGGGAGGGAATGTTTGCAAATGATATGTTTTATTCAGAATATAATAGGAGATCTTTCAACTCAATAAGAAAACAAATAATAAAATTTAAAAGAGGAAAGGAGTAAGAGGTTTGAAGAAATAGTTCACCAAGTAAAAAATTAAAACTAATACATGAAGATATTCAATATCCTTACTTTCCAATAAGCACAAAATGCAATGATAAAATTTCACAACAGACTTATTAAAATGACTAAAATAAGGTAGAAAAACTGACAATATCGAGTGTTGGTGATGATATTGAACAACTGAATTACTCAGTTATTATTGATGAGAATGCAAAATTTGTATCAGAAAAACAGCATGGCAATTTCTTGTGTGAATTTATAGTCACCTATCATATACAGGCTATATGGCATATAACAAAAGTCTTAAATATTCAATTGGCAAATTAAAGTTGCATTTGCACAAAAACTTATGTGATATTTTAATGTTAGTTTTTATTTGTTACAGATAAAAATTAGGAAAATTCAAATACTCATAAACTGATCAATGGCTAAGCAAACCGATATATTCATGTACTGGGTTCCTCAGTATTGAAAAATCTAAAATAATTCTGCTAAGAGAAAAAGCCTGACACAAAACCTCAGGTTACAATTCATTTATAAGGCATTCTTATACAGACAAAGCTATTTGAACAAAAACCAGATTAGTGGTTTACAGAGGCCAGAGGTCTGGTGAAAAGATTGGCAAAGGACACAAGGGAAGTGTTTAGGGCAATGGAAAGCTATATCTTCACTATAGTAACAGCTAATGAGCTATATACATATTTTATCAAAACTCACAGCACTGAACTAAGAAAATGAATTTTACTACCGGCATAATTCATATACTTGACCTAGAAGCAAAGCAAAAACCAACCACAGGGTTCTATTTATTCTAAATAGACATTTGTCTCCTGGACAAACATGACCCAAATACAAGGTACATCTCTCTTGCAGATTCAAATTATTCCTCATTTGGCTCAGAAATTTCTTTCTTGTGTATGCATTTAGGAAGTCGATGTTCAGATTTTGCTTTGTTTTGCATTTGTCTGAAGCTACCAGTACTAGAAGCAAAAGTTGAACATGTTTGTACTATGTTCTCACATTAAATAAGCAAGCATTTTATGTACATATAAAACATTGCCATTAGCCAAACCAAATCATATAGAAAGAGCCTGGAGAAGACCTAGAAATGCCTATAGACATGAAGTTTTCCTCAATCATATTTTTTATTTGTTGTACATGGTTGAAATGAAACTATCTTTTGGTAACTCAGGAGGAGTCTGATGGGATCTATTTGCTAACATGCTGGAACATTATTAAGATTTCAGAAATAAGTGCACCTGCAAATCAATTAGCACTGGCAGAGTCACTGTTAGAAGTGGATTCCACGTATAACACAAAATACATTTGTATTTTGATCTGCTTATTTTTACCACTCTATTAGAATGCAGTATGATGTTTTGTAATAAAAGTCAAAACATGAAGAAGAAATGTTAAGAGGCAATGCTGTTTTACTTCTATAATCAAGTCTCAATTTGTATCGCCTATTACATATGTAATTTCTACTTTCTATGTATTTTCATAAATAAAACAAATTATGCATTGAAATCCTCTCTGTGTCAGTGTGGTAGGCCCTAGAAACAACAACAAAAAAGATTTTGTAAAAAGGAAAAAAAATTCCAACTGTTGAAGAGCTTAAAATACCATGAAGAAATCTCCAAACACATGAATAACTATAAAACAATATGAACAATGATATGATAGAGAGAAGAACAGTATAAGAACTTTGCCTAAAATGCTTGAATAAAACGCAAGCGTTTTGCTAAATATTAATGAAGAATACTTTTCCTTGGCATACAGTTACTCCTCATTTATCCCTTGAGTGACATGTGGAAGAGATTGTCCAATCCCAAAGAATCCTCTGAGACAGCACAAACTAAAGTGTTTGACGACATTAAGGTACTTCTTACTCATGGAACAAAAGTTTTATTAAATGCCTCATTGATTCCACCAAATCCAATGTTTACATGCTATGTTTGCACATATTTTCTAATATTATCACTCAGCACCCAAGGCTAATTAGTCTTTTGATTGTGATTTGTACAGAGATTGAAAATGACAACTTGCAGTCAAGTTAGAAACGGGGTGAATAAGACTGTCCTTCCTAGCTTTTGTTTATTTATTGTTTGTGAGCATAAACACTGAATCAGGCAGAGAGTGATGTGTCCGAGACCTGCCTCACTTCAGTTACAACAGATTATTGAATATTTGTCACCTGACTTGTGTGCTATCTTGCTGGCAGCACAGGACAGGGAACATTTTAGAAAGGCAAAGCTGATGTAGATTGAACTAGCTTTAGGGATGTTTTATAACAGAAATCTCTTCAATAGTGTACTTTCTACTTAATGAGAGACTTCCCATTATGAAAATGAATCCAAATTGAATGTAAATACACGAACAAAGCTCTTCCCAATTATATTATTTTCATGGAAAACCTTCAAATGCCACTTATGGAAGCCACATGTAAGAAAATAGGAAGATTATTCCAAGGCATGCAAAGCACTTTGAACTCTGTAATAAGATGACTTAACTGTAAGAAAATAAACAACATCTCCAAGTCAAACAATTTTAAAAATCTCTTTAGACATCCCTATTTATATTCCTTACATGCATTTTACATGTATATGCATATAAATATTTGCACTATATATTATACATAAAATTTAAATTTTATGTAGTAGACTTGAATGATCCTTATTTTGAAACAACTTCTAGGAGATAAGAACACATACTGAATTTTTTATGGCAGGCATCTGCAAACTTAGATTCTGAGGCCAAACCTGGAGGTGGCTTATTTATGTATAGCACTCAACTAAGAATTTTTTAAATTTCTTTTTAAAGGATTTTAAGGAAGCCAAACAAAAACAAGTGCAAAAATATACAAAACAAAGGGAAATATATGATGTGGACTTGTAAAGCCTAAAACATTTACTTGGTAGCCCTTTTCAGAAAAAATTTGCCACTCTCTAAGGAGGCCAATGGAAGTAGAAGAATAGCAATTAACTATATAACTATCAAGGGTAGGTTTTTTTAAGTACAATAGAAGACTCAGTAGCTAATCAAGCAATTGCAGAATTGTTTGTTAAGGAGATAAGTTTATTTACTCTAAACTAACCCTTTTCTGAGAGGTAATATTTTCAGATTTGCTAACTCAATTAGGTTTAAGTCAGATTCTAGGCCTTGGTTGTCATTATATCTATAAACTCAACAACTAAATTGTCTTACATCAATTAATTCAAATGAAAGTTTGTTGATGTACAACAATGCACATGAGAACAGATGGTTGTCTGCCTTTATAGAAAGAATTTCTAGAATTTCATAAAATATAAGTTCCCCAAAGCCAGCTTATGAGTCCACTCTCTAAGGAATAAATCAGCCAGGGTTTGGAGCTGCATTTTACCATCTATTGACCATTTGACCTTGGGCAATGCGGTAGGACATCAGTGTCCTTTAGCACTTTTCCATATCTATAATAACATATAAACATATATGTTATTGTGCTACAATAAGGATTAAATTATGTTATGACAGGAAAGCACACTCAGAAGGCTAAGTGCTCAGACACTGTTATGTTCAACAAAGAATCTCCAGACTAGGCCTTTCATTTGTGGTTATTGACTTATTGAAATCTGTCAATCAGTTGTTAGATCAGTCTAGATACTAGATCAGTCTATGAACTGGGTATATATTTGTTCCTGAAAGGACTATTGTTTCCCTATTTGCAATTAAAATGCAACTACTTTGTTTCTCTATGAAATAATATACACAACTGGTACTTGAATGTGTTGAGAAGTTACGCATTTTAAGAATCAACTGTTAGAGAGTATCACTCTCTCTGAAGAGTTAAGAAATGCCTAAACCTTCAGGCTTCATTCCATAATGTCAGAAATCATGAAACTCACCACCACTTAATGCATTTTGTTTTCCCTCTCCGTGATGTTTGGATACCCATGGTTTCCTTTTGTGATAGGCCTAAGTGCTTAAATTGTTTGACTTAGACTGTCTGTAAAGTCTCTGACAATGCATGAAAACCAGAGACTAAGACACCATTATTATCCTTTCAGAGCTTTCCAAATAATTTAATGTCTAAACGAATTAGATTGGAAAAATAAGTCAGTCTGAAGAAGTATGCTTATCTCAGATACTGTACCTCAACATGACTCATTCAGGAGAGAATTTAATAAGTTCCCAGTACCAAAGACAATGTCACCTTGTAACAAATGACCATAATTGAAACTTAGGAAAAGCTTCATAAAGAAACATGTCCTTGCTTGGCCTGATTCTGCAACGGAAGGGGAACAAGAGCACAGGGCCCTTTGTGTATTCTAGTAGAGTAAACATCATCAGTCCATTATAAAAGGGTCATAGCTCCCTGCATTTCTATGGAGTCTTGACCATTTGAAATGAGAAACCTGTCAGGTGATGTTGAGTATTCTGAATTTCAAACTCTATTAGATTTCCAGGGGAGTGAAGTAATAAGTAGTTTTAAGTTCAGCAGTGCAAAGCAGCGCCACGTGGCTTAGATTCTGTTAACATGAGAGTGATCTGGTTAGATGGAATGCTCCCTGGGATGAAATTTTAGTTTTCCCTTTTGGAGTTGAAAATAAAAATAATGCCATTTTCTGTTTCACTGAGGTGCTCTTTTGTAGGTTTTTCTGGTGAAGTTACAATAAACCCATATGGATGAAATAAACAAGTTTCCCATTCAGATCCCCTGTGTATAATCCACATCAACCTAATGTTTCCAATTGACTTAAAATAAAACTCAGATGCTTGAAATGTATAACCATGGGAAGAAAGGAAATGGGAAAAGCTTACAGACTGCACAGAAGACACAAGAAAACACGTAAAATGTGCACTGCATTTTCACACTTTATGACGACTTGTGGTCAAATAATATCTTAATTCTGTGCGTTGAAATCTGGTGGCTAAAGCAATATGCCTTGGACTACATGTATTCCCTGGAGAAAATAAACAAAATTTGATTAAACATCTAGCCTTGGTTTTCCCTGAAATATTGAAAATCCATAAAATAGTATAAGAATCATAGAGTTTGGGAACAGGAAGAGACAGAGATGATCTAAACTGTCTCCAACATATTACAAAAAGAAGTCAAGACAGAGAGCCCTCAGGGACTCTGGTTTGCGAAGTTGTTTCTGAAGATGTTTTCTCTTTTATAAGGGAGGAAAAGATTTTCTTCCTTCTTATTCAGGTTCCTGGCTGGGTCTGAAAAGAAAACTCACAAAGATACATTAACAGAAAAGAAGCATAAAAATTCATTTCTTAAGTTTTGTGTGACCTTGGAGTCATAAGGAAATGAAGACCCAGTGAACAGGTAAACCTGTGTACTTTTTGAGAGAAGTTTGATAAGGGAGATAGTTGTGGAAGATGATGATGGATAAAGCAGAATGATCTGATAGTAATAAACTGGAGGAAACATAGCAGGTCTTGTTTGCTCAGATTCTTCTCTGTGACCGAGCATCTTCAGAGAAAAGGATTTTTTTTTCTCCAGGTAAAAGACAGGCACACTCAACTGAATGTCTTATGCCTTGCTTAAGGGAAAGGACAAACAAGCCCTCCTGTGTTTTAAGAACCATTTCCAAGTTGGGATATGTGAGAGTGATCTCCCCGTTTCTACTGTTTTCTCAAACTTCAGGGTGTCAAACTTTGGGGTAGTGATTTAGAACTCCATAAATTTCAAACACGCATAATGATTTTTCATATCTTAATAAAATATAGGTATTTGCATTATGATTCAACAGGCTAATTTTATAATTTCATCTTAACTTTGAAATGCAGTACATAAATTTCACATTGTGCTTCATTAATCTTTTGTTGCACTTGAGTAAAATTAATGGATACTGATGACCCCATTAATTAACTTATCAAATTACATACTCAGGCAGGTGGGATTGCATTTCAATTGTGTTCTGAGTGTGCAAAATTGAGAAATATATACATTACTGTTACATAAAATAAATTCGTAGCTTTGTTTACTATTCTGCTGAATCTTTAAACACAACTTGTTTCTTGGGAAAAATAGTTTTTCTTATTTAAGAGGTAGAGACACAGAAAGAATCCCATCAGTCCACTCCCTAAATGCTTCTAATGGCAAAGACTCAACTACTTGAGCCATAAATAGCAGCCTCCCAGGGTGTACATTAGCAAAAAAAAAAATGGAATCAAGAGCAGAGAGGACAGGAAACCAGTTACTCTGATCTGGGATGCACATGTCCTCCCTGGCTTCTTTTTTTTTTTTTTTTAACATTTATTTAATTTATTTGAAAACCAGAATTACTGAGAGGTGGAGAGACAGAGAGATGTCTTTCATCCATTGATTCACTCCCCAAATGGCTGAAAGAGCCAGGGCTGAACCAGATCAAAGCCAGGAGGCAAGAGATGCTTCTGGGTCTCCCACATGAGTGTAGGGGCCCATAAATTTGGTTCATCTTCCACACATTTGGTCCATCTTCCACTGTATTCCCAGGCGCATTAACAGGAAGCTGGATAGGAAGTAGAGGACACATGCTGGTGCGCATATGGAATAATGGCCCTGTAGGCAACAGCTTAACCCACTATTTCACAATGCCAGCCTTGGCTTCTTAACTTCTAAGCCAAATACCTGCCCCTTCTTAAATGCTTAAAGTAAACAAGTACACTGAAAACATACACTCTTTGGGGCTGGTGCAGTGGCGTAGTAGGTAAAGCCATTGCCTGCTGTGCCAGCATCCCAATATATGGGCACAGGTTCAAGTTCTGGCTGCTCCACTTCTGATCTAGCTCTCTGCTATGGCCTGGGAAGGGAGTAAAGGATGGCCCACATTTTTGGGCTCCTGCACCAGCATAGGAGACCCAGAAGAAGCTCCAGGCTCCTGGACTCAGATTGGCCCATCTCGGCTATTGTGGCCATCTAGGTAGTGAACCAGCAGACGGAAGACCTTTCTTTCTCTCTCCCTCTCTCTCTCTCTCTGCCTCTGCCTCTCCGTAAGTCAGCCTTTCAAATAAATAAATAAATCTTTAAAAAAGAAAGCATATACTCCAGATGAGGTTGGAATATTCTAATAAATCAGTGCTTTTGGATTGGTTTACTATGTTGTTCAAAGTTTTCATCGAAGTTTTCTTGACTTTACAAATGATATTTTTTATTCTAGATAATAAAGGAATAGTTACAATTGCTTCAAGTCAAGAAAGACAACACCATCATTCTTATGGTTAACAACTGAAAAAGGGAAGTCTCAAAAATGATTTCACAATTTCATTCTCCACAATGAGTTATCCATGAGATCCAGAGAGAGTATGTATGCTTGGAATACTGGCATGTGCTAGCTGCTCTAGCATCCAGGTCATTTTCTCTTTCTGACAAATATGTAAATCTTTTTAATTAATAGTTAAGGATGAGGAACAGTGTGGTGGTGTCAGGTGAAGCCACTGTCCGCAATGCCAACACCCATATAGGTACTGGATCCTGTCCCTGCTGCTCCATCTCTGAAACAGCTCCTTGTTAATGGCTTGAGAAAAGCAACAGAAGATGTCTTTCATGATGGCTTCTTCAGGAAGAGGAAGAGGGAACATAGGTTATAACCCAGGATGGTTGTGAGTAGCCAAGCCATCACATTGTGCCTCATAGGAGCACACAGTCTCTGTGGATAGTTCTACTGCAGGTGCCCCCTGGGGCCTGTCCTTTTCTCTCCTCATGGTTTACAAGGGCATTGTGGCATTTGACTGTCTCAGAAAACACTGAACTATGTCACCAAATGACCTTCTTGGTCCCCACCAAAGCACAGTAGTTCTTCATAGCATTTTTTGAAGTTTATAGGTCAAGTGGGTGGCCAGCTCATGCTTTTTTCTTGAGCAGGAGCTGTCCATGACCCAGGATCACACCATGCTCTCAAATTCTCTTTGAACAGGGCCTCAGCTACAGCCTCAGCCTGGGTCTCAGAGAGGGTGTAGGAGTACTGGCAATCTTGAAGCAGTTTGACAACATGTATGTGGTTGAAATGCCCAGTATCGTTCAGGGGAATGTCATCCTACCTGTACTCGACAAAGGATTCATTTTGCAAGCTTCAATCAGGAATTTTACAACTTTAATGTATTTTTCAGCTGCAGAAACATGCAGAGTTATGTGGGTGTCATAGTCTTTCTCCTCCATATTCATGGCTGCCAAGGCAAGTCTTCACACAGCTAAGACATCTCTACTGTAGGCAGCAAGTAACAGGCTCACCACAGTCTTGTTCCAAATTCTAGCTACAAATCAAGTCTAACTTCCAAGCTCAGAGCCACAGGTTGTCATAGTTCTGGAAAAGGAAGAGTGACACCAACTTCTGGCAGAGGCCTTCTGGAAGGCCCCTGACGTTATCTTACTTGTTTGGCCAGAACACAGAGAAGGCAAATTGGCCAATTGGTTCATGCCACAGGAATTCAGGAGTGTGAGAGTATTGCACACTGCTTCAGCTCTCATCGCATTCTCACCTATAATAATGCAGATCCCAACATTCACAAGGATGGTTGCCACAATGCTGCTTGATTCATGGGTGACCTCCACAGAGGATCACTCCTTTCCCTTGAAATAATAGTTGATGGTATAACTCTGGTCCCCTGTTTCCTTCTCTAAAATGTGGCTTTGCTAAAACCCATGTATTCATTCCCATTTTATTCATATACTGCAACACAAAGTCAAATTTTCCATTGTGTTACCATCCATCTTGATCAGGGAGCTAACAGCTATGGCACCAGCACTGGCAATAGGGTTATAGAAGATTCCTTCCTCATTGAGGGAGAGCTTGTAGCGCAGGTAATGAGTCCTTGCCCACAAACTTGTGTGCATAGTCAATACCTGAGCTGTTTTGGCTATGGCGTAGGTGAGGGGCTTCACACAAGAATGCAGACTGAAGGGGCTCTTTCGGTGACCCACGGAGTGCTGCTGAGCACCCACAGTGTACAGGGAGATGCTCCACAGGTCTGGACTTGACTTGGAAGGCTGAGGGATGTAGGCTGCCACTCTACCACCAGTGAACTCTTTGGTATCCTCACAGATGTGATCCATATGCCCTGTGAACTCTTCAAAATGAGGAATGACCAACTTCTTTCGGAATTCTTGGGTCAGCAACACAGTGTTGCCGCTCACACACTTTCAGAAGAGCTCCCCATCCAAGAGGTCACCACTGCTGGACTCTCAGACCATATGGCACATCTGGTTCATGCAGTCAGGAGCTGGGCGGCTGATGCCTTCAGTCCAGGGACCTTCAGTGAAGTAGTGAATTTGTGAAAAGGAAATTCATTCCTGTCACTCTGCAATAGTATAGGAGAGCAGATCACCCAGTCATGACAATGTGTCAGTCTCATGCAGCGAGATCCTGGCACTACAGCTGGTAGCTGTGTAGTGTCTCCCTATCCTGCACCCCAGCCTCACTGAAATGGTGCTCTATGCCCCCACTAAGGAGAAGCCTCCAGTCGGGTGATCCTAGTCCCCACCCCCACCCCACCCCAGCTGGAAGCGATACCTTCCTCAAACTCTGCACATTCTGCAGACCCCGTCGTGAAGTGCAGGCTTCCCCTGTGACCCACGCTCTGCCTGATCCTGTTCACCCTGCTCCTTAGAACTGCAGGTGGAAGAAAGCGCATTTATTACTCCATGCCACCTTCCAGCTGAGTCTTTTCTGAAGTGGTGTCCTGGGATCTTGCAATACCAACATTATATGGAAATCACTAGCAAATCAAATTCTGAGGCCGTATCTCAGATCTACCGAATCACAAACTGATGGCCAAGTCTAGCAATCTGCCTTTAATCAGCTCTCAGGCAATTCTGATATTTGCTAATCTTAGAGAGCAATCATTCTTTTTATACTATAATGCTCGCTAATGTTGCTATAATGGAAGGTCCTGAAATAAGCAGAACTTACACTACAAAGTAAAATTAGACAATATTGAAATTCTTACATCTCATTTTAGATTAATTCCTGAAGAATCATAAAAAATTTAGTGTGACGTTCCTCAAACCTCCAATATTACTCATTTCCAATGAGCTTCAGTTGATTTTTTTAGAGTATATTTAAATATGTGCAACTGTCTGACCAGGAAGCCATCATCATCTGTTCACAAAGGTAATGATCAAGCCAATTAACAACACAGAGGATACTTTTAAATTTTAGAGTGAGTACCAGGTATGGCAATAATATCACATGATATTAATTTAGATACTTAGTGGGTTAATGAACTGAAAGCTGTGAAATTTATACAGTTAATCTGATCACATTCAAATCAAAAGAACTAAGTGTTACATAGAGGAAACATCAATGTATCCTGCTCATTCAGAGTTAACATAGTTTCTTATTTCCTTGTTTTTTAGTTTTTTATTGATTTGAAAAGTGTATAGATACAAAGATAGGGAAATATCCTGTTTCACTTGCCAAATGTTGATAATATGTATGTTTTATACATATGTGGGTTGACAGTAAGTTAAATATATTGTAAATATCTATTAGTTTTACTCAACAATTTCAAATGCTGTGCTTTTAAATATTCAGTCATGAGATTCAATTGTAGATGCCCCTACATAGTTTCATTGTGTAGAGTGTATAAAATGCAATCATTCCATTGTTGAATCCCATCAAAAATGTCCACTAAATTCTTTTTAACACTTGTAAGAAGCAGAAATGATGAAAAAATAAATAATAAATAATGAAAAAATAAAATATAATATATACAAATCCCTGCCTTCACAACTCTTGGATTTTAGTGGTGAGAATATACTCACCCTTTCTGAATATATATTATGTAGCAGACGTTGTTCTAAGCACCTCACCACTTGTGAGGTGAGAACGATTATCATACCCTCAATAACAGATAAAGAAACAGATACCTAGAAGTTTACTGTTTTCACAATTGGTAATTGGTGAAGCTGTGAATAAAACCTATTGGCAGAATGGGAATAACATTCTTTATCACTGAACTTTATTGGCTCAGTGATAAATTCAGAGATTTTTAAAATGTAATCTTGATTACATAAAATGAAATATAATGGCTCCAAATTGTTAGTAGAAAAAGAATGTTTCAGTAAAAAAAAATTAAATACTGAAGTCTTAACGTTTATTTTTTAAAATTTTTTAACTTAATGAGTATTTCCACTATCCAGTTAATAGTGGAAAATCTCTAGCGTCTAAAAGTTGTGTTTCATTTTATTTTGTTTTTTCAAGGAGGGATCTAGTAATAAAGCTATGTATATGAATAGCTTCTTTTTGTGGAGTTCATACTTGGAAGGAGAATGACTGGAGTACCAGGTCATAGGAGCAGATTGATCAGATGTTATGCATCTAGTTATTTCTTGAAGTTGATTGAGCAAAACTTAGATTTAAGTGACACATCATTTTTAAGATATTGATTAATAGTTAATGATCCTCAAGGGAAAGGTTGGAAGGAAGTGGGAGGAGATTCATAGATAAGGGTGAAGCCATAGTGTTCAAAAGCCCACACATAATCCTGTACACCCTCCTCTGGACATCTGATGATGAGGCCAATTCTTTCCCACAACCTGCATTGACTAAATAATGTCAGTGTTGGGTTTCACAGTTAAAGGAGATCTTGGATCCTACTGAATGATGAGATTGACAAGAGAAACAATGGGGATGACTCAGAAAGAGACAATAAAAACTTCTTAGAAGAATATAAGGCTGATTTATGAAGGTGGTTGGAGAAGGACAAGCTCTCAAATAAAAAAAAATAAAAGATTCCGTTTAGCAGGAAGAAAACAAGATGAAATTGAGATGCCTATTTGAACACTTCAGTAGTTATTGCTGCTCTCTATGTAATACAAAAGATGAACAGACAACGCTTTAGAGCCATATGAAAAATCTTCTTTGTGATCCCTGAGTTGCTAACATTGGCAACTCTAGCTTCCTGTTCTAAAGCTAATATGGACAGATTTCAGTTTCATTCCTCTGTTTTAAACTTTTCATTCATCTGTCTCCAGTAGCCCACCTAATATAACAACTCTAAGCAACACCCTCAACCCCTTTCTTAAGTTCTTACACAATTTGTCTCTTTGACACAGTGCATCATTGCAGAGCAGCTTATCTTGTCAGCACAGAGTCATGCAGGCATGTTTCCTCATTTATTCTCTGCTCCTAACCTTATTCCTCTTTTCTCTTTGCTGTATTCTAACCCCATGCATCTTATTTTCCACTAACTATTCCATGATTTTCTCTGTGTTCATTATTGTTCTTTCATTCACATACTTCTTAAACCAGCCTTCCCTGACAGCCATGTGCTCAGATTTGTTTATCTGCTGTACTTCCTTTCACAGTACCTTAATAATAATAGAAATGCAATACATATTTATTGAATAAATGAACAAATTCGCATGTAAACGCCCTTCCCTACACCTCCTATGGACAACTGGAGAGCATACAAAGAAACCCAGTGCAAGTGGGGAGTCTTGTTAAGTCCAGCTCCTCAAGTAAAGGAGGAAAGCAATGGCATGGAAGATAACAAGAGAAACATTTTTGTGAGTGTTTACCAAGTGCAATGTAAAGCATGTAAAGTGGCCACCTGCAGAGGAGTGCTCTGTATCCAGCTTAATGTGTTGGTTATGGAAGCCTATACAATTGCCAAGGTTCATTAACTTGAACTCTTAATATCTGTGCATTGATTTCTACCTGAATTATGCATGCATTAAAATATTAAAAACAGAAAGTAACAGCATGCTGATCTAAACAACACAGCAAGTTCATGTTAAACTAGGAAGAAATTTCCAAACTACTGACAGTGAACTCCAGATAGGCTTAGATATATTGCAGGGGATCCACAAATCTCCAAATAAACCACATTGTGTCTTTAGATTGAAAAAATTCCATGTCAACATACTACATTGTTCAAGGTTTAAGAAAATTTATACCATTGTCCTTCAGTAAAAGGAAGTTTATTTTAAATTGTCTATGGTTCATTTGTAATTTATTTTTAGAAAAACATGTCAGTAAAATACAGCTGTTATCTTTGTTTTGTTTTACAGAACAATTTGCTGTTGATATGTTAACAAGTTTTGAACTCAGGTAAGTGAAGCAGTTTTATTTACCATGCAAGACTACACAAGTCAATGTTGTCTCTGTCATCAGCGACTTCAGAGATTCTGGGTGTACTTGCACTTTTAAGTCCCAGAAGGGTAACTATATTCAGCTGCTCTACAGTTTGGGGAGCTATAATTAACACTGTTCTTTCACTAACAAAGAAAAGATAGTATATCTTTGAAAGTTCTGAAATCATTCAACATATGGCACACCTGACATGCATGTGAGGAAAAGACTGGCAAATTAAGAAACAAATGGGAAATAATTTTTTTGTTTTCAGTCCATTCTGCATGGTGGAGACAGAAAACCTGACTTCTACTCCCAATTGTGCCACTAATGAATCCTGTGATAACATGGATAAGTGAATTAAATTCTTTATGCTCAGGTTCTCCATCTGTAAAAACACATACGATGAAAAATTCAAAGGACTCAAAGAATATTTCCCCAAGATTTTCTCATGTGCCCTCGGCCACCCATTTGGCTAATCCATTGATATTACACAGCATATAGTGTTATGAGTAAAAGCTCTCCTGCCTAAACATTGTAATATAACATTGGAAAACAAATTGTGTCTCATGTTTAACTTTTAATTCTTCATAGTTCCATTTTAATGAAAACCATGCAATCCCCCAGACTCTGGAAGCAGAGCCAGTGCCAACTAAATCCATCAGCTAAGCAGAGAGGTAATGATGATGCTTGCTCCGCAGGCAGCTGCAGAATTGTGGATCTGGTTTATCAAATAAGATATTTTAAGTGCTATTACTGTGTTTTCTAGGCTGAATAATCTCAAAGAGAGTTAATTTCAAAGGAAGAAAAAAAAAACAGCAGTAAAATACAATTTATTTTAACAATCAGGGGCTCTTTCTTCACTGTTATGATTCTAGATAAATTTGAACAAAGGCATTCCTTTTATAAGTTTAGTTTTTAGGAAAAGTAAAATTTTACTGGTTTATTTTTAATCCAAAAATAGAGGGAATATAGTTTCCTTTTCCATTCTGTAAAGGTGATGAAGTCTGAGGACAAATTATTCTCACATCACGTATTCTCAATGTGGAGTCTGCTCTGTATTTTTAAAATGTATTCACATTAAAAATGAAAAACTTTTGCAAATAGCATGGAAGACAACAGCAGAAACATTTTTGTGAGTGTTTATTAAGTGCAAAAACATTGCAAAGTTTATTTTGCTAGAGATCCATTGAAGATTTTATTAGGTGCAAAATGAAATTGATTTGCTTCATTTTAAACATAAATCATAATGCTATTAATATTCCTTTGAATGGTTTTCTCACAATGACATGATCACTTAAGTACTGCACATTGTCTACATGTATTACATTGCCACATGATATTGTAGAAATATGTACAATTTTATGTAGCAATTAAGAGTTGCAAAAATAAGTTAAAAACTAAAAGTTTCAATACAGAGTCAGAATATTTTCTAAATTTTCTAGATTCAAAATAAAGAGAAGGGAATATACCAAGCATATATCCTAAAACTACCTTTGAAAAGCTTAAACAAGATGTTATACTTCAGCCTGGTTTAAAGTATCAAATAATTGCATTATCCCTCCATTTGGCTCTATAGAGAAATTTAACAATTCTATAATATTTAGAGCCATCTTCTTATTATATATAAGAAATATGTTTATTTAAATGTTTAAAGGATGTTTTCATAATAGGCAATATGTAGCACATTTAGAGAAAAAGACCTTTAACTAAAAATTTAGGGGTGAGAATTTTGCCTAGTAATTAATATGTTGCTAGACTCTTGCATTCCATATTATCAAATGCTAGTTCTTTTCCCAGCACACTGAGTGGCAAGAGGTGATACTTCAAGTGGTTGGGTCCTTGCCACACAGGTTTGGAGCCTGAATTGACTCTCTGGTTCTTATCTTTAGTTTGTCCCTTTCCCTTTAATAATTGAAATAAATTAATAAATAAAAGGAAAATAAATGATAGTGTTAATGTTATCTATTTGAAGGTAACAAGCATATTGTGTAAAAAATCTGCCCTTATCTTTGGAAAGCCCAATATGAAATACCAGATAAGTTGCCTTGAGACAAATTTAGAATAAACTATTTCTTAGCATACTTTGTTTTTGTCTGGCAGAAGAATGGTAATTAATCCAAAATTATCTTCCTTAGTATCATACTGGGGTTGTGTCGGAAAGCAAGTATTACATGGAAATATAATACCTAAAACATCACTCATAACGATATTGATTCTTTCCATAGTTAACTTCCCAGCCCCAGCCAGGCCGGCTCAGCATCATTTTGCTTTCTCTGGTTGGTAATATTGCCCACATGTCATCAATTTCTCTTTAGAATTCCATTGTAAAGATTCTCTTGCTTCTTCCTAAGATCTTGACTGACACAGTGGAGCATGTTGGTGCAAGAATGTAGTTTTAGAAATACAGGCCATAGAGGCCAGCACAGTGGTGTAGCAGGTTAAGCTTCTGCCTGCAGCCAGCTGTTCCTCTTCCGATCCTTCTCTCTAATGGCCTGGGAAAGTAGTGGAAGATGGCCCAAGTGTTTGGGCCCCTGAACCCGCAGGGGAGACCCAGAGGAAGCTTCTGGCTACAGGCTTGGAAATGGCTCAGCTCTAGCCGTTGTGGCCATTGGGGAGTGAATCAGCGGATGGAAGACTTTTCTCTCTGTCTCTCCTTCTTTCTGTAACTCTGACTCTCAAGTAAATAAATACATCTTTAAAAAATAAAAACAAATAGAGCCCTGAATTTCATAATTGACTGGATCTGGAACCTAGATTTCAGAATCATGGCTTATAGTGGGATTTGGAGCCAAAGAATAACTGATTCCTCAGATAGAGCATATAGAGTATGTGAAAAGACCACAGAAAGAAAGGAAATAAAGAGACTACAAAAATGTAATTACAGCATGAGGTAAAATACTACAGAATAATATTTGAATGAAAATGGAATGAAGGGTTACAAAAAATAGGAAATGATTATCAGAAGTAATAAATAATGAGGAAACACCAGATAATATGAATATTTAAATAAATCATTGGATCTGGTCACTAATATGTTCCATTTTTAAGCTTTATTTATTTATTTGAAAGGTAGAGTTATAGAGAAGTAGAGGCAGAGGGAAAGGGAAAGGGAGAGGGAGAAGAAGAGGGAGAGAGAAAGAGGGAGATGTTCCATTCGCTGGTTTCCTCCTCAAATGGCCACAATGGCCAGGACTGAGCCAGGCTGAAGCTAGGGCCATGTTCTTCATCCAGATCCCCCATATGGATGCAGGGCCCAAGGAATTGGGCTATCTCCCACTGCTTTCCCAGCTGAATTAGCAGGGAGCTGGATCAGAAGTGGAGTAGCAAGGATTTGAACCAGCACCCACACGGGATACTGGCACAACAGATGGTTTCTTTACCTGCTACATCACCATGCTGGCCCCATGTGTTCCATTTCCTTGTCAGAGATTTGTAGGAAGACTAGTAATGTAGAAAACATATTTCATACAATGAAGTAGATAGAAAGCAGAGCTAAAACAACAAACTTTCATGCATGTTGGTGTTTGGGGGAAGAAAGGTTGTAGAAGCATGGACTTGAAGTGAACAGGCACTACGGCACTGGTGTTGAGAAATGAATATTGGGGTGGGCATTGTGGCTCAATGGGTTAAAGCCCCAGCCTGCAGCACCAGCATCCCATATGGTTGCTGGTTCAAGTCCCGGCTGCTCCACTTTCGATTAAGCTCTCTTCTATGGCCTGGGAAAGCAGAAGAAGATGGCCCAAATCCTTGAACCCCTTCACCCACCTGGGAGACACAAAAGAAGCTCCTGGCTCCTGGCTTTGGATCAGCTCAGCTCTGGCCTGGCCATTGCGGCCATTTGAGGAGTGAACCAGCAGATGGAAGACCTCTTTCTCTCTCTCTGCCTCTACCTCTCTCTCTAACTTTGTCTTTCAAATAAATAAAATAATTTTTAAGAATAAGAGAGAAATGAATATTAATAAGATGTTGTACATTTCTATCCCTGATTTTAAAAACTGAAGGAATATCTAATTTTTGTATTATTCTCAGCCCAGCATACTTGGAAAAATACCACAGGTTACAATAAGCTTCAAATACTACAATTTTCAACTACAGATCTTCAGGAACCATAAGTACCTATTTAAAAATATACCAAAATTTGCCCCTGCTGAAATATTATTCTCTTAGTTCAATGATGACATTGATGCTCTATTTCACAAACAGGTCAACAGCCTCACGTATCAATCACAAAAGTTCACAAGTTCTACACACACACATGAATGCATAGAGATATAAAAATGATACAAGGACTATTCCGAGATGTAAAATAAACACCTCTGTGTTCTGAGTAGGCTTTTGTCTTGTCTAGCAGACAATTTTGATGTTCTCAACAAGACTGCTGGCCTGGGGGGCAGTCTTGTCCACCTTCTAAATGAGTCAATTGACCAATGTTTATCAGCATCTGTGACTTCTTTGCCCTAGAATCTCTTGAGATGTTTATATAAAAATGAGGCTTCCTAGGCTCTTTTCCAGACCATCTGAATTAAAACCTTTTTTGGTAGAGATTGGACATTTTCACTTTAATGAGTTACTTGGTTTATTTTTATACACAGTAAATTCAGAGAAACACTGTGCTAGATTAGGTAGGAGATAAACAACTAAGTAGCTCAGAATCCTCATTTATAAGTAGTTGTTCCTCTTCTCTAGTAGACCTTGATGGTTTTTTGTTGCAACACTTCTACTATGTCAAAGAAAATCTAAATTAAATAAGTATCAAAGTACAAATAAGCAATTCATTTATATTCACAATTTAAAACACTTTGTATTCTTGGAATAATCATGAGAGCTATACAGGAATTACTGATTTTGGAATTTCAAATCTCTCTCTTTGGTAGATCCTGATTCCTCCTGCTGCTCTTGCCAGCAAAATGAGTACAGCAGGAAGAGACAGCACAATTGTAACAATGGCTGGTGTGGCAAATGGAAGTTCTGCAATGTATTAACATGATCTAGCATGTGGGTTTTCTAAATTTCCTGATGCAGAGACTACTGTGGCTCTTCTCAGACCCCAGGTATGAATACCAGGAAGGTAAACTGCTGAAACACAATTATTTCAGTGAAAACTGACAATAGCAAAATGTCTTCAAAATGCTAACTTTTAAAAAATAGTACAATGAACAAATATCATAGTTAAAAGCTAAGTATTTGTACTTTTAGGAATAGTTGAGATAGGTCTAACTGATAAATATGCTATTAGTTTTACTACTTATCTTTATGGCTTTCAGGGTCCATTTACTTGAATAACAAATATGAGCAGAATGTACTGATTCCAATAAACTTATCTGGGACGAAAATGCCATGTGCAAACCATCTGAGCTACTCTTTATTGTTTATGCTAACCAGAAACCCTTAATAAAATAAAAGCATATCATTCTTACAGTTGCTTACAGTTTATTCATTTGGAAGCACATTCTGCTGTTAAATACTTGCATGTCCATCTTGTTGAAGATAATAAGATTTGTCAAAGGTAATGAAAATCAGAAAATTGCTAAGTAGATATCATGACATTTATAGCCATCTTTAAGCATATATTTTCATTTTTGCATTGTATTATGTAGGAAATTTGGCTTTCTGTGATAGTGATTGTCAAGCCTTTCCAAAAATTATGCAAAATATGGCACATAAAACTTAAAACATAAACTGATATGAAATATTTGAATAGTGATTCTTTCTATTGCTGCTGTACCATCTGCCCTTTTCATGGGCTTATCACTTCAAGTATCCTCTTACAGTTTTATCCAAGATGTCTTGAATGTCTGATGTTAAATCAGTGAAGTAAATTCAGTGGGAGGTGAAGCAGTGCCAGTAGTGAGTAATGTGAAGAAATTCTAGAGATGTGAGTTCTAAAATGGCAAGGCTTTTCCTCCACCATTTCCCTTACCACTCTGCTGGAATCTGCAGAGTATTCTATGAAAACTGAATACTTAAAAATGGAGTAGAGGTCCCCAGACCACCAGGACAGGACAGCTTCCATCCGTATAATCTTCCACCATGTTTCACCTCTCTTTTCATGAATGTCTCTTGACTGCACTCAGGTAACTCCCTCACCATACTGGGTAATCCATAGAAAAAAATATTAATCATCACCAATTATTGCATGCAAGAATAAGAACGATTACTATATCAGCCATACAACTCAATTTGAAATAATTAAGGCTTTTTCCTTTTATTTGTTCACCAAAAAAATCATTAAATAGGTTGAATTCCACTGCATTTCTAAGGCTTCTATTTGTGATGAATCTCCTTCTTCTCTAGTTAACTTAGTTATGCTCTTGTCCTCTCTAGCCCTTCTTACTTAATATTACCTAGAAGACTCACAAATGAAAAGTGAGGAGTCCCTCATACTCTTCTGACTAAATGCTACATCTCTAAATATTTATCATTTGTCTTGTCTTTTAATGTAAGGTGAAGACCAACTAATGATCAAACTTACTTGGTAACCAGAGTGTCAACTCTCTGAAAGGAGAAATAAGGCCTACAGAAATATTTCATATTGAGGCTGTACAACTTGGTGCTAAAATGTAGAAAAATTTAAGAAACTGTCCTGCACATCAAATGTTTTGCTTATGGATTACTTTTGTGTTGGCATTTTGAAGCACTGAGTCTTTCTTAAATATTTTATTATTTTTGTCAAGAAACCAGTATTATCCTCCGTGGCTGCTAAGAGCCATCTATCTTTAACTTAAAAACAGGTCATGCTCCCATTGCAAGGGGGGATAGGGAAAGATTGCCTTTGACTTCCTATCCCCCCAGGGGCCCGAGTTCTTCTAGTTTTCCCCATGATCTATAGAAAACTGCTACCAAGGCAGGTGCTGAAACTGATGCTCACATAGCAGTAAGAGTCTGCCCCATCAGAAAATTACTATTATTCCACAGATACTAGGTGATTCCTATTGGTTATACTTTAAATATTCACAAGTGGAAAATAGCTACTTTTTTTTTTTTTTTCTTTGGAGTGAAGTATTCTCTTTTCAAAAATGTAACTGATAGGCTGGCGCTGCGGCTCACTAGGCTAATCCTCCGCCTTGCGGCGCCGGCACACCGGGTTCTAGTCCCGGTCGGGACGTCGGATTCTGTCCTGCTTGCCCCTCTTCCAGGCCAGCTCTCTGCTGTGGCCCAGGAGTGCAGTGGAGGATGGCCCAAGTGCTTGGAAGGTTTCTCATATTCTCCAGTTTTTATGTTTCTGTTGTTATTAGAATCCATAGTATTAACATTTTTATACCTTACCTTAGTGGTAATTCTTTTTTATTATTTATTTTTTTTTTTTATTTTTATTTGACAGGTAGAGTTATAGACAGTGAGAGAGAGAGAGAGAGACAGAGAGAAAACCCTTCCTTCCATTGGTTCACCTCCCAGATGGCCACCACAGCCAGCACTGCGCTGATCCGAAGCCAGGAGCCAGGTGCTTTCTCCCAGTCTCCCATGTGCACGCAGGGGCCCAAGCACCCGGGCCATTCTCCATTGCCCTCCCAGGCCACAGCAGAGCTGGATTGGAAGAGGAGCAACCGGACTAGAACCCAGCACCCATATGAGATGCCAGTGCCACAGGAGGAGGATGAGCCAAGTGAGCCAAGTGGTAATTCTTTGTCAGTCACTGTTAGACTTAAGTATGTAATGCTTTACAAACCAATTTGTACTCTTCTCAAAGGTAAATACTGCATCTCAGATTCCAGTAGCCCGCGCATTTCCTATCGCCATGTTGCAATACACCTAGTTTGACTAGCAAAGTACCAGAGATTGTTTTCAATATCCTCAGTGTATTATTCATTTTATTGAATTATTCATATTCCTATGATTGCAGGTTTCTGAAAAAATACAGAATAAAAAAAATCATAGCTGCATTTTACATAGCAATTGCTGCAATTTACAAAAATAACTATCAACTCATAGCTCGGCTGCCTATTTTCCAGGATGAACATATTTATTTCCTTAGATCCTTTCTTTTAGACCATCATACTACTCCACATTTCTTTCATTTCTTCCCATTCATTCATAAAATACATCTAGGTGAATTGAGCTCACTTTCTAAATGCAGTAGCCAAGAATTCGAAAAGATTATGAATTCACCCTAAGTGTATGCCTCCATAGTTTCATAGATCCTGTCAGAATTGACTCACTTTCTTTATCAGAGATCATGAACTTTTATTACACACTGCATAGTAGCAAAATTAGCCTTATGCTCTTTATTCAATGCCCCTTGCTCTCAAAGTCAAGGGTGACCATAAGTGACCCTCATGGGTGCTGAGGAGATGGTGGATTGTGTTGCAGCTGAGGAAAAAACCAAGGAAACAGTCTTTACATTGAGATGTAAGTGAGCAGTTTTCCAAGTAGGAGACATTATCTGGACAGAGAATAAACCTGTCTGTCGCTCCCCCTCTTCGTGGAGGAACAACACAGGACCCTGCGCTGTTCTTTCGTCTGCTCGGCCCTCCCCGGGTTTGCTGCTGGTCCTTCCCGGGTTGGCTGCTGGTCCTTCCACCTCCGTGGAAGGGCGGTTCCCCCTGCCACATTCCCCACTTCCGCGGGGGAGCGGCACACCGCCGGCCGGCTCTCTTGGGGGCTGCACAGGTGTTCCCCTTAGATGTTCCCCTTAGATGTTCCTGGTGCATGCCGTCTCTCTCCTCCTTTATAGTCCTCCTCCGCCAATCCCAACTCGGCTGCCCACACGCCGAGTACGCTGCTCTCCTCCAATCAGGAGCAAGTCCTACAGTTTATTGGCTGAACTGGAGGCAGCTGTGTAGAAGCTGTTTTCTTCTCTCCCAGCGCCATATTGTGGGAGAGCAGATGCATAGAATAAGTCTTAATTCCAGTAACTTAGTCTAGTCCGGGTTGCTCCCCACACCTGTCCTCTGCTCTGTAGGAAGTCACTATATCCAGCCACCAGGTTCTTTGTTATGCTAAAATCCTTGAAAAGATTGTCTAGAGCAAAAGCTGTTAATTACTTTGCTCTAAAGGAATATGGACATCTGAACTCCCTTCTACCAGTGGTATCATTAATATAAAAATAATTTAATTATAGATATCTTTAGTGTAATTGATCTGTGGCTATTTTAAAATTTACTATATGGTTGAAGTTGAACATCTTTTCATTTTCTATTGTTTATGGCTGTTGCCTTTATTCCTGCTCAATTATGGACTTTTCATTTTTTATCTGTAGTGGAGCATGAAGTCTTTCTCTATAATGTTAAAATATGTTATATCAAAAATAAGAGACAAAAAGCTTGAAAACAGTGATTATTTGCAAAAAGGAGATAAGCTTCTAAACATTTGTATGGAGAATATAGTATTCAATATTCATTCTTAATCCATCCCCTTGCTCTTCCTAACACATGGCAGTGCCAAAGAGCATACCAATATAATAGTATTGTACCTAATTTTTAGCTGCCAAAACAGACATTCCAAGATGCAGTTGGATATAGGCCCAATAGAATGATTTCACCTTAGACCTATGCCATTACTCAAAAATGTTTCAGAAGTTCAGTTTTCCAAGAACCTCAATCTTTGCTAGAAAAAAAAAAATGTATGAAGGGCTTCTTTTCTACCATGCATCACAGCATTCCATAGCTCACCACAAAAATACTCTGTAGCATTGGAGGAAATCTTGTGCTCCCTCTGATCCAAAGATTCCATGGAACCACATAAAATGTTTGAATCATCATATCAGAAGAATTTTATTTTTAAATAATTATACATAATGCTAACTTTATTATCTTAATGCTTCATAACTATGGCAGCATAACAAGTACTTTAATACTTAAAATAATAATGACGGAAGGAACCTAGAGGGCTGAACAGTGAAACACAGCACAGACCTCAGCCTGAGAAAGATAACAGAAAAAAAAAGGAAGGACCGTGTTCTCAAGAGGATGTGTAACAGAAAGATTCAGTGGAGAAGTTAACAGAACAGCACAGAGACTCCATGAGACAGAGAGGAAAGATGACCAATGCACCAGGCAAGGTGGGCAGTTGTGCCACCAGCTAACCATGAATCTACAAACTGGCTAGAGAATGCCACTTTCCAATGATAAGGTAGGAAGAAGTAGCCATGGCAATCTGGCATAGGTAACTTGAACTGATGGTGAATCTGACAGTCCGTCACTGACTTCAAGTCCAACCTGGGGGTTTGATTGTGTCTGAGCAACTACTTCATTCCAAAAAGGGAAGTCACATTGCCTTTCTCACCTCCCTCATCCTCCCAAAGCACCAGACTCGGTTTGTTGTGGTTGAGTCTGGTTTGCATCAGAAGACAGCAAGCAATAAGGCTGCTACCAGAAAGGACCGAAGTGAAAGTCAGGGAAACTTACAGGGTGAAAAGCAGAATCCTGCATCCTGAAACTGTAAGCTCTGGGCATTAGCCCAGATCTTTAATCACTCCACAAGACTCAGAGGGGTTCTCCTCAACTTCTAGAAGCTGGCACCAGAAACAGCCCATAAAATAATCCAGACTGAACTTAAGAAATTCCTTCAGCTCATCCTAGTTCAAGGTGCTGGGTGCCCTGGAAATAAAGACCAACATCAGCCTTCCATGAACATGAGAACTCTGGACAGTAATGCATTGTGGAACCAGGACAATTGATGTTAGTATTACAACCTTTGGAATAAGCTGCACCACTGGCACTATCTGGAATGCTCTACCAAATTGTGGTGCTTCAGACAGGTGGTACCCACAATACCCAACACCTGGCTCCACTTTGGAAGATATGGGTAGTGATTCCAGTGTATTCTGCAAAACCGGGACTGTAATAACCACTACTAATTTTCAGAAACCCACTGAAATGTACCTGGTGGATCCTAGGAAAGGACATGCCTGTGTTATACTTCTCTGGGACCCATACCTAACAATACAAAATCTCCTGTAAACCTTGTAGTCACAGAGCAAGGGTGACTACACCCTCTAGTTCTGGGACTAGCACTTTTGTTATTATAAGCCCCAGCACTGGTCACACTCTCCCAGGAGGAACCATGGAAGATTTCGTTCATATCCTACAGCTATTGGTGCCACAAGACTCCAACAAAACAACTAGACAAATGGGATTATAACGAACTCAGAAGCTTCCGCATGGCAAAGGAAATAATAGAGTGAAGAAATATCCAACAGAATTGGAAACAATAATTTCAAGATATTTATCTAACAAAGGATTAATACCTGAAATGTATCAGCAACTCAACACACTCAACAACAAAAAACAACCAATCCAGCAGAGAAATGAGCAAGGGACTGCCATAGACAGTTTCCAAAAGAAGAAATACAAATGGTAAGATATATGAAAAATAGGCTCAACATTATTAGCCATCATGGAATCGCTTCTCAGAGATTTTGGTTAAGATCAAGTGTGGTATTAGCCATCATGGAAATGCAAGTCAAAGCCACAATGAGATATCACCTTAACCTTGTTAGAATGGCTAATATCCAAACAAATAAAAATCAAACAGAGTAACAACTGCTAGCAAACCTGTGCAGAAAGTGGAACTCTTATACAATGTTGGTGGGAATGTAAGTTAGTGCAGCCACAATGGAAAACAGAATGGAGATTTCTTTAAAAGACTGAAATAGACATGCCATGTGATCTAGCAATCTCACTATTGGGTATACATCTAAAAGACGTGAATATGTTGTACCAAAGTGATACCTATACTACCATCAAACTATGCAATCACACAAAGTGTCCATCATCAGATGAACAGAAAAAAATGTATACGTAATGAAAGAAAATATATACACAATGGAATATTATTCAGTTATAAAAAAGAATGAAATTCTACCATTTGCTTAAAAAAGGAAGCAACTACAGGACATTACACTGGGTGAAATAAGCCAGACACAGGAAGAAAAACACCTCATGTTCTTTCTTACATGTGGAAGCTAAAATTATATATATATATATATTTATATATGTACACACACACACACATATATGTATAAACTCAATGCTGAAAATATAATTTTACCAATCTTGGTTTTATATCTTTATCAAACAATTGGTTGAGAACGATATACTACTATAGTTTTCATGACCTATGATTATTTTAAAATGTATTTTATGTGAGTGAAATGAACAATTTTCATTTGATACTGTTTATAGCCCTTGATTATATTCCTGCTTAACTACAGCCTTTTTACTTTTTACTTGTTGAACTCTTTAATGAGTGGAGCATTAAGCCTTTGATCATGTAAATTTTAAAATGTGCTATCACAAAAATTGAAAGAAATAGGTGGTCAGGGTGATGCAGGTTAAGCCCCTGACTGGCTGTGATGCTGGAATCCCCTATGAGCTCCCGTTCAAGTCTTGGCTGTTCCACTTCTGATCCAGCACTCTGCTGCTAATGCAGCTGTGAAAGCAGCAGAGGATGGCTCAAGTACTTGGGCACCTGCAACTCACATGGGAGACCCCGAAGAAGTTCTTGGCTCCTGGCTTAAGCCTGATTCATCCCTGGCCAATGCAGCCATTTAGGGAGTGAACCAGTGGATGGAAGATCTCTGTCTCTCCCTCTTTCTTTGAAATTCTGCCTTTCAAGTAAATAAATAAATCTTTAAAAAGGTACAGAAAGAAAAATCATTATATTCTTAGAATTATATCTATAAATTACATTTAATATGTTCTCTTCATATTAACATCACAATTGCATGAGAACAATAATAATAAACATGTTTCATATAGATAAACATTTTTCATTTAAACTCTTAAAGAAGCATATAGGTTAATAGAAAGTTCTATGGATGGAAAATACATGTCTCTAGAGTGTTACACAGCCTATTGTAAAGCATGGGCATTTCAAGTTTCCAAAACAGTTTTTTTTTTTTTTTTTCAAAAACCTACCAGAAAATCCTGTGGATTTGATTGATTTGTCAAATGGCTTCAATATTGTGAAAATATTCCTGATATTTAAATAACTGAAACTTTCTTGTCTTCAGACATAACCTCAATTGTAATTAGAAAAGCATGTGTCAACATTTCTAATTAGTAGTGGTAATTAATATTTATTGAGAGTACACAGGGCAGGTGGTGATGTTCTAGATCCTTAATTAGCATGAGCAGAATTTCCGAGGAATAAAAACATTATGGATGAATATACATGGCAAAGCATACTTACAGAGTTTGGAAACTGAAGGAAGAAGAATCATTTAGTAATTGTTATGTTGCTCCAAAGATGTCATTATTTGACGATGGATAAATACACCAGAATGAAAATGGTGTTACCAACCTTTTGTCCCCTCAAATTTATACTTTACTTTTTTGCAACTTGATTAGTTCAAGACTGGAACTAATTAAGATTTATAACAAGCTCATTGAGGTAGCTTTTTGGAAAGAAAATGATGATTTGGAAAAAGCAACAACAACAGGTAGGATTATTTGTTTAAAAAATTCAACAAACAATGTAGATATAGAATATGTTAATTTAGTATGCCATTATGGTAAGATATAAATTCAATAATGTTATGTTTACTTTGAATCTTAACATGCTATGATTGTTATCTGACATTTCACCCTGGAGATATTTATTATGTGAAATACTTTGAGGTTCCTAAAGAAATACTCTGATGGTCCATAGTTTTGTTGCAAATTTTGAATGGAAAAGCAGAACAAAACATAGTCAAGAGACATGATTATTAATATGAAATGCAGAATTAATGTACAAAACAAGATTAGATTGATGATAAAGCATAAAAAAGAGTAAGGTAACATAAATGTAACAAGTTAAAATATTGTATTCAGGTCCAAAGATCAAATAAATAAGCTTGTATATAAAAATAATTTTGTCTAATCATTTAGGTATATATATTTTTTAAACTTTTTTTTTTATTTATTTGAAAAGCAGAGTTACAGAGAGGTAGAGGCAAGAGAAAGCGGTCTTCCATCTACTGGTTCACTCTCCAGATGGCAGCAACTGTCAGAGCTGTGCCAATCTGAAGCCAGGAGCCAGAAGCTTCCAGGTCTCCCATGCAGGAGCAGAGACCTAAGGACTTGGGCCATCTTCTACTGCTTTCTCAGACCATGGCGGAGAGTTGGATCGGAAGTGGAGCAGCTGGGAATTGTACCAGCACCCATATGGGATGCCGGCACTGCAGGTGGCAGCTTTACCTGATATGCCACAATGCCGGTCCCCAAGTAGATATATATTTTAAAAGAATATAAGTACTTGGAAATATGAGACTAGTTTTATATGACCTATAATCATGAGGGATAATATTTAAATAGTAAATAAATAAGGACAATATGATACAGCTAACTGCTTAAAGTTATATAGACATATATTACATACCTATATATAAAATGCTACATATATATAATAAAGGACTATAAAAGATAAATATGGAAGACAAAAGATTATTCTTAAATGTCAAAATATTGCTAATAATAATATTGACATTGTAATAGAAAAAATAAAAGGCACTTATTGTAATTTTATGTAAATTACAAGTGAGAAATCAGCACACAAAATTGCACTTCCAATCATTTAAAATTAAAAAGATAAGATATTCATATTAGACAATGAGTTTTTTTAAACTATTAGATTAGTGTGGGATAAAGTGTTTGAAATATTCTTAAGTATTCAGAACCTGACCTGCTTATATGCTGTTACAAAAATGAACAAGTGAAAATGAACATAAGCACAGACTGTGGTTTAAATGGCGCTTTTCATACAGCCTTGTATACTTCCTAGTTAAATATTCAAAACATTTTAAAGTAGCAATTAATAAAATAATTGAAAATACATGTCCCAGACAAATTACAATCAGAATTGCTGGGTGTTCAACCTAACAAGAAAGTCAGTGGAGCTGAATTTTTTTTTCTTTTTTTGTGCTATATTTTATTTATTTGAAAGGCAGAGGATCAGAGAGTGAGAAACACACACATACACATACACATACACACACACACAAACATACACACACACTCAAATACCTATCTGCTGATTTACCCCCCAAAAGGCCACAGTGGAGTAGAACCAGGGACCAGGTTTCCAACAATGTTTTTTTTTTTTTTCTTCTCTTTGAACACTTTCTTGTCCCAGAGTCCCAATATTGATACAAAAGAGAGAGACAGAGAGAGAGAGAGAGAGAGAGAGAGAGAAGGAAGAAAAGGAAGGAAGGAAGGAAGGAAGGAAACAAGGAAGGAAGGAAAGAAGGAAGAGGGAGGTGGGAGGAAGGGAGGGGGGTGAGGAAACCCCTCTCATTTTCTGCAGTATGCTTTTACAGTGGCCAATGCTGTGGACCTTATGGATTATTGTACTTACTGCTCATACTTTTATAGCTATTAGGAGGCTGTAAATTCTAGGGGCAGGGACAGGGAGGGGTAAGGACTGAAAGTAACCAGTGGAGTTTTCATTTTCATCCAGCAGTAGGTGTTTCAACAAGTAAAATGAGATGCTCTGAAAGGAGATCAAATTACTGTGAGCAGAGTATCATGAATATTGAGCAGTATCATAAGATATAAAGTAGAAAGTTAGAAAAGAAGTATACATTGTCGGCTGGCACTGTGGCTCACTAGGCTAATCCTCCGCCTGGGTGACAGCACACCAGGTTCAAGTCCCAGTCAGGGTGCCAGATTCTGTCCCAGTTGCTCCTCTTCCAGGCCAGCTCTCTGTGGCCGGGGAGTGCAGTGGAGGATGGCCCAAGTCCTTGGGCCCTGCACCCCATGGGAGACCAGGAGAGGCACCTGGCTCCTGGCTTCAGATCAGCACGGTGCGCCAGCCGCAGCGCGCCAGCCGCAGTGCCCATTGGGGGGTGAACCAACGGCAAAAGGAAGACCTTTCTCTCTGTCTCTCTCTCTCACTGTCCACTCTGCCTGTCAAAAAAAAAAAAAAGTATACATTGTCAAGTGTTTTCTTGATTTTCTTACAAATCAGCAATAAGCAGTAACAAAGTTTTGGTCAAAACATTTGTAACTTAAATAAATAATAACAATATACATGTATATAACATTAAATTATTTAACTACCAAGTTAATACCAAATACTCTTAATCAATGTAGAAGAAAAAATTTTGAGCCACAAATACTAATTTTTGAAGACTTCAGAAATATAATACAATATTACATAAAAGAAAAAAGACAAATATGTCATATGTTTTGTGCTTTGCTATACAAATATATAAAAACATTCTAGTAGAAAACATGAAAATTCTTGTCATTAAAGATAATTTTTGTACTTTACACTAATCATATTCTTCGGAAAATATTTTTCTTTATGAATTATGGCTTATACATCACTAGACAAATGAGACATTACTTGGGTTGAAGAATTTATGAGAAAAAAGTCTTTTTGGGGCCAACGCTATGGCTTAGTGGGCTAAGCTGCCACCTGCAGTGCCAGCATCCTTTATGGGTTCCAGTTATAGTACCAGCTGCTCCACTTTTGATCCAGCTCTCTGCTATGACATGGGAGAGCAGTAGCGGATGGTCCAAGTGTGATGGCTCCTGCACCCACGTGGGAGACCTGTGGCTTCGGATTGGCCCTATTCTTGCCATGGCAGCCATATGAGGAGTGAACCAGTAGATGGAAGATCCCTCTCTCTCTCTCCGACTCTCTCTCTATCCTCTCTGTCTTTCTTTCTTTCTTTCTACCTCTGCCTCTCTGTAACTCTGACTTTCAAATAAATAAACAAAATATTAAAAAAATTCTTTCTTTTGTATATATAATAGCCAAAAATTAGTCAATAGCTAATGGCCTTCCATTGTCCGTTACAACTAGTATCATTCATTAATATGGAAATCATTGTGTCAAAAGTTATAACTCCAGTAATTTTTCTCATTTCAGTGTTCTGGATGTGATAGTCCAAACACTGAAATCATTTTGAACATTGGATACTCACAGCAAGTCAAAATGGATGGAGAAGTATACAGCGACCATGGTTCTGAAAGAATAACCGATGAACGTGTATACAGTATTTACTAAAAAAAGAAGATGCTAGCAATACTAAAACAATTAGTTAAAACATTTTAAAGAGCATAAAATCTTACAGTGAGAACAAAGTCTGGCTTGGCCTAAATTAATCGGCTTTCTCCAGAGAAACAGAAACTGGAAACAAGTCCCAGAGTCTAAAGAGACCCACATCCTAGGTGAAGCTGTCAGTTGTGAGAGAAAATCTTCCCTACCGCCATCACTTTTTTCTGTTTAAGCCTTAAGTGATGAAACTACCATCTCTACTGAATTCACCAATTCAAATACAAATCTCTTCTTAGAAACACTCCGATTCAGAAAAAAAAAAAAAATGTTCAATCAGATATCTGGGTACATAGTTAAGTTGAAACAAAATTAACTATCACAGTCTATATGAGGTTACTTCCAAATAGTTCATTGGAAAATGGAATTAAAAGAAATATCAAATACTTTGAAATATATTTAACCAAGGATGTCAAAGATCTCTATTATAAAATTATGAAGCACTAAAGAAAGAAATAGAGAAAGACACAAAACAATGGAACAATCTGCCATGTTCATGGTTTGGAAAAATTAACGTCATCAAAATGTCCATACTACCAAAAGCAATTTCAGATTCAATGGGATCCCAATCAAAATACCAAGGACATTCTTTGCAGATCTTGAGAAAACAATGCTGAAATTCATATGGAAACACAAGAGAACCACCCCCCCCCAATAGATAAAGCAATATTATACAACAAAAACAAAGCTGGAGGCATCAAATACCTGATTTCAGCTCATACTACAGGGCAGTTACAATCAAATCAGCCTGGTACTGGCACAAAAACAGACTTAACGACCTATGGCATACAATAGAAACTCCAGAGATCAATCCATGCATCTACAGACAACCTATATTTGATAAAGAAGCTAAAATCAATCCCTGGATCAGAGACAGTCTCTTTAACAAACAGTGCTGGAAAAACTGGATCTCCACATGAAGAAGTATGAAATTAGACCCCTACCTCATACCCTGCACAAAAAATCCACTCAAAATAGATCCAGTATGTAAATCTACAACCCCATACCATCCAATTACTAGAGAACATGGAGGAAACTCTGTAAGACATTGGCATAGACAACCACTCCTTGGAAAAGACCCCAGAAGCACAGGCAATCAAAGCCAAAATTGATAAATAACATTACATCAAGCTGAGGAGCTACTGAACTGCAAAAGAAACACTCAGCAAAATGAAGAGGCAACAGACAGAATGGGAGAAAACATTTACAACCTATGGAACTGATAAAGAGTTAACATCCAGAATATATAAAGAGCTCAAGAAATTCAACAACAACAAAACAAACAATCCAGTAAAGAAACAGACAAACGTCTTAAACAGGCATTTTTCAAGAGAGGAAAT